>NC_090736.1:142271479-142303979 GCF_036898095.1 Palaemon carinicauda | reverse complement strand
TTTTGCTTTTAACTTTGGTTAAACGAGGCCGCTTGTTTGCTAACCCTTGTGACATCAGAAGTAGAAAACAGTATATTTGGATCTCATCCACTTTGTTGTAATTGGGCGTAAAATCGAAGAGATTGTGAAATTTCGCAATTGCTTCGAAGGCAGCTGTACGAGAGGTTAGCTCCCCTACAAGAGAAGAGTTTTTCCCCTTCCTTGTATTGAGGGATTCCTTTGAAACGGCCTCAAATGGATCCAGTCCAAGTGGAAAATTTCTGGGTTTTGATAGGGTCAGTCCCTTTTCTCGGATCCCTTTTGGCTTTGCCTGGGAAAGGTTCCGACTGCCTGGCTGGGGTTTACTGAAATTGAAATCCAGAGGGAAAACTTATAGGAGTTATATTTGCACATATATCTTCCAAGAGAGTTTAGACATGCGTATCGGTGCTAGGTCAGGATAGATAAAGGGATGTCATGTACTAAATGTACCCGAGCCGTCAAAAATTGCGTCCGAATATTTAGATATGCACACACACACAGAATCAGCCCTTCCCATTCGCCTCCTTTACTAACAACTCGCTGGTTCGGCAATTTTCGTACCTCTCAAGGTATGGCTACTCTCTCTCTCCTGAGCGTGACAAGGAAGTATATATATATATATATATATATATATATATATATATATATATATATATAATATATATCTATATCTATATCTATATTTATATGCATTTCTATATCTATATCTAATCAGACACTTTCGCTTTATTATATAAGGGAGATAAGGTCAATGCTTTTGCTTTAAACAAAAATTAAGCATTAATGAACTTTAAGCATACTTATATAGATATGGTGCAAGCAATAATTGATCGTGATGAAATCCAATTACAACAGAGTAGCAGGAAGTTTGTGAATAGAGAAACTTATATTTAGAATGATTTGTTATATAATTTAGACTCGTGAATTCTGTTGCTCCTAATTTCAAAATTGCTTCCTTTGCATAAACTTATTAATCAAGAATACACGTTTTAAGTAATTTTTATTGCTGTAGTATTATAGTGTTGCGCAATTGTTCAAGACACATACCCTTATAGTTCGTTGGTTTTCCCTGTTATTATTATTATTATTATTATTATTATTATTATTATTATTATTATTATTATTATTACTAGCTAAGCACCTGTTGCACTAAACTAATTAGAAACTATTTTCATGCAAATAATTATATTGAGATTATTATTATTATTATTATTATTATTATTATTATTATTATTATTATTATTATTATTATTAGCTAAGCTACAACCCTAGTTGGATAAGCAAGATGAAGGTATGTAAGTTTAACAAACGAAAATACATTAATGCTGCATTTATTGATAACTAAGAATTTTTAGATAGTCTCTCTCTCTCTCTCTCTCTCTCTCTCTCTCTCTCTCTCTCTCTCTCTCTCTCTCTCTCTCTCTCTCTCTCCAGGAAATATCCCTGAATACCGCTGATGCCTTTGAGGTTAGTGAAGGATGTTATCCTATGCATTCAATGTCGGGTGTAATTGGAAGTCTGGTTGTTGTACGATGCAGTAAACAGATTTTGTGGGAATCTGAATATTGCGGAAAAAGTTGTTTTTAAACTAGTTAGTTAACACCTCTATTATTATTATTATTATTATTATTATTATTATTATTATTATTATTATTATTATTATTATTATTATTATTGTTGTTGTTGTTGTTGTTGTTATTTTTATCTTTATTATTATTATTATTATTGTTATTTTTATTATTATTAATATTATTATTATTATTTTACTACTATTATTATTATTATTATTATTATTATTATTTTACTTTTATTATTATTATTATTATTATTATTATTATTATTATTATTATTATTGTTGTTTTTATTTTTATTATTATTATTATTATTATTATTATTATTGTTGTTGTTGTTTTTATTTTTATTAATATTAATATTGTTATTATTATTATTATTATTATTATTATTATTATTATCATTATTATTATTATTATCATTATTATTATTATTATTATTACTAGCTAAGCTACAACAAAAGTTGGAAAAGCAGGATTCTATAAGCCCAAGGGCTCCAACAGAGAAAAGTAGCCTAGTGACTAAAGGAAATAGGGAAATAATTAAACTACAAAAGAAGCAATAAACAATTAGAATAAAATATGATAAGAACAGTTATAACATTTAAAGTCGATCTTTCATATATATATATATATATATATATATATATATATATTAAAAAAAAATATTCGCTGCGGGTTTGAAATTTTGAAGTTCCACCGATTCAAGTATGTATTTATCGATATAAATAATTTTAACTTTTATTTATAAAGCCATCAGGATTTTCATGTGTTATAGAATTAACTCCTATAACTACTTCTTATTGTTGTGTTTCCACTATCTTGGGTTAGAGTTCTCTTGCTTGAGGGTACACTCGGGCACACTGTTCTATCTAATTTCTCATCCTCATGTTTTATTAAAGTTTTTATAGTTTACATAGGAGATATTTATTTTATTATTATTTTTAAAATATTTATTTTTTCCTTGTTTCCTTTCCTCTCTGGGCTATTTTCCCTGTTGGAGCCCCTGGGCTTATAGCATTCTGCTTTTTTTTCTAGGGTTGTAGCTTAGCAAATAATAATAATAATAATAATAATTATAATAATAATAATAATAATAATAATAATAGGGAAAGCACAAATATGGCGGCCTTAATATGAAAGATAAAACATTTCCACCTAATTCTTACCAAATTCCCTGGCCTCATCATATAATTGGTTTGAATTGCAGTTGTTGTTGTGAATTGGAATTGCTTTTATGAATTGCAACAACAACAACAACAACAATTCTACTACTACTACTACTACTCCGACTACTACTACTACTACTACTACTACTACTACTAATAATAATAATAATAATAGTAGTAGTAGTAGTAGTAGTAGTAGTAGTAGTAGTAGTAGATGCGTATTAGTTGCGTATTGTAGTGTTTACATGTAAGTGGCGCTTCACCCACTCTGAATAGGAAATATTGTCCCTGTAAGTTTCTTGAAATTTAATTTTTACTTAACTTACATACCCGGTCGAAAAGTATTAACAGTAAGAGGGGTTCATTTCCCTTGAGAATAAAATACTGATTTATTTTTTTTATTTTTTTTTTCAAGGAAAGAAAATATACACAAGTTTTGTGGGAGCAGAAAAGAGAGGAAATAGTTTTGGATAGAAGTTTATAATGGCGAAGGATTTTTCTTTTAAGTTTAAAAGACTATTTTATCCTAATCGACGGGGTTGGATAAGGTGAAAGTTCGTCTGTAAAAGGATGTATGTATATATATATATATATATATATATATATATATATATATATATATATATATATATATATATATATATATATATATATATATATCTATCTATCTATCTATATATATATATATATATATATATATATATATATATATATATATATATATATATATGTATATATATATAAATATATGTATGTATATGTATAAATTCTTGGCATTGCCAAACGTGTGATTACTCGGTTTCTCCCCGTCTCTCAGGTAGGGTAGAGAAGTAGGCCTATATAGGACAGTGAGGGTGGGTGGGTGGGTAGGGTAGATTCTGTGTTAATGCATATCTATTTATTTGATATTTAGCTGTCTTTTTGACGGATTGCGTATACTAGGGTATGTATATAATTATATAAATATATATATATAAATTATATATATATATATATATATATATATATATATATATATATATATTAACACATATACAAATATATACATATATATATATATGTATATATATATGTGTGTGTATATATATATATATATATATATATATATATATATATATATATATATATATATATATACTGTATAATGTATATCATGTGTGTGAACATGTATGCATTTTTCTGTTGATAAAATCCCATTTTTATACATCCGCTGTATATCTTTGAATATTTCCTTATAAGCGTCCTAAGAGTTTTAGTTAATTCTTTACCTAACTTTTGTCCGTAACATAATTTTCCTTGAAGTTATGTGAACCATCTTGTCGTCTTTCTTCCTGAGACAGAAATTATTCTCTTTAGATAGTCTTTGTAGCCTCGGTTTTTTTTTTCATGTCCCAGATTCAACTCCACGAAGCGTGAAATGAACTCTCTCTCTCTCTCTCTCTCTCTCTCTCTCTCTCTCTCTCTCTCTCTCTCTCTCTCTCTCTCTCTCTCTCTCTCTCTCTCTCTCTCCCCTGTGTTTAGTTACGGAAATAACCTTACTGGAGGGGAGATTAAGAATTGTTTTCAAAGTCATTTGTTATCGTTACGTGTATATACAGTATATATATATATATATGTATATATATATATATATATATATATATATATATATATATACATATATATGTATGTATATATATATGTGTATATGTATATATATATATATATATATATATATATATATATATATATATATATATATACATAGAATGTGTGTGTACATATATGTATGTATGTATGCATGTATGTGCGTGCGCTGAATTTCGTCCTAGAAAGGTCTGTAAAGAAGTATTGTTCCAGATATACTGCTCTAGAAAGCAGGGTCCTTAATGAAAATGCCTTAGAGAATATTTTTTTCTTTATTAAAGAATATGTTAATGACATCGGAAGAAACCATGTTCAATAAATAGGTTATGGTTTTTTTTTTTTAACTATGGATAGATATTCGCGTATGTTTAAAGATCATTCATGAATGGCAGAGGGAAAGGATAGGGGAAATGCCCTAGAGACTGACCATATATACATACGATCAACGCCCAAGTCCCCTCTCCACCCAAGCTAGGACCAGGGAAGGCCAGGCAATGGCTGCTGATGAATATGCAGGTAGATCTATAGGCTCCTCAAACTCTACTCATTCTTATCTCACAATGATGGTGAGGTTGCAGAAACTACAAGAAATTATTGAGATTGAATGGTTTTTGAACCCCAGTCCAGCACAACGATAGGCTGGGATGTTTCCAGTAGGCCACCATAACCATGAAGATACAAATTTTTTTAGGCTCGACCTAAAATATTTTAGCCTTTTACTGAATGTTATTTTTCAGCATTAGTAAGTCACTCCGTAATCGTAGTTTTCGAGAATAACCGGATAGTAATGCACTAGGTGATGTTTATGTACCGTAATGCACCATATGCTAATGATATGAGCCCTCAGTGCACCTTTTGCGGTTTACTGTAAGCATCATATTGCTGCATTTCTTCGGTTCCCAACTGCACTTGCTTTTATCTTCCTCCTTAACCTCCTCCCCCGCTTCCTTTCTTCTATTTGGCTGACCAAACTCTTCTAAATTTTACTTCATAGTTTTTTTCCAGCTGCTCTTGGGCCCTGAGCCAACGTCAGGCTATATAACCCAAGTTCATTAATCCAAATCCTTTTGGTGATGAAAATACTTCAATAATGAAAAGGACGCTTCCCTTATACCCAAAGGCTGTATTGCTGGTTGTGGCAGCCAATTGGAAACTTTCCTGACTTGCGATCTGCCGGACTGGGGTTCGAGACCCGCTTAAGCTCGATAGTTTCTAGTAGTGGCTGCAACCTTACCATCCTTGTGAGGTAAGGAGAGGGTTGGGTTGTGGGAGCTTATAGGTCTACATGCTGAGTCATCAGTCGCCATTGTCTGACCCTACTTTGTCCTAGCTTGATAGAGAGACTGGTTTTGTGTGCTTATCATATGTACACATGGTCAGTCTCTAGGGCACTGTTCTGTTAGCAAAGGCATTGTTACTGTCCCTTGCCTCTGCCATTCACGAGCGGAATTTAAACTTTAAAAGCCTTTAGAATAAAACTTTATGCTTGCCCTTTTTTAGTGGGAGATCAATGCATAATTTCCATTTGACGACGGTGCAATTGTTTATTTAGTCGGGAATACGCTGAGATCAAACTCGTGGTCAGGAAATTGACTGACAGAAGTGACAAAACCGTACTGTAAAAGGTATAAATACTGAAGAATTAAGTATGCGAGTGTTTATCGTTGTCCAAAACGTACATTACGCTTTTTTAGATGTTTTATTATAAATTCTTAGTTATTTAATTATTCTGTCCCAATTTATTGATAGAATATGATTTTAAATTTTAAAGTTCTGGAATTATTCTGTCCCAATTTAATGATAGGATATAATTTTAAAGTTATGGAATTATTCTGTCCCAATTTATTGATTTGATATCATTTTAAAGTTATGGAATTATTCTGTCCCAATTTAATGATAGGATATAATTTTAAAGTTATGGAATTATTCTGTCCCAATTTATTGATTTGATATCATTTTAAAGTTCTGGAATTATTCTGTCCCAATTTAATGATAGGATATAATTTTAAAGTTATGGAATTATTCTGTCCCAATTTATTGATTTGATATCATTTTAAAGTTATGGAATTATTCTGTCCCAATTTATTGATAGAATAAAATTTTAAAGTTCTGAAATTACTGTCCCAATTTATTATTAAGAATGTAATTTTAAAATTCTGGAATTATTCTGTCCCACTTTATTATTAAGAATGTAATTTTAAAGTTCTGGAATGATTCTGTCCCAATTTATTGATAGAATAAAATTTTAAAGTTCTGAAATTACTGTCCCAATTTATTATTAAGAATGTAATTTTAAAATTCTGGAATTATTCTGTCCCACTTTATTATTAAGAATGTAATTTTAAAGTTCTGGAATGATTCTGTCCCAATTTATTGATAGAATATAATTTCAAAGTTCTGGAATTATTGTCCCAATTTATTGACAGGATATAATTTTAAAGTTCTGGAATTACTGTCTCAAATTATTGATTTCTTATATTTTTAATTTTTTGGAATTTCTCTCTCCCAAATTATCTATTTGATATAATTTTAAAATTTGGTAATTACTCTATTCCAATTTATTGATAGGTTATAATTTTATGTTTAGCTTTTCATATATATCGGTGGCTAAGGAACCAATGGAAATTCATAATAAGAGTTTAAAGCACAATTAAAATATCTGTTGTTTATAAATTTACGACCGAATTAAAGCTTGGGATAATTAAGTTGGGAATTAGAAAAGACGGGCAACTAAACTTGAAGCCCAGTGTTGCTTGTTGCCGGAAGCTGGTAGCTTGTTATTTATTGCCTGCGTTGATTATAAAACTACTGTTGAGGATGTTCGCTGTCGTTCAAGATGAAGGGACTACCGTGATTTTTTTATTTCATTTTTTTATATTGTTAAATCTTTTATTGTTATTGAATGTTATGATAATCAGCACAACGTTAGATATTTGTCGATCCAGGTAAAGGGACTGCCTTTTATTTTTCTCCATGAAAATTTTTAATTATCAGCACAACATAGAATATTTGTCGATCCAGATAAAGGGACTGCCGTGTTTTTTTCATTTTTGTATTTGTTTATTGTTGTTATTATTGTTATATTTTATTTTCATTATATTTTTTGATATTCATAAAAATTTGTAATTATCAGCACAACGTATATTTGTCGTTCCAGATAAGGGACTCTCGAGAAATGTTATTTATTCATTGCTGTTATTATTGTTATATTTATTGTCTTATTCTTTTATTATTATTGAAAATTTATAATTATCAGCACAACGTATAATATTTGTCGTTCAAGACAAAAGGACTTCCGTGATTTTTTTTTAAATTTTGTATTTGTCTACTGTTATTATTGTTATATTTATTTTCATTATATTTTTTATTATTATTGAAAATTTATAATTATCAGCACAACGTATAATATTTGTCGTTCTAGATAAAGGAACCGTCGTGAATTTCTATTTATATGTAGTTGTTATTATTGTTATATTTATTTTTATTATATTTTTTTTTGTAAGTGAAAATTTTTAATTATCAGCACAACGTAGTATATATGTCGTTCTAGATAAAGGGACTCTCATGAATATTTACTTATTTATTTTTGTTATATTTATTGCCATTATTATTATTATTATTATTATTATTATTATTATTATTATTATTATTATTATTATTGAAAGTCTATAACTATCAACTCAACGGAAAATATTTAGACTAAACTCAACAGTGTTATATTATAGTGATATCTAAACGTTAAGATCTGTGTGTTGAGATATAGACACCAATGAACGTTTGGTTTGTAACGTTATACACTAGATTCATATTTAATTTGATTTTAATTTATTAAATATAGTTTTATCCATTCAGACTATGCAAGTTTTATGTATTACCTTGAAATTCAACTACTATTTCATACTGCACAGGTCTAAGATTTGCTTTTTCCTCTGCGTCTACAATATTATAAGTAACTTTGTGATATAATTTGTTTGAAGTACAGTACATCCTGAAATTCCGTAGGAATTATCGCCTCTATATAATAATCTACGGGTCTTTATGGCTGTATATACAAATATATTTCTTTCATGTCACGCTCAGTTGTATTGCCAGGTGTATGAATACTTAAGGTCTCCCCATCACTAGGGTAAGGCGTGGGGAAGTAGTCATACCCTGGTGAGAGGGATTACCTCGAGACGTACGTTCAGAAACCACAATCTCGTACAAATTGCCGAAACTGCCAAGTTTGATTAGGAAAGGGGGAGGAGATGGGAAGGGATGAATTTGTGTGTGTGCATATCTATTATTATTATTATTATTATTATTATTAGCTAAGCTATAACCCTAGTTGGAAAAGCAAGGTGCCATAAGCGCAAGGGCTCCAACAGGGAAAAATAGCCCAGTGATGAAAGGAAATAAGGAAATAAACAAACGATATAAGAAGTAATGAACAATTAGAATAAAATATTTTAAAAAGATTAACAACATTAAAACAGATATTTCATACATAAACTAAAAAAAGACTTATGCCAGCCTGTTCAACATAAAACATTTGCTGCAAGTTTGAACTTTTGAAGTTGTAGTTATTCAACTACTAATTATTTGGCCGTCATTTTTGACGCCTCGGGTACACTATTAAATGTATATTTCCCAAATCCTTGAGGACCAATAGAGGTCCTTTTGAAGGACAGCATTGTACAGTTGGCGTCATTAATTCTAGTACACTGACATCTGCTTTGCTTCCCACGATGTGTACCTGAATTAATGAAGCCAACTGTACCTCAACACCTTTTATTCATAAACAAAACATTCCCTTTAAATTGCGTTTTATGCACGCCTCCAAATAATAGAAAAGAAAGGGAACGATTTCTTAGTATTTCCTTTGGGGGCCGTCTCAAGGAATGGCCATCTTAGTCTCATCGAGGGTTTCCCCCAGCTGTCAATCTGACGTATGTTAAAGAAGCGTGAAATCCTGCTACTGACACTTAATTTCCCAAAGGACGTGGCTCTCCTGAGGGAGACGCGGGAGGTGTTGACTTTTGAGGAGAAAATAACATGGTTCATCTCGGTGGTTGTTCATTATTGCTCTACTAGTGTACGCGACCTGGTAAAATGACTGGTAAATGTTTAGACAGATAATCACGCAAAGTACAGATTCAACCCTTCCCATCCCATCCCATTTCCTAATTACAACTCGGCAGTTTTGGTAATTTGTGGGAGATTGTGGTTTCCATATATACCTTTCAGGGTACCCCCCTCTCCCCCACCAGAAAGACGGTGGGAGACTAATCCAAAACAGTGCAAGTATATGGTACAGTGGCTATGGCACTACCCTAGATTAGAGAACAATGGTTTGGTTTTAGAGTTCCAAAGATTAAGTGTGAGAAGCAGCAGGTAGAAACCTGAACTGTTGAATCTGTGGTTCATAAAGATAATTGGTCTCTTGTAAGGATTCACGAACCTTTTGGTTTGCAAATTGGGGTTTGTTGCAACATACTACTGCTCATCCTATTGTATTGGAGTCTCTCCTAAATTCGGACCATTATTTATGGCGTGAGATTGTCCCCATCTATTTGGAATTCATGGACTGTCCAAAAATAGGTAAAGGCTAATATACAGTATATATATATATATATATATATATATATATGTTTATATATATATATATATATATATATATATATATATATATATATATATATGTGTGTGTGTGTGTGTGTGTGTGTGTATGCGTGTATGTGTGTGCGCGCGCGTGCGTTTGTATATACTGTATACAATATAGATAGGGTGACGGTGTATGGAAGAACAGAATAAAAGGTCAGTTAGTGGTTATGTCTAAAAGAAGAATAAAGTAAATAAACTTTTTTAGGAGATTATTGAAAGAATTCACAAACACACACACATATACATACATATATATATGTGTATATATATATAAATATATATATATATATATATATATATATATATATATATATGTGTGTGTGTGTGTGTGTGTACATGTGTATATATACAGTATGTATGTATGTACATACTCACTATATCAAGCCAAGGAAACTTTTACAGATACACTGATAAAAAAATTTCATGGACAATAACAAGTATGAAGTGAGATTAGGATGTATATTAGGAGAAACTGTTTGATTTCTTTTCTAAAGAAATGAAATGATTGTGAAAAGGAATTGAATTATAATTAATAATTATAAGTGGAAAAGAAATTTTTTTTTATTAATTAGAAAACAGTTTTTTATTTCAACTAGAAGAGATTCGGACTAAAGAACTTACCTAAGTTGAAAAATAGTAATAATGGACCGAAGAGCTGAGGATGATGACAAGAAAAATTACATAAGCTAAGGTAAAATGAAAGAGACTCACTTGGCAAACTTTAGGTTATGAGGCGTTGATTAACAGCTGATGCCTGTTAGGGCTTGAATCACAGAGAGAGAGAGAGAGAGAGAGAGAGAGAGAGAGAGAGAGAGAGAGAGAGAGAGAGAGAGAGAGAGAGAGAGAGAGAGTGAGTGAGTCTATTTGCAGGGACAAGTTTTATTGACAAATATAAGACGGCAAATAAAATATGAGTGGCATCCAATTCTTGAGAATGGAATTGCAATGAGACGAAAAAAATATGCCATGTAGTTTTTTCATTTTGTTTTAGCTTTTATTATTATTATTATTATTATTATTATTATTATTATTGTTATTGTTGTTGTTGTTGTTGTTGTTGTTGTTGTTGTTGTTGTTGTTGTTATTATTATTATTATTATTATTATTATTATTATTATTATTATTATTATTATTATTATTATTATTATCATCATCTGATACAACCCTCGTTGGGAAAGCAAGATGCTACAAGCCCTGGAGCTCGAACATGGAAATTAACCCATTGAGGAAAGGAAGTAAGGAAGTAAATAAATTAGTAAATAATATATTAGAAGTAATGAATAAATAATGATACGATTTAAACTGAGTGTTAAAATGATTTTAGTGGGCCATAGAAAAGTGAATGAATAGATTAGAAAAAAAATCCTACAATAATGTTTATGATAGAATTCACCAACAAGACAAAATGAAGTTTGTGTCCATTCATCTCATCATCATCTCCTACGCCTATTGACGCAGAGGTCCTCGGTTAGATATCGCCAGTCGTCTCTATCTTGAGCTTTTAATTCAGTACTTCTCCATTCATCTAGATGAATATTATTATTATTATTATTATTATTATTATTATTATTATTATTATTATTATTATTATTATTATTAGCTAAGCTACAATCCTAGTTGGAAAAGCAAAATGTTAAAAATCCCAAGGACTCCAAGAGGGAAAAATAGCCCAGTGAGGTAAGGAAATAAGGAAATAAATAAACAATATGAGAAATAATGAACAAATAAAATAAAATATTAAAACAGAAATTAAAAAAATCAACTATAACAAGAATTATGTCAGCCTGTTCAACATATGAAGAGGAGTAAATATTTTTTAGAATAAAATTCTATAAAGATTTATCTTTTTTCTTCAAGGGTTATGAAAGTTAGCGACCCCTCTATAGTGTCCTCATTCGGTTCTGAAAACGAGACCAAAATGTCATGAGTTTCCCCTTTCGAGCAGAAAATCTAAATTGCCACCTTTATATATTTTTCGCATCAAAGCGGAAAATTTAGTGTCAGCATTATGTCTGGCCTCTTTTAAAAGCTATTCCCCTAACCGCTTATCTACGACGATTTTTTCCTTTTTCCATCCTTCCTCTGATCTAAGGTTCCCCTCTTTCTACCTTTCCCCTGATATAATGTTCCCCTCTTTCTACCCCCTTTCCCTGATCTAGTGTTACCCCCTTTCCCTGATCTAATGTTCCCCTCTTCCTACCCCTTCCCTTGATCTAATGATCTAATGTTCCCCTCGTCCTACCCCCTTCCCCTGATCTAATATTCCCCTCCTCCTACTCCCTTCCCTTATCTAATGTTCCCCTCTTCCTACCACCTTCTTCTGATCTAATGTTCCCCTCTTTCTACCCCTTCCCCTGATCTAATGTTCACCTCTTCCTACCCCTTTCCCCTGATCTAATGTTCCCCTCTTTCTACCCCTTCCTTTGATCTAATGTTCCCCTCTTCCTACCCCCTTCTCCTGATCTAATGTTCCCCTCTTCCTACCCCCTTCTCCTGATCTAATGTTCCCCTCTTTCTACCCCCTTCTCTTGATCTAATTTTCCCCTCTTCCTACCCCCTTCCCCTGATCTAATGTTCCCCTCTTCCTACCCCCTTCCCCTGATCTAATATTCCCCTCTTCCTACTCCCTTCCCCTGATCTAATGTTTCCCTCTTCCTACCTCCCTTCTCCTGATCTAATGTTCCCCTCTTTCTACCACCTTTCCCCTGATCTAATGTTCCCTTCTTTCTGCCGCTTCCCCTGATGTAAAGTTCCCTTCTTTCTACCTTTCCCCTGATCTAATGTTCCCCTCTTTCTATCCCTGTTTCCCTGATCTAATGTTCCCCTCCTCCTACCCCCTTCCCCTGATCTAATGTTCCCCTCTTCCTACCCCTTCCCTTGATCTAATGTTCCCCTCTTCGTACCCCTTCCCTTGATCTAATGTTCCCCTCTTCCTACCCCCTTCCCCTGATCTAATGTTCCCCTCTTCCTACCCCCTTCCCCTGATCTAATGTTCCCCTCTTCCTACCCCCTTCCCCTGATCTAATGTTCCCCTCTTCCTACCCCCTTCCCCTGATCTAATATTCCCCTCTTCCTACTCCCTTCCCCTGATCTAATGTTTCCCTCTTCCTACCTCCCTTCTCCTGATCTAATGTTCCCCTCTTTCTACCACCTTTCCCCTGATCTAATGTTCCCTTCTTTCTGCCGCTTCCCCTGATGTAAAGTTCCCTTCTTTCTACCTTTCCCCTGATCTAATGTTCCCCTCTTTCTATCCCTGTTTCCCTGATCTAATGTTCCCCTCCTCCTACCCCCTTCCCCTGATCTAATGTTCCCCTCTTCCTACCCCTTCCCTTGATCTAATGTTCCCCTCTTCGTACCCCTTCCCTTGATCTAATGTTCCCCTCTTCCTACCCCCTTCCCCTGATCTAATGTTCCCCTCTTCCTACCCCCTTCTCCTGATCTAATGTTCCCCAATTCCCCTCTGCTTACCCCAGTTCCCCTCTGCTTACCCCTGTTCCCCCTCTTCCTACCCGCTTCCCCTGATCTAATGTTCCTCAGTTCCCTTCTTCTTACCCCTGTTCCCCTTTTCCTACCCCTTCCCCAGATCTAATATTCCCCACTTCCTACCCCTTCCCCTGATATAATGTTCCTCAGTTCCCCTCTTCTTAACCATATTCCCCTCTTCTTACCCACTTTCCCCCGATCTAATGTTAACCAGTTCCCCTCTTCCTACCCCTGATCCCCTCTTCCTACTCCCTTCCCCTTGGTTAAATTTTCCAATCTCCGGCGGACCCTCCCCATTGGCCAAGGTTTCCCCTCTTAGACCCCTCCCTGCCCATACCCCAGAAAAGTCTTTGTTGCAACAAAGCTGTGTCCAATATTTGGGGAAAAAATAAATAAGAAAAATCTTAAATTTCGCTCTATTGAGACGACTTCGATTGTCTGCTCATGATTTCTCTTCTATTATTTAACCTGAGCATATTTTTATATTTTTATGATTTTGTATTTATTCTTTATGAGTCATCATTACATTTAATATATAATAAAAAGTTTACTGACTAGGTAAACTATGCTCAATTTTTTTTAATGAGGCGCCTTTGCACTGACTCGCAGCGGTGCCCTTTTAGCTCGGAAATATTTCCTGCTATCTGATTGGTTAGAATGATCTTGTCCAACCAATCAGCGATCAGGAAACTTTTCTGAGCTAAAAGGGCCGTGGCCTTACTTAGCACAACTGAAACGAGATATTTTGAGTTTTTTATTTTTGTAAAATAAAGTATCTTTAAATTAGTACAAAGGTATTTCATGGACCTGGCCTTGTGGTCTTAAATTTTTTTCTTTGCATTACAAGTGCCGTTATTTTAAATCATCATATGTACAGTTGTACACATTCCCTGACACACCTCGCTCGGAACACATGCACCCTGTCACACCCTTACTTTACGGCGAGTAAACAAACAAATAGTGTAGCGAGAAATGGCGAGATGTGCCAAAAATTTCTGTCTCCAACTGTATGTTCTTATGCCGTTTTTTCATTTATAGATATATATATATATAAATATATATATATATATATATATATATATATATATATATATATATATATATATATATATATACATATGTATACACTGTATATATAAATATATATATATATATATATATATACATATACATATATATATATATATATATATATATATATACTGTATACATAACCCACATATATATATATATTATATATATATCATATATATATATATATATATATATATATATATGCATAGGCAAAGCCTCAACCTAAATCTGAATCTGAATCTCTCTCTCTCTCTCTCTCTCTCTCTCTCTCTCTCTCTCTCTCTCTCTCTCTCTCTCTCTCTCCTCTCTCTCTCTCTCTCTCTATATATATATATATATATATATATATATATATATAAATAATGTATATATATATAAATATATATATATTCAAAAATAAGTATTCAAGAATACTCTAAATATTTTATTCATTGTTTGTGAAATAAATAGTAAATGTATTCTACTTATAATAAATTTAGAGACATACACATATACATAAACAGTTTATGGGAGACTGGCTCTTGCTTTGCATATTCATACATACATACATACATACATACATATATCAACAATTCATGTAATATATGCCCCTGCATTATGTAACTTAATACATTCAGACTCACATATTTACTCATCCTTTTATGTACTTTTTTTATGGAGGAGATAAAAACTTTATTCAAACCAAGAAAGAAGGAGACGGAATTTTAGAAGTTATAAATTTTGTATGAACTCCTGGAGCAAACTCCTGCTTCAAAGTAAATTTAGCTTGGAATTTTAGATGGTACAATTATTGACTTAACGCAAATAACCACGTGAGATTTTATTTATTAATAGAGTTTAATGTTGGGTTTCTTGAGAGGAATTTATCCTTTTTTCCTCCTTTTTTATCTCCTTAAGGTCTAGTTAAGCAGATGAAAAAAAATAAGATTTCGACATTACACCAAAGGAAGAATTTTTCTCTTTGTCCGTTAAACAAGAGGAAAGATGGATCTTCCCATTTTCAAACACAATTATTAGTTTAATTACTCCGCCAACGAGGTTGGAAGGAGGTTAGGTATTCGCCCCCCTGTTTGTGTTTGTTTGTGAACAGCTTCCTGGCCGCAATTTTAATCGTAGAGTAATGAAAATTGCTAGGATTAACTGTTATGTAAAAACTGGAAATGATTAAATTTTTGAAGGTCATAGTCAAAGGTCAAGTTCACGGTCAAGAAAAATATCCAGTTCATATAATCAGCAATAAATTTGGACATCGTTGTCAGAAAGACTTCAAACTTGGTTCGTATTTGAATGTATGAAAATCCACGGCAATTAATGCATGTTAAGGTCAAAGGTCAAGGTCAAGAAATAAGCCGCCGTGGTGGAGGCCTGCGCCCCTCTATTTACTAATTAATTTATGTGTGTATCAGTAAATTTGTGTTATTTACTTGTTGCTAATTAGTTTATGTATGTATCAGTACATGTTTTGTCTTGTTTACTTAATACTGATTAGTTTGTGTATCTAGATATTTTTTTTGCCTTATTATATTTACAGTTTTTCAATGATTTGGGTCAAGAAGTTAATTAAATCTCAAATCGTCGAGAATATTAAGATAAGTGAATTGCTTTAGAAATATCTTAGATTGGAGGTAATCCATTTATGAAGAAGTTATGATATTAAATGCTAACTTTCTTTGAAGGAGAAAATAGGTCATAAAGAGAGATGAAAAGTTCCCTGGAAGTGAAAAATAAATAAATAAATAAATAGATAAATAAATTATCGTAAGTTGAGTTTTCCGATGTTTTACAGTACATACATACATACATACATACATACATACATACATTAACCTTTTATGTAATAAATATTGTTTTTCCACCCTTTTTAAATGCTTATACAGTACGGTTGGACACAGGAATTCTTGGTACACCTCGCTCTAAGGAAGTGCACCTTGTCATAATCTTACTGGGCTCAGAGTAAACAGACATAGTATCGGGAGAGATGGCAGAGGTGGTGGGCGGGGCTAATGACGGACTCAACACGCAGTAAGGGTATGACATGGTACACTTCCTCATACAGTGGTATGCCATGAAATTCTGTGTCCAACTGTACATACATGGGGCTCTGATCCTGAGGTCGGGAAGAGAATCCAGACATTAATGTATCAAAAATATATGGCTTATTTGAGATATGAAAAATACGTCTAAATGTACAAAATTTATCATAATTATATATATATATATATATATATATATATATATATATATATATATATGTATGCATATATATGTGTATATATATATATATATATATATATATATATATATATATATATATATATATATATGTATGCATATATATGTGTATATATATATATATATATATATATATATATATATATATATATATATATATATATATATATATATATATATATGTATGATTGGCGCATTTGATATATTCATATACATAACTATACATTTTCTAAAATAATTTTGGAATATTCTTTCAGCATAAGGTCCGATGGACATTATGATGGCCTTATCAAGCCCAGACACGATATAATGACTTAGCGCAGGAGGAAGGAAGTCGAATGGAAATCTCTTAATTTCGAAAGAAGCAGAATCACACTGCTTGGAAGATGTAGCATTGCAAAGGTAATCCATTTCCCGCAATTACGACGCTGATAATGAGATCGTAATTGCATATAAGAGGCGGGGAAATTACTTCATAGCTTTCCCGAGCAATTACTAAAGGGTAATTGAAGGTGTAATTGATCTGCTTCATTGTTGTCGTGGACAATTGACGGCGGTTTAGAGCGAATCGCTATTATAGTTCAGGATTATTCGGTGGGAGACCCAAGCGACATTTATTCCATTTAATTCACGTGTTTTGATCCCAGTTAGAACGTAACTTGTTAATCAGGTTGTCCTGTCGGAATTATTTGCACGAAAGGGGCCTGTTTTATACAGCCGCTTCGAATGCGTGTTGTTGTTGTTGTTGTTGTTGTTGTTGTTTTTTTTTTATTTTTTTTATTTATTTTTTTTTTTTAATGAAAACCTGATTAGGATTGTGGTGGCCTATTGGAAACCTCCCTACCTTGCGATCGCCGGACTGGGGTTCGAGTCCGGCTTAAGCTCGATAGTTTCTCGTAGTGTCTGCAAACTCACCATCCTTGTGAGCTAATGGTGCCGGGTTTTAAAGGAGTCTATAGGTCTACCTAAAAGAGAACCTGATTAGGATTGTGGTGGCCTATTGGAAACCTCCCTGCCTTGCGATCGCCGGACTGGGGTTCGAGTCAGGCTTAAGCTCGATAGTTTCTTGTAGTGTCTGCAAACTCGCCATCCTTGTGAGCTAATGGTGCGGGGGTTTAAAGGAGTCTTTAGGTCTACCTGCTGAGTCATTAGTAGGTAGTCTGGTCCTCTCTGGTCCTAGCTTGGGTGGAGAGAGGCTTGGGCTCTGAATTTATATCTATCTATCTATCTATATATGTATATATATATATATATGTGTGTGTGTGTATATATATATATATATATATATATATATATATATATATATATATATATATATATATATGATTGGCACATTTGATATATTCAATGACATAACTATACATTTTCTAAAATAATTTTTTTAATATTCTTGCAGCATAAGGTCCTACGGATATTACAATGCCTTTATCTAGCCCAGACACGATATAATGACTTAGCGCAGGAGGAAGAAAGACAAATGGAAATCTCTTAATTTCGAAAGAAGCAGAATCACACTGCTTCGAAGATGTAGCATTGCAAAGGTAATCCATTTCCCGCAATTACGACGCTGATAATGAGATCGTAATTGCATTTAAGAGGCGGGGAAATCACTTTATTGCTTTCCCGAGCAATTACTAAAGGGTAATTGAAGGTGTAATTGATCTGCTTCATTGTTGTCGTGGACAATTGACGGCGGTTTAGAGCGAATCGCTATTATAGTTCAGGATTATTCGGTGGGAGACCCAAGCGACATTTATTCCATTTAATTCACGTGTTTTGATCCCAGTTAGAACGTAACTTGCTAATCAGGTTGTCCTGTCGGAAACATTCGCACGAAAGGGGGCTTTGTTATACAGACGCTTCGAATGCGTATGATTTAGATTTTTTTTTTTTTTTTTTTTTTTTTTTTTTTTTTTTTTTTTTTTTTTTTTTTTGTAAATCAAAACCTGATTAGGATTGTAGTGGCCTATTGGAAACCTCCCTGCCTTGCGATCGCCGGACTGGGGTTCGAGTCGGGCTCATGCTCGATAGTTTCTTGTTGTGTCTGCAAACTCACCATCCTTGTGAGCTAATGGTGCCGGGTTTAAAGGAGTCTATAGGTCTACCTAAAAGAGAACCTGATTAGGATTGTGGTGGCCTATTGGAAACCTCCCTGCCTTGCGATCGCCGGACTGGGGTTCGAGTCCGGCTTAAGCTCGATAGTTTCTCGTAGTGTCTGCAAACTCACCATCCTTGTGAGCTAATGGTGCCGGGTTTAAAGGAGTCTATAGGTCTACCTAAAAGAGAACCTGATTAGGATTGTGGTGGCCTATTGGAAACCTCCCTGCCTTGCGATCGCCGGACTGGGGTTCGAGTCAGGCTTAAGCTCGATAGTTTCTTGTAGTGTCTGCAAACTCGCCATCCTTGTGAGCTAATGGTGCGGGGGTTTAAAGGAGTCTTTAGGTCTACCTGCTGAGTCATTAGTAGGTAGTCTGGTCCTCTCTGGTCCTAGCTTGGGTGGAGAGAGGCTTGGGCTCTGAATTTATATCTATCTATCTATCTATATATGTATATATATATATATATGTGTGTGTGTGTGTATATATATATATATATATATATATATATATATATATATATATATATATATATATATATATATATATATATGATTGGCACATTTGATATATTCAATGACATAACTATACATTTTCTAAAATAATTTTTTTAATATTCTTGCAGCATAAGGTCCTACGGATATTACAATGCCTTTATCTAGCCCAGACACGATATAATGACTTAGCGCAGGAGGAAGAAAGACAAATGGAAATCTCTTAATTTCGAAAGAAGCAGAATCACACTGCTTCGAAGATGTAGCATTGCAAAGGTAATCCATTTCCCGCAATTACGACGCTGATAATGAGATCGTAATTGCATTTAAGAGGCGGGGAAATCACTTTATTGCTTTCCCGAGCAATTACTAAAGGGTAATTGAAGGTGTAATTGATCTGCTTCATTGTTGTCGTGGACAATTGACGGCGGTTTAGAGCGAATCGCTATTATAGTTCAGGATTATTCGGTGGGAGACCCAAGCGACATTTATTCCATTTAATTCACGTGTTTTGATCCCAGTTAGAACGTAACTTGCTAATCAGGTTGTCCTGTCGGAAACATTCGCACGAAAGGGGGCTTTGTTATACAGACGCTTCGAATGCGTATGATTTAGATTTTTTTTTTTTTTTTTTTTTTTTTTTTTTTTTTTTTTTTTTTTTTTTTGTAAATCAAAACCTGATTAGGATTGTAGTGGCCTATTGGAAACCTCCCTGCCTTGCGATCGCCGGACTGGGGTTCGAGTCGGGCTCATGCTCGATAGTTTCTTGTTGTGTCTGCAAACTCACCATCCTTGTGAGCTAATGGTGCCGGGTTTAAAGGAGTCTATAGGTCTACCTAAAAGAGAACCTGATTAGGATTGTGGTGGCCTATTGGAAACGTCCCTGCCTTGCGATCGCCGGACTGGGGTTCGAGTCAGGCTTAAGCTCGATAGTTTCTTGTAGTGTCTGCAAACTCACCATCCTTGTGAGCTAATGATGCCGGGTTTAAAGGAGTTTATAGGTCTACCTGCTGAGTCATTAGTAGGTAGTCTGGTCCTCTCTGGTCCTAGCTTGGGTGGGGAGAGGCTTGGGCTCTGAATTTATATCTATCTATCTATATATCTATCTATCTATCTATCTATCTATCTATATATATATATATATATATATATATATGTGTATATATCTACATATATATGTGTATATATATGTATATGTATATAAATATATATATATATATATATATATATATGTATATATATATATATATATATATTTTTTTATCTTTGTGTGTTTTTTTTTACTTTCAAATAATAAATGATAGATTTTCATATTGAATTCACTCTTCCAATAGAATAACTTCTTTAGACGGAAATTATACATAGCAAATTCAGTAACCCTACCAGGATTCGAGCCCATCTTTCTGAAGATATAGAAATCTAGATAGTTTACTTAAATGTAATTACTAATGTACACAGCCCGTCAAAAATGACGACTAAACATTTAGATACGTGAACGCACTCATAGATTCAACCCTTCCCACCTCCCCCCCTTTCTTAACTACAACAGGGCAGTTATGGTTTCCAAGTGTACCTCTTGGAGAGACCGAGTAGATACACGTCCGGCAATGCATCTCTGCATGATCGGAAAGATAGAAAAGATATATATATATATATATATATATATATATATATATATATATATATATATATATAAAATTATAAATATCCACATACGTCAATGTACTCATGTATTTCACGATATATTATTATTATTATTATTATTATTATTATTATTACTTGCTAAGCTACAACCCTAGTTGGAAAAGCAGGATGCTATAAGGCCAGGGGCCCCCAACAGGGAAAATAGCTCAGTGAGGAAGAAAAAAGGAAAAATAAAATATTTCAAGAATAGCAACAACATAAAAATAAATATTTCCTATATAAACTATAAGAATTTCAACAAAACAAGAAAGAGAGCAATTAGATAGAATAGCGTGCCCGAGTGTACCCTCAAGCAAGAGAACTCTAACCCAAGACAGTTATATCTATAACTTGCATAAAACTATTTCTATTTTCTTGTCCTTATCATCCCTCCTCTCTGCATTTTATTCCAAGACCAGTGGATAGAAGCATCCAATTACCTTCAAATTACATAACAATTGCTGAGAAAACAACACAGCCGAACACCCAGTTATGATATTGAATGGAAATAAACAGGGTAAAACGAACCCTCTTTTAGCTTCGTATTGCTTTTGATATAGGTAATTCTTCCAAACTAGAGGCAATCGAATCTTCTTTTCCCTACCCTTTGATAATTTGCTACATTTTCCTTTGTAATTTTCAAACACTTTTCTTATTATTATCTCTGTCAATGAGGTTGGGAGGAGGTTATGTTTTCGACCCTGTTTGTCCGTATGTCGTGTTTGTTTGTTAGTGAATAACTTCCTGGTCACAATTTTATTCATAGATTAGTGAAATTTTCAGGGATTAATTGGTATGTTGAGACGTGGAAGTTATTCAATTTTGAAAGTCCTAGGTCAAAGGTTAACTCTAACCTTAACCACATGTTCGCACATGGCTGTCACAAAGATTTTAAATACTCCTACGGTCTAAATTGATTTGGGAAAGGCTAGCTGGTTTCGAGAAATAAGCTGCTGTGGCGGAGGTCGGCACTCTCAAAATGGTTTTCTAATTTCCTTGTCGTTTTATGTTCTTTCGGACATTCTTAGTTTTAAAATTTCTCTTCAAGGTTTCTGTTTTATAACTTCCTTCTCCAATAGCAATATTCTCTTTCCGTGATTTGTCTTTTGTTTTTGGCCTTTCAGACATCACATTTAGATTGATAAAAGTGATGTTTTATTTATAGATACCGTACTTCGTTTCTTTTTCAGTAACGAGCTTATCAATTCTCATTTGCTCTTCAATTACTTGATGCACAACCCCCTCCCTCCCCCATACCTACTCTCCCCCTTCCCCCAATCCTTCCTCCCCCACTTTGTTGAAACTTTTCTTCACTCAAGAGGTTGACTACTGCACTGTGATTGTTCAGTGGCCACTTTCCACTTGGTAAGGGTATAAGAGACTCTTTAGCTATGGTAAGCCGCTCTTCTGGGAGGACACTCCGAAATAAAATCATTGTTCTCTAGTCTTGGGTAGTGCCATAGCCTCTGTATTATGGTCTTCCACTGTCAAGGATTAGAGTTCTTTTGCTTGAGGGTACACCCAGTCGCACTATTCTATCGTTTGGGTAATCCCTTTCCTCGCTTCGCTGATGGGTTTATAGCACCTATTTTTTTTCCAACTAGGGTTGTAGATTAGCTGAAAATAATGATAATAATAATAATAATAATAATAATAATAATAATAATAATAATAAACATCCATTTATAAATCGTACCTACTTTTGAGGAGAGTAAATTCGTTGACGAGACTTGCAACAGACCTTACATGAGGGACGGATGAACATGGGTATTGAGAGCCAATAGATTTGGAGCGTCATCATATATGATAATGGAAACGAGCAACTTGCAACCATGTATGGGACTTAATTGCAGTGGATTACATATTCCATTTTGGAGCGGAACCCCCCCCCCCCCTCCGGGTTCATACTCTGTTCATTTCACAGATACACTTGATTATATTGTCATCAATAACGGCGCTATCAAATATTGGATGATGGAGTTGGTCCGCAGCTAATGGCAGCGTTTTTTTGCTGCCATTACAATTTCACGGTGGACAGTTGAAGTCTGATTCATGTCATTGTGATTGTTAATTAATTCAATCTGTTATAAACTATACGGAAAATTACACGATGGTGTGCTAAAACGTTTTCAGTAGAAACGTTATTACAGTTAATTTTATGTAATTGATTGCTCCTCTCTCTCTCTCTCTCTCTCTCTCTCTCTCTCTCTCTCTCTCTCTCTCTCTCTCTCTCTCTCTCTACGAAAGTGACTGGAATTAGATTTTATTATCGACTACAATGCTACTAATTATTAGAAATTGAATTATTAGTGTTAATAACTGTGTTTTTTATCAATTAGGCTATTATTAATCAATATTATTATAATTGCTTTTTAATGTCATCAATAATGCTATTGTATTTATTCTTAACAATAAAACGATGATGATGATTTTACAAAGAAAAGCTTATAGTAAAGGTAGAAAAATAGTAGTCATCGACACTTAAAAATGTTAGGTTTTAGAATTCAACATCTCATGACAAATACTAACATGATTTTCATTTTAGTCTTGCAAGTCAAAATAAAATTTTTCCATCACATAAATAATTTCGAAAACGACCTGGTCCATTTGAAGGGGAAAGGGTACTTTACCGAGTTAGGGTCTTTCAGGTTTAGCCCGTTTTGTTCTTCTGAAGTTTGGATAAAGCTTTTAATGCCAGTTAATGGTATAGTCGATAACTGTTTGTTAGGGGGTTCGGGTGATTTTGCTATAGAAATTTGCACTTCGGGATGCCATTATAGCTGAACACTGTAATCTGGAATACTGCCCCTCTCTCTCTCTCTCTCTCTCTCTCTCTCTCTCTCTCTCTCTCTCTCTCTCTCTCTCTCTCTCTCTCAGAGCGGATAGTTTTGCCATAGTTATAGATATTTGCAGTTCTGATGGCATTTTTGCTGAACACTTCAATCTGGAATACTGCTTTTCTCTCTCTCTCTCTCTCTCTCTCTCTCTCTCTCTCTCTCTCTCTCTCTCTCTCTCTCTCTCTCTCTCTCTCTGTGGTGATTTTGCTACAGATATTTGAAGTTCGGGATGCCATTATTGCTAAACACTACAATCTGGAATACTGCTTTTCTCTCTCTCTCTCTCTCTCTCTCTCTCTCTCTCTCTCTCTCTCTCTCTCTCTCTCTCTCTCTCTGTACTTCCAGTGAGATGTTTTAGTGGCAAAAATGGGCAATGGTTATTTTCATACGAGGGGTGAAATATGCAGTTTTAAATTCTTTTTTATACGTGAATTTGGGTTAGTGTTATGGCGGTCGGTTTAAAGGCAGGTTTTTAGGGAAAACTTTTGGAATACGAAATTCGTTGACTACGATGTTGATCCCATTAGTTCATGTGAGGGATTTTAGGGATGATTCTATATCAATAAATTTGGTACTTGCTTGGTAATTCTGTCGGTTTTCGGGTTATATTTATGACCCTTAGTGCTTCAACTCAAAGGGTAAGTTTTAAGCTTAGGAATTGTATTTTTATTTTAGAAGATAGGTAAGTTACTTGAATTTACGGTAAACAACACTCTGTTGCAACGCAAATTAACATTACTAAATCTTTTTTAATTCAATGCTTAACGTTGTGCATTTTGGAGTTAGGACAAGTATTTTTATATAGTGCAGAAACTTATTTCGTAAGTCTGTTGAATAATTGCTCTTCGTGTGTCAATTGAATAATGAGACGTCGTATGTCAATTGAATATTGATACTGTTCGTATGTCAATTGAAAAATTCGACTCTTCTTTTGTCAATTGAAATATTAGACTCTTCGCATATCAACTGAATAATTCGACTCTTCGTATCTCAATTGAATAATTCGACTCTTCGTATGTCAATTGAATAATGAGACTGTTCGCACGTCAATTGTATTATTAGACTGTTCGTATGTCAACTGAACAATTAGACTCTTTGTATGTCAATTGAATAATTCAACTCTTCGTATATCAATTGAAAAATTAGACCCTTCGTATGTCAATTGAATTATTAGACTGTTCGTATGTCAACTGAATAATTAAACTCTTCGTATGTCAATGGAAAAATTAGACTCTTCGTTTGTCAACTGAATGATTAGACTCATTGTATGTCAATTGAAAAATTAGACTTCGTACGTCAATTAAATGATTAGATTGTATGTCAATTGAATAATTTAACTCTTCGTACGTCAATTGAATTAGACTGTTCGTATGTCAATTGAAAAATTAGACTTCGTATGTGAATTGAATCATTCGATTGTTCGTGTGTCAATTGAATAATGAGACTGTTCTTATATCAATTGAATAATTAGACTGTTCGTATGTTAATTGAATAATGTGACTGTTCGTGTGTTTTGAATAATGACTGTTCGTATGCCAATTCAATAATTAGACTTCATATGTCAATTGAATAATGAGACTGTTCGTATGTCAACTGAATAATTTGACTTTTTGTATGTCAATTAGAAAATTAGGCTCTTCGTATGTCTATCGAATAATTATACTTTTCTTATGTCAATTGAAGACTCTGCGTATGCCGATTGTATTATTAGAATTTTCGTATGTCGATTGAATAATAAATCATCGTTAAAAATAAACATTATCCAATAAAACAAACCCCATAAATGAACTCTCAATAGATTTTTCAGCTTACCCAAACAACATCAACTAACGACATAGACAACAGGAAGTGAGCAAGACACACACAACCTCGGTGTTTGGTCCGAACTCTGATTAATATTGTTAGCAGGGAATTATTGACGCACATATGTCTCGGGGACAACATTGTCGAACTCGATGCTGACAATCGGGATGAAGTTCGTGTTGCATTGCAACAATAACCTCGCTGACATTGTCCGCTGTGAAGGCGTGTTGTTTGGGATGGCAAATGGATGCGTTTAATTGATGTAAGTTTACTGGAATTACAGGGGATGATGAGTGGGGCGAATGATTGTAATGTTAGATGTATTATTTTATTTGTTTCTTACTTATCTGTGTTTTATATTTTATTGGGAAATTTTACGACGAAATTACCTAGGCTGGGGAAAACCTGGATTGAATTAATATCTGATGTACTTTTGACTGGCTTTTCCTTGGGTCTATATACATACATATATATACACCCATATGTATATGTATGTATATATAATTATATATATGTATATATATATATATATATATATATAAAATTTTAATGTATACATGTATATATATGGATATATATGTATATATATACATACATATATACATATGTGTGTATATATATATATATATATATATATATATATATATATATATATATATATATATATATATATATATATATATATATATATATATTTAAGACTGGATATTACAACCAGTAAAGTCTTAAAAGATAAACAGTTTATTTTTCGATTTTTAATATAGAATTAAATCACATAAGCCTGAAAAAATGAAGTGGCTAACGTTTTGAAGTAATTTCTTTGTTCTTTTATCAATCCTTATAGATTCTTTTGGTTTAAGTAAGAGTTACAAGTTTACATTAAAAAGTTATTTTCTTACCAAACCTAACTTTTCTTGATATAAACAATTAATAGTTTTCTTCAATCTATAACTGGTATGATAGTTTGATATATTGGCTCTTAAATATTATTAGAATTTGAACATGAAAGTCAATATGATAATGAATTTTTTCTTGCTTTTTAATAAAAATTGGATTTGTTTAACACGGATATGATAATTTATTTTTCCCTCATATATAGTATAGAAAAATTTGAACACAGAAACTTATAGGATAATGAATTTTATCTTGTTTTTAAATAAGAAATTGGATTTGTTTAACACGGATATGATAATTTATTTTTCTCCCATAAATGATATTAAAAATTGCCGATAAAAACTAATATAAATATTTGATAAATCATTTCTTACCAATTAAAAGCGCTTACGAATCGAAACTCAATCTTACCTGTAAAGAAGAAAAAATAATTATTAGAAAAATGTATTCGTAAATTTGAACAATTTACTCGTAAATATACTGTTATACATTTAGATTAAAAGATATGTCATTTATGGTAATTCTCAACTAAATTACGAGAGAGAGAGAGAGAGAGAGAGAGAGAGAGAGAGAGAGAGAGAGAGAGAGAGAGAGAGAGAGAAATTATTTGGTTATCATTGAACTTAGTGTTAGGGTTGATTTGTTCGTGTATTCCTCTTTATTATTATTATTATTATTATTATTATTATTATTATTATTATTATTATTATTATTATTGTTATTGAAATTGGTGTTAAGGTTGATTTTTTTTCGTGTATTCCTGATAATTATTATTATTATTATTATTATTATTATTATTATTATTATTATTATCATCATCATCATTATCATCATTGTTGTTGTTGTTGTTGTTGTTGTTATCATCATCATCATCATCATCATCATCGTCATTATTATTGAAATTGGGGTTAAGGTTGATTTTTTCGTGTATTCCTCATAATTATTATTATTATTATTATTATTATTATTATTATTATTACAACTACTTCTGTAATAATAATACTGAGTTTTTTTGCTTTATTTTTCGCTATTACTACTGAATGGCCTCCTGGGCCTACTGATCCAAATTCTTAAACCAATTTCTGCCATTATTATTATTATTATTATTATTATTATTATTATTATTATTATTATTATTATTATTATTATTATTTTTATTATTATTATTATTATTATTGCTGTTGGAATAATATTGATGGTTTGCTTTATATGTCACTGTATTAACACAATTATTTGTGTTGTTTTAATAGCATTGTTATTATTATTTGAACCTCTTATCATATCATAGACACTAAAATACAGATAAAATATGCATACAATTAACAATCTAGATATTTTGAGAGCTTGCGCGTGCGTATGCTGATCATGATATCTCTACTGCAATAAGACCTTCACAGATTCTGGAAACCAATCTACATATATTCTCAAATATACAAAGAACCAGGTTGATAAGTTTCTCATTAAGAAATATTTTCAGTCTATTTTTTAGCTTATCATATTCACTGTATTTTATACGCCTCGGAACTTTTCATCCTATGCATTTGTTCATCTTCATTGTTTTACCAAAGCATTTGTTCATCTTTTTTTATCCTGTGCATTTGTTCATTTCCTTCCTTTTTATCCTAAGTATTTGTTCATCTTTTTTTATCCTGTTCATTTATTCATCTCCTTCCTTTTTAACCTAAGCATTTGTTCACCATTTTTTATCCTGTGCATTTGTTCATCTCCTTCATTTTTTAACCTAAGCATTGGTTCATCTTTTTTTTTATCCTGTGCATTTGTTCATTTCCTTCCTTTTTAACCTAAGTATTTGTTCATCTTTTTTTTATCCTGTGCATTTGTTCATCTCCTTCCTTTTTAACATAAGTATTTGTTCATCTTTTTCATCCTGTGTATTTGTTCATCTCCTTCATTTTTTAACCTAAGCAATTGTTCATCTTTTTTATCCTGTGCATTTGTTCATCTCCTTCCTTTTTAACCTAAGCATTTGTTCATCTCTTTTTTATCCTGTGCATTTGTTTATATCCTTCCCTTTTAACCTCAGTATTTGTTCATCTTTTTTTATCCTGTGCATTTGTTCGTTTTTTTTTTATCCTGTGCATTTGTTCATATCCTTCCTTATTAACCTAAGCATTTGTTCATCTCTTTTTATCCTGTGCATTTGTTCATCTCCTTCATTTTTTAGCCTAAGCATTTGTTCATCTTTTTTTATCCTATGCATTTGTTCATCTCCTTCCTTTTTAACCTAAGTATTTGTTCATCTTTTTTTATCCTGTGCATTTGTTCATATCCTTCCTTTTTAACCTAAGCATTTGTTCATATCCTTCCTTATTAACATAAGCATTTGTTCATATCCTTCCTTATTAACCTAAGTATTTGTTCATCTTTTTTTTTATCCTGTGCATTTGTTCATCTCCTTCCTTTTTAACCTAACCATTTGTTCATCTATTTTTTATCCTGTGCATTTGTTCATCTCCTTCATTTTTTAACCTAAGCATTTGTTCATCTTTTTTTATCCTGTGCATTTGTTCATCTTCCTTTTTAACCTAAGCATTTGTTCAGTTTTTTTTTATCCTGTGCATTTGTTCATCTCCTTCCTTTTTTATCCGAACCATTTGTTCATCTTTTTTTATCCTGTGCATTTGTTCATCTCCTTCCTATTTAACCTAAGCATTTGTTCATCTTCTTTTATCCTGTGCATTTGTTCATCTCCTTCCTTTTTAACCTAAGCTTTTGTTTATCTTTTTTTTTATCCTGTGCATTTGTTCATCTCTTTTCTTTTTTAATCTAAGCATTTGTTCATCTTTTTTTATCCTGTGCATTTGTTCATCTCCTTCCTTTTTAACCTAAGCATCTTTTCATCTTTTTTTATCCTGCGCATTTGTTCATCTCCTTCCTTTTTTAGCCTAAGCATTTGTTCATCTTTTTTTTATCCTGTGCATTTGTTCATCTTCATTTTTTAACCTAATCATTTGTTCATCTTTTTTTTATCCTGTGCATTTGTTCATCTCCTTCCTTTTTAACCTAAACATTTGTCCATCTTTTTTTATCCTGTACATTTGTTCATCTCCTTCCTTTTTTAACCTAAGTATTTGTTCATCTTTTTTTTTATCCTGTGCATTTGTTCATCAACTTCTTTATCCTATGCATTTGTTTTTTTAACCTAAACATTTGTTCATCCCCATTTTTTATCCCAACCATTTGTTCATCTCCAATTTTTCATCCTGTGCATTTGTTCATCTGCTCCCACAAACCGACTGGCGCTCATCTCCTACCACCGACCATTGGGGGCATAGAAATGACCCTCTTTCGATACGGCCTCTTGCACCGGGATGCATATGCTTAAGAAATATGGGTCATATATATCTCAGATCGTCTGAGAGTATGGCCGCCATACTCCTGGTCTGTATAGGACGCCTTTTTCTTGCCTTATTTCCCATGTTTTTTTTTTTTTTTTTTTTTTTTTTTTTTTTTTTTTTTTTTTTTTTATTCGTAAATATTTTAAGAAGGGCTAGTTTTCCTTGCGAGTAAGGGTAGGGTGGGCCGGGGGGGGGGGGGGGGTTGCTGGTGGCCGTTGCCTTATGTTCATTCTTAGTTGAAATTTGCTTTTTTTTTAGATGATGGTTTTCTTACTGAAAAGGAAACTCTTCCTTCTTCTTCTTCTTCTTCTTCTTCTTCTTCTTCTTTTCCCACTTCTATGTGGGGTCGATGTTTCTGGCCAGCGTTCTCCATCTACCTCTGTCCCACACTTCATCACCTGTTAATCCCTTTGATCGAAGGTCATCCTTGATACAGTCCATCCACCTTCGCTTTGGTCTCTCCTTCTCGTTTTATAGTCTTGCATTCTGTGACTTCTCTTTAATCAATATTACTCTATAATTTGCATGCTACTTATTTTTATTTGACATAAATTATTTTCATTTCCCTTACCTACTGTATTCTTTCCATCATTCTTATCTCCTTTTCATCTGTTTAGTGTTATTTTCCATCTCTTTACTTTTCCTTCCTTCTATAGGATGGCATAGCCTAATGACTTCCAGAAGTCATGATTTATTAAGCCAGTCTTTCCTGTGCTACAATGCTTTGTTAGTGGAACTCTATGATTACTATGGCTTCAAAACAAGTTGATGATGAGTACTTCGCTAAAGTAAACAAACAAACAAACGAACAAACTCAATGTGATTAACTAAAAAAATAAAAACAATTTTGTGGTCTCAGGGTGCAGCCCCTTAGAAGTTTTTGGGTTAGTGGAATACGAAGATTATGATAAGGACATTTCGAGGTTTGGGTTGCAGAGAACATTACCAGAAAATTAAAAAGTGAAAACTGTATCCCTTGTAATGCTTATATACGAATGTAAGCTTTACATTTAAATATATTCACGCTAATTTCCTTTTTCTTTATTCTAAGACCTTTATAGCTTTTAAAACCAGAACAAGAGTATTTTTAAATCGGACCTGAATTAGATAAATAGATATATTTTAATTATGTGGCGAAGCATTTTGTTATTTTTTTACCGTTTGTATTCTTTTACTTAAATTAATAATAATTACCTCTGTATGCTGATGCTTGAAGGATTTTAAAGTCTCTCTCTCTCTCTCTCTCTCTCTCTCTCTCTCTCTCTCTCTCTCTCTCTCTCTCTCTCTCTCAATAATATATGTGTGAACTTTTTAATCTTTTGGCATGAAAATAATTCTCCCCTTAAAGTAATATAGCTGTGCGAAGCATTTTGTTATTTTTCACTGATCTTTGTTCTTCTACTTGAATTAATAATAATTACCATCCCGTATGCTCTCTCTCTCTCTCTCTCTCTCTCTCTCTCTCTCTCTCTCTCTCTCTCTCTCTCTCTCTCTCTCTCAATTCCTAAATATTTTTATGGAATTGTTATCTTTTTTAATCTTTCAGCATGAAAATAATTTTCCCCGGAAAGTAATATAGCTGAAGTCCTTTAGGTAAGAATCTCGCACTATAGAGAGGCTTTTGAGAAGAAAAGAAGAAAACAATGGTGAACCTAATGAACGTCGGCCAAATTCTTGTCATTGTCTTTACGAAGAAAATTATTTTACTTGTGAGGCAAATTGGAAAAAGTTAATACTTCTTTTTCCCTCTGATATTTTGAGTTATATATATATATATATATATATATATATATATATATATATGTATATATATATATATATACACGTATGTATATTTATATATACTGTATGTATATATATATGTGTATGTATATATATACTGTATATATAAATATATATATATGTATGTATATTTATATATACTGTATGTATATATATATATACTGTATATATAAATAAATAAAATATATATATATATATTACACACACACACACACACACACACACACATATATATATATATATATATATATATATATATATGTGTGTGTGTGTGTGTATGTATATATATATATACTGTATATATAAATAAATAAATATATATATATATATGTATTTATATATGTATGTATGTAAATATATAAAAATTTATGTATGCATATGTGTATAGTGTATATACATATCTATATATATATATATATATATGTGTGTGTGTGTGTGTGTTTTTTTTTGTGTGCATATACATATATATATATATATTATTATTATTATTATCAATTATTATTATTTAAGCTACAACCTTATTTAGAAATAAAAAACAATACTATAAGCCCAAGGGCTCCAGCATTGAAAAATAACCCAGTGAGGAAAGGAAGAAGGAAATAAAGCACGAGAGAAGTAATGAATAATCAAAATATATTAATTTAAGAACAGTAACAACTTTGAAATAGATATTTCATATATAAACTATAAAAACTTTAAAAAATTATGATATTTTATTTGTTTTTGTTAGCTT
>NC_090736.1:142261479-142266479 GCF_036898095.1 Palaemon carinicauda | reverse complement strand
TTCCATTTCTCCCAAGATATCCTGCGATCTAAGCTGTCTAGGTATTTCATATTACACTAGGGGAGCAGAGTGAGAGAGAGAGAGAGAGAGAGAGAGAGAGAGAGAGAGAGAGAGAGAGAGAGAGAGAGAGAGAGAGAGAGAGGAAAACAATTGATGAAAATACAAGAAGTAACTGATTTTAGAAGGAGGAGTTCTGGAAAAAATGACTCCAGTATTTATTCACGAGTCGCAATTCTGTGTCTCGAGTATTTATTCATGAGTCGCAATTCTGTGTCTCCAGTATTCATTCACGAGTCGCAATTCTGTGTATCGAGTATCTATTCACGAGTTGCAATTCTGTGTCTCCAGTATTTATTCACGAATTGCAATTCTTTGTCTTGAGTATTTATTCCCGAGTCTCATTTCTGTGTCTCCAGTATTTATTCACGAATCGCAATTCTGTGTCTCCACTATTTATTCACTGTTCGCAATTCTGTGTCTCCAGTATTTATTCACGAGTCGCAATTCTGTCCCCAGTATTTATTCACGAGTCGCAATTCTGTCTTCAGTATTTATTCACAAGTCACAATTCTGTGTCTCCAGTATTTATTCACTAGTTGCAATTCTGTGTATCCAGTATTTATTCATGAGTCACAATTCTGTCCCCAGTATTTATTCACGAGTCGCAATTCTGTCTTCAGTATTTATTCACGAGTCGCAATTCTGTGTCTCCAGTATTTATTCATGAGTCGCAATTCTTTGTCTCCAGTATTTATTCAAGAGTCGCAATTCTGTATCTCCAGTATTTATTCAAGACTCGCAATTCTTTGTCTCCAGTGTTTATTCACGAGTCGCAATTCTGTGTCTCCAGTATTTATTCATGAGTCGCAATTCTTTGTCTCCAGTATTTATTCAAGAGTCGCAATTCTGTATCTCCAGTATTTATTCAAGACTCGCAATTCTTTGTCTCCAGTGTTTATTCACGAGTCGCAATTCTGTGTCTCCAGTATTTATTCACGAGTCAGAACTCTGTCCCCAGTATTTATTCATGAGTCGCAATTCTGTGTCTCCAGTATTTATTCACGAGTCGCAATTCTGTGTCCAGTGTTTATTCAGGAGTAGAAATTCTGTGTCCAGTATATATTCACGAGTAGCAATTCTGTGTCCAGTATTTATTCACGAGTCGCAATTCTGTGTCTCCAGTATTTATACATGAGTCACAATTCTGTGACTCCCGTATTTATTCACGAGTCGTAATTCTGTCTCCAGTATTTATCCACGAGTCAGAACTCGGTCTCCAGTATTTATTTATTCACGAGTTAGAACTTGGTCTCCGGTATTTATTCACGAGTCGCAATTCTGAGTCTCCAGTATTTATTCACGATTCGCAATTTTGTGTCACACTATCGCGACTCTGTCTCCAGTATTTATTCACGAGTCGCAATTCTGTGTCTCCAGTATTTATTCACGAGTCAGAACTCTGTCTCCAGTATTTATTCAGAAGTCAGAACTCTGTCCCCAGTATTTATTCACGAGTCGCAATTATGTGTCACACTATCGCGACTCAGTGTCTCGAGTATTTATTCACGAGTCAGATTTGTCTCCAGTATTCATTCATGAGACGCGGCTCTGTGTCTCCAGTATTTATTCATGAGTCGATAGTCTTTCTAAGCTCGCAAAACCAGATTTTTCTCGAGAGGCAGTGAACGAAATAAAATAATATTAAATGTGCGGAAAGCTTTCCCCTCAAAATGACTCCCTTCTATTAAAGCCAAATTGGCCTCCCGGGACTCGTTCTCCGAGGAAGCCTTTGCGGAGGAAGGTAAAATTCCCCTTGGGGAGAAGAATGGTCTTTCGAACGCTTATTTGAAGGAGAAAGACCTGGGGAAGGAAAGATCTGAAGAGGATTGGTATTAGGGTGAAAGTTTATGAAAAGAATTTTGTACTCGAAATATTTTATTTTTCCTTGTTTCCTTTCCTCACTGGGCTATTCTCCCCGTTGGAGCCCCTGTGCGTATAGCATCATGCTTTTCCTACTAGGGTTGTAGCTTGGCTAGTAATAATAATAATAATAATAATAATAATAATAATGATGATGATGATGATGATGATGATGATGATGATGATAATAATAATAATAATAATAATAATGGTGTAAAGGTTTTAAAGATCGTTCATGAATGGTAGAGGCAAGGGACAGTGACAATGCTCTAGAGACTAATCATATATCCATATGATCATCACCCAACTCCTTTCTCCACCCAAGCTATGACCAGAGAGGGCTAGGCAATGGCTGCTGATAGCTTAGCATGTAGATTTTAGGCTCCCTCAAACCCCCCATCCTTAGCTCACAAGGATGGTGAGGTTGCAGACACTACAAGAAACTCTAGATTATGAGCGGGACTCGATCTCCCGTTCAGCAGAACGCCAGACAGGGACGTTTCCGATTGGCCACCGCATAAAGACAATTTTAAGAAGAAATGTATCAGGAAATATCTTTTAAAGAATTGAGGTTTGAGGATTGTAAGACAGAGAAGAATGATCTTATGTCGAAAGGTTTGAAGAAAGGATTTTTGGAAGGAAAATTTGAAGGAAGTAAATAAATATTTTAGAAAAAAGTTGTCAGTTAAAAAATCTCTTTGAGAACGTTTGGGAGAGGACAGATCCTATGAAGAAAGTTTTGAAGAAGTGTAGAAATGACTATAGGAGTCTTTAAAGAAGAAAGGCGTGAAAGGGAAGAAGATAATTAAAGAAATGAGAAAGAAAGATTAAAGAAAAAGATTGAGGAAGATAGATTGAGAAAAAAGACTGAGGAAGAAAGATCTAAAGAAGATTATACTGAGGGAGAAAGATCTAAATGAAAATATTCTGAGGAATGACTATCTAAAGAAAAAAAGACTGAATATAAAAGAACTAAAGAAAAATCTACTGAGGAAAAACGATTTAAAGAAAAATGACTGAGGAAATAATCTAAAGAAAAAAAAAGACTGAGATAAAAAGTTCTAAAGAAAAATATACTAAGGGAGAAAGATCTAATGAAAAAACTGAGGAAAAAAGATAAAAAGAAAAATATACTGATGAAAAAAAAGTTGTAAAGAAAAAGGACTGAGGAAAAAATTTGAAGAAATAGAAGACAGGAAAAAGATCTAAAGAAAAATATACTGAGAGAAAGATCTAAAGAAAAACTGAGGAAAAGTTCTAAAGAAAAAAGGCTGAGGAAAAAAGATTTAAAGAAAAACCGAGGAAAAAATATTTAAAGAAAAACTGAGGAAAAAAGATCTTAAGAAAAAAGACCGAGGAAACAAATCTAAAGAAAAACTGAGGAAAAAAAGATCCTAGGAAAAAAGACTGAGAAAAAAGAATTAAACAAAAACTGAGGAAAAAAGGATCTATAGAAAAGAGACTCAGAAAAAAATCTAAATAAAAGACTCAGGAAAAAAGATGTAAAAAAAAAAGACAGAGGAAAAAAGATTTAGAAAAGAAGCCCTATTTCCTGAGCGGGTAAAAGTGATAAAATAAGACGGGAGTTGTGAGACGAGATTGAGATAGGAATTGACTCTGTTTTGTTTCGTCCTGAACTTTATGGACTGGAAGCAAATGGATCTTGATTCGATTCGATTTATTTACCCTGATAATACCCTGGATCAAAATCGGTCTAGATTTCATTTTGTTCAATTTTACCAAACGTGTTTTGTGGTCTTACCTAATTTTTAAAGTTTTTTTCACGAAGAGTTATGATTTAGGTTAACTACAAAGATTTAGAATATAGAATTTTGTATTGCAACTTTTGAAGTCCGTACTATGTAATTATAGAATTATCCAGATTTATATGTGGTTCTGTTAATGTTTTTTTTTTTTTTTGTTAACTGTATGTCATGACACCTATTGAGCGAACTTAAATAGAATTTGATGAAAATCATTAATTATGGGAATTCGATATGTTTTAGGTCAGAGGTCAATATCACATTTCCAGATATTTATATATTTGTATTTATTGCATTAATATCAGATGCAGCAAATCTTCTCTTTATAGATTTAAAATTTTCATTTGCGACTGGGTACTTTGATTTCCTTTCTATTTGCGACTGGGTACTTTGATTTCCTTTCTATTTGCGACTGGGCACTTTGATTTCCTTTCTATTTGCGACTGGGCACTTTGATTTCCTTTCTATTTGCGACTGGGCACTTTGATTTCCTTTCTATTTGCGACTGGGTACTTTGATTTCCTTTCTATTTGCGACTGGGCACTTTGATTTCCTTTCTATTTGCGACTGGGTACTTTGATTTCCTTTCTATTTGCGACTGGGTACTTTGATTTCCTTTCTATTTGCGACTGGGTACTTTGATTTCCTTTCTATTTGCGACTGGGTACTTTGATTTCCTTTCTATTTGCGACTGGGTACTTTTATTTCCTTTTTATTTATGGAGATTATAACGATAATTCTTTCGCCATTAGATTCGGAAGGGGAACCTGTCAGACGAGAAAGTCTTTTATAAAAGTAATGCTCATATGAATTTGTACCGCATGCGTTTCATACACGATCATACAATGTAATGCTATGCCTTTTATATCTCTCACTCTCTCCCACACTTATAAGAGAACAACCAGTTTAAGCTTGCCATATCATGTTTTAAATTGTTTGAATTTTTGTGACATTCCTGCTCTCAACTCCTTGTATATAAGCACGTTATCTGCTGAATAAACTTTACTTGCATTTACCTTGCCTCTCTGTTAGCACCCACCTCGCTCAAGTTGCAAAGTGGTAACTAGAATTCATTTGTTTACTGCTAAGTGGCCATGGTGGAGGTATCCCTTCAACTGCTCCTTTTTCATATATATGAAGCTGGAAAAGGTTATTATATTATTCGTCTTATGTATTCATACTGATTTAGATATGATCCTGATTTCACTTAGTTGGTTTCAATAATTTGTAAATGCGGAAACAAATCTGTATTATATTTGTTTGACTTTTCATTTTTTTTTTATTATTGATCTGATATGAATTAAATTTGTTAAGTTT
>NC_090736.1:142248979-142258979 GCF_036898095.1 Palaemon carinicauda | reverse complement strand
AAAGGCCTTAGATGTGTCCCGCTTTCGTCTGTTTATGGTCTTTCTGTGCCAGTCCACGCGTGTAAACTTTCTTATTTCCTTGATCCATCTTCTTCCTTAACCTACTTCTTTTACAGTCTATCCTATCACTCTCGAAGGGTAGAGGGAGTAGTCATATCCTGGTGAGAGAGCGTATCTCGAAGGTACACTATACTCAATTTTATTTGATGAGGAGCATTTGCACTGACTCGCTGGGGTACTCTTTTAGCTCGGAAAAGTTTCCTGCTAGCTTTTTGGTTAGAATTACCTTGTCCAACCAATCAGCGAGCAGGAAACTTTTACGAGCTAAAAAGGCACCCCTGCGTGTCATTGCAAATGCGCCTCATCAAATAAAATTGAGTATAGGAAACCACACATACGCACATTGCCGAACCAACGGGGTTTAGTTACGGAAGAGGGAGGGGTTCGGAAGGGTTGACTCTGTATGTGTGTATGTGCGTGTGTTTGCGTATTTATCAATATATTTAGGCGTAATTTTTGACTCCTCGGGTACACTAATTACATATATTAAAACATTCAAGGCAATAACTTGAGTCCAAATGGGGCATTCACCAACTTCGGAAGTAGGATGAAACTGATTTAGTGTTTGGAAATGTGAGAGAATAATTTTTTTTTTTGAACAAAATTTTTACTTTTTTATGTCCGAGAGACAACCACTTGCAAATAAAGTTATACAGCGATAAAGGTTACAAATAGCATTAAAAGGAAATTATACGGTGCTCGTCAAAACAGGCGAGTTTTAAATGCAGTTACTTTCAACTCGTCCAAAATAAACTGTATTAATACGGAACCAAAACTAATGATTGAATTAAGTCATCGAATGGTTTGAGTGGGAAGTTTTTATTCATTTATACAGAACGATTTCTAATTTAAAGGTTTAAAGGGCGCTCATGAATAGCAGAGGCAAGGGACCGTGACCATGCCCTAGAGACTTACTATATATCCATATGATCAACGCCCAAGCCCCCTCTCCACCTAAGCTAAGACCGTGGAGAGCCAGGCAATGGCTGCTGATGACTCAGCAGGTAGACATATATGCTCCCCCAAATCCCTCATTCTTAGCTCACAAGGATGGTGAGGTTACAGACACAAAAGGAAACTATCAAGCTTGAGCGAGATTGGATCGCCTGTCCAGTAGAACGCCAGGTAGGTACGTTTCCAATAGGCCACTGAAAACATCGATCGGACTTGAAGTATAGAGATCAATCAGTCAATGATCGTTCATATTTCAGAGGTCAATTATAGATAGAGACCAATCAGTCATTGAGCATTCATATTTCAGAGGTCAATTATAGATAGAGACCAATCAGTCATTGAGCATTCATATTTCAGAGGTCAATTATAGATAGAGACCAATCAGTCATTGAGCATTCATATTTCAGAGGTCAATTATAGATAGAGACCAATCAGTCATTGACAGTCCATATTTCAGAGGTCAGTGTTATTCGGCAAGCGAATCATACCAGCCAGGACCCACTGGGTCCTGATAGGAGCGTCATCTGTGCTGTTCATGATTAATATCGAGGTTATTAGAGATGATAGGATGTGTTTATGACCAGGTTTATTAGTTTATCACAGGTTTTTAATCTCCATAAAACTGTCCATTGAAATGTGCCAATTTGGTATTGCGGTAGTTTATTTTTACCATGTTTATTTTGGGCTTCAGCGTGAAGTATCATACTGTCATTTATAAATTTTACTAGCATGAATACATTCACATATACATACATATTGAATATAATATACCTTTCTGGGTGGGGCTCCACAAGGCACTAGAATTGTTAGAAGATCCAGGCCTATATGGCTGAGGACCATGAATCGTTAAGCTCAAGATATTGACGACTGGCCAAATCTAACCGAGGCCCTTTGCGTCAATAGGCGTAGGAGGAGATGATGATAATGAATGGGGATACCTCTGCGCGGTGAAAGGGTTTGCGTATCGCCATGATCAGCGTAACTGTACTAGTCAGGGCCACCCATACTAGATTGGTTTGTTTTGAGCTGTGAGCTATCAGAGGAAAATCTCCCACCATCACCAATCCTTACTGGCTAGCGTGGTGATGAAAACTGGCCATCCATACTTCAGACATGGTTGCTGTGGCCTGATTGGTAACGTCTCTGCCTGGTGTTTGCCAGTCGGGGGTTCGAGTCCCGCTCAGACTTGTTAGTGTCATTAGTGTCTGCAACCTTACCATCCTTGTGAGCTAAGGTTTGGGGCGTTTGGGGGAGCCTATAGGTCTATCCGCTGAGTCATTAGCAGCCACTGCCTGGCCCTCCCTGGTCCTAACTTGGATGGAGAGGAAGCTTGGGTGCTGATCATATGTATTTAAGGTCAGTCTCTAGGGCATTGTCCTGATTGATAGGGCAATGTCACTGTCCCTTGCCTCTGCCATTCATGGGCGACCTTTAAACATGAATATGGACGCGACTGAGGTCTTCTGTCCTTTAGTGGACTGGAAACCGCTTCATTTGCTGTTGTATATATGGATATGTATATGAATATGTATATTGGATATAAATACGTATTTACATTTTATCCCTACCATGGTTGTCGCTACAGCTGCATGAATCATTAAACTTCATCGGTATAAATATTTACTAATCTTTATCAAAGACAGACAATCAGACTTGCTTCACATTTATGTTATAATAATCCTCATCGTTTTTTCCCCTCTTAATAGAATAGATCACCACATGAAAAGTCACGCCTTTTCAACGACAGACATTTCATGACGCAAAGTACAATTGATGAGTGCCATTTCATGTAATGTCACTGCAAAGTGGTACCTGCCTTTTATATGAAATAAAAAATTCAGGCTGTAAAAAATTTTTTTGGTTTTGGGTAATCCAGTGTCCTAAATATGAGATTTTTTTTATGATATACATGATAACGATTGACTTTCGTTGTTATTTACCGGGATTTTATATAATCAGATTCTAAATCAACTTTTTTTTTTTTATTAATGAGCTAACATTTCTGATGTTGATGATAATGATTCGTTTGGAAATGTTATTAATTTGAACTTTTTTGTTGTTATTCAACCGGGTAAAATTACGTATTTAGATTCTAAATCAACATTTTTTTATTAATGAACTTATTTACCATAGATTCACAACGAATATTTGGATATAGTGAATTCACTTTCCATTTATTATTGTTAATATTATCATTAACATGATTCATGTTGTTGTTGTTGTTGTTGTTATTGTTGCTGTTGTTGTTATTGTTGCTGTTGTTGTTGTTGGCAGGAAAATGATATGTATCTGATGTGACTTTTGCTAGCAATGGATGTGGTATAAATTTTATTATTATTATTATTATTATTATTATTATTATTATTATTATTATTATTATTATTATTATTATTATAATGGCCATTTTTATTTTTTAGATGGTATTCATTGTATAATGCCTACTTTTCAATAGAACCATACGAAGACAAAACATATCCCAAAAATTTTTTTGCAATTAATATAGGATAATATAGGATAAAATAATTTTCTATTTCTCTCATCAACAGTGCTTTAAATATTATTCATCCCTGTGTCTACAAGGAAATTTGCCTCTCTCTCTCTCTCTCTCTCTCTCTCTCTCTCTCTCTCTCTCTCTCTCTCTCTCTCTCTCTCTCTCTGAGAAAGAGCAAAATATAACTCATTTATAAAAAAGAATATTGGATACCGATACAGGTTTTGCAAATAAAAGATACGTGCGAGGAGGAAAGACAACTTGAAAAGAATACAAAAGACTTAAAGAGAAATTATAAGTTGGGATTATTGGAAACAGATCGTTTAAAGAGAAAAAATGTAAGCAAGCAAGTGTTTGTTGAAGGTGATGAATGCTGTTGCAATATTGAATGGAAGGCCTTTAGAGAGAGAGAGAGAGAGAGAGAGAGAGAGAGAGAGAGAGAGAGAGAGAGAGAGAGAGAGAGAGAGAGAGAGAGAGAAAGAGAGAGAGAATCTCTTAGATAATTTATATTCAGACAAAAAATTTATATATACCTGTATATATATATATATATATATATATATATATATATATATATATTTATATATATATATATGTATATATATATATATGTATATATATATATATATATATATATATATATATATATATATGAATGCGTTTATATTTATATTAAGCTTCATAATATGTATATATTTATATATATATGTATGTGTGTATATATATATATATATATATATATATATATATATATATATATATATATATGTATATATATGTGTGTGTGTTTATGTGTGTCACACTTCTCTCGTTCGTTTATCTTTTATATCTTTCACGTATCGTTTTATACTTTATGTAATGGTTTGATTTCTCTCCTGATGTTTCTGTAGGATTCCGATATTCTAGCAAATGTAACAGTGCTTTTTATATTAATAATAACATTCGTAATAACAAATTGAATCACTTAAAGGAAGTCTCATAAACACACGGGAAGTTTTCTTTCTAAATTTGTTCAGCTCGGGAGGAAAATTACAAGTAACAATTAGAATCTGAACGTTAAATGAAATTGCGAGTTATGGCGTGGGAACATATGCAAGCCATTCATTTCATAAATTGAAAAGAGCGTAGCTGAGGAAATTAGAAATTTGTGATATGAGATTTAAAATGGAATTAGGAAAATGAAGACATCTAGTGAGGTTTAACTGAATAAGAGATGAGAGTAGCTATGGCAGGAAAGATATGATTATGATGAAATCAAGGTAATGAATAAGGTAAAGACAGTGATGAATTTGGGAATGAGTGTAATAGAAGAAAGGGTAGTGATAACGAAATTGAAAAGACTAGCGAAAATAAAACAGACATGTTGTAAAGTACACAAATAAAAGACAAAAATTGTGAAATGAAAATGACAAATGGAAGACGATAAATGAGAGATAACAAAGCGAAAAAGAAATCTGTAATAAAATGGAAAAGGCAAAGAGAAGGCGATCAGACTCTCAATGAGAACTTCTGAAGATATATAAGCGTTACATCCCGAAGGATAATTACGAAACAGATACAAAGACTATGGAAGCGTTAAGCTATTTAGAACTCTAACGAACTGAAAATAGGGGAAAATACTCATTAACCAAAATCCCCTTTGACTGCAGGGAACAGCACTAATGAACACAGAAAACAAGTCAGTTGATATTTCTAAAAATATGGTCGCCTCCACACCAGCTTGATGCAAATGGCATGCAAATAAGGCGCCCTTATAAGCTTTTTAGTCTTCTGGAGCAAATAATGCACTCTTTTAAGCTCTGTAGTCTTCTGGAGCAAATAAGGCGCCCTTATAAGCTTTTTAGTTTTCTGGAGCAAATAATGCACTCTTATAAGCTCTGTAGTCTTCTGGAGCAAATAAGGCGCCCTTAAAAGCCCTGTAGTCTTCTGGAGCAAATAAGGCGCCCTTATATGCTCTGTTGTCTTCTGGAGCAAATAAGGCGCCCTTATAAGCTCTGTAGTCTTCTGGAGCAAATAAGGCGCCCTTAAAAGCCCTGTAGTCTTCTGGAGCAAATAAGGCGCCCTTATATGCTCTGTTGTCTTCTGAAGCAAATAAGGCGCCCTTATAAGCTCTGTAGTCTTTTGGAGCAAATAAGGCGCCCTTAAAAGCCCTGTAGTCTTCTGGAGCAAATAAGACGCCCTTATATGTTCTGTTGTCTTCTGGAGCAAATAAGGCGCCCTTATAAGCTCTGTAGTCTTTTGGAGCAAATAAGGCGCCCTTAAAAGCCCTGTAGTCTTCTGGAGCAAATAAGGCGCCCTTATATGCTCTGTTGTCTTCTGAAGCAAATAAGGCGCCCTTATAAGCTCTGTAGTCTTTTGGAGCAAATAAGGCACCCTTAAAAGCCCTGTAGTCTTCTGGAGCAAATAAGACGCCCTTATATGCTCTGTTGTCTTCTGGAGCAAATAAGGCGCCCTTATAAGCTCTGTAGTCTTCTGGAGCAAATAAGGCGCCCTTATAAGCTCTTTAGTCTTCTGGAGCAAATAATGCACTCTTATAAGCTCTGTAGTCTTCTGGAGCAAATAAGGCGCCCTTAAAAGCCCTGTAGTCTTCTGGCGCAAATAAGGCGCCCTTATATGCTCTGTTGTCTTCTGGAGCAAATAAGGCGCCCTTATAAGCTCTGTAGTCTTCTGGAGCAAATAAGGCGCCCTTATATGCTTTGTTGTCTTCTGGAGCAAATAAGGCGCCCTTATAAGCTCTGTAGTCTTCTGGAGCAAATAAGGCGCCCTTAAAAGCCCTGTAGTCTTCTGGAGCAAATAAGGCGCCCTTATATGCTCTGTTGTCTTCTGAAGCAAATAAGGCGCCCTTATAAGCTCTGTAGTCTTTTGGAGCAAATAAGGCACCCTTAAAAGCCCTGTAGTCTTCTGGAGCAAATAAGACGCCCTTATATGCTCTGTTGTCTTCTGGAGCAAATAAGGCGCCCTTATAAGCTCTGTAGTCTTCTGGAGCAAATAAGGCGCCCTTATAAGCTCTTTAGTCTTCTGGAGCAAATAATGCACTCTTATAAGCTCTGTAGTCTTCTGGAGCAAATAAGGCGCCCTTAAAAGCCCTGTAGTCTTCTGGCGCAAATAAGGCGCCCTTATATGCTCTGTTGTCTTCTGGAGCAAATAAGGCGCCCTTATAAGCTCTGTAGTCTTCTGGAGCAAATAAGGCGCCCTTATATGCTTTGTTGTCTTCTGGAGCAAATAAGGCGCCCTTATAAGCTCTGTAGTCTTCTGGAGCAAATAAGGCGCCCTTATAAGCTCTGTAGTCTTCTGGAGCAAATAAGGCACCCTTAGATTCTCTGTTGTCTTCTGAAGTAAATAGGGCTCCCTTAGAAGCTCTGTAGTCTTCTAAAGCAAATATTGCGCCCTTATAAGCTTTGTAGTCTTCTGGAGCAATTAAGGATTCCTTATGAGCTCTGTAGTCTTCTGGAGCAAATAAGGCGTCCCTATAAGCTCTGTAGTCTTCTGGAGCAAATAAGGCGCCCTTACAAGCTCTTTAGTCTTTTGGAGCAGATAAGGCTTCCTTATAAACTCTGTAGTCTTTTGGAGCAAATAAGGCGTCCCTATAAGCTCTGTAGTCTTCTGGAGCAAATAAGGCTTCCTTATAAAATCTGTAGTCTTTTGGAGCAAATAAGGCGTCCCTATAAGCTCTGTAGTCTTCTGGAGCAAATAAGGCTTCCTTATAAACACTGTAGTCTTCTGGACTAAATAAAGCTTCCTTATAAACTCTGTAGTCTTCTGGAGCAAATAAAGCTTCCTTATAAACTCTGTAGTATTCTGGAGCAAATAAAGCTTCCATATAAACTCTGTAGTTTTCTGGAGCAAATAAAGCTTCCTTATAAACTCTGTAGTCCTCTGGAGCAAATAAAGCTTCCTTATAAACTCTGTAGTCTTCTGGAGCAAATAAAGCTTCCTTATAAACTCTATAGTCTTCTGGAGCAAAGGACACATCCGTTTATTTCAAGGAGATCTGTTGACATGGGATGGGGTCTCAGGAGGCGAAATTAGTATTGCGAGTCACCACCTATGGCTTGACCCAGGTCCTGTCTTGACCTAACCCCAACCGAAGCAGTCTGTTATTCTATAAATCTTGGATGATTTGCCTTTTGATTCAGATACTTAAAATATTTATTACCTCCGCCAACCAGGAGGTTATATTTTCGCCCCTGTTTTTGTCTTTGTTTGTGAACAACTTCCCGGCCATAATTTTACTCACTGAGTATTGATACGTTCAGGGATTAATTGTTGTGTTGAGACGTGGAAGTGTTTCAATTTTGAAAGTTATAGGTCAGAGGTCAAGGTCAAGGACGAGCAAAAGGTTGACTGGAGTAACCTGTCGTGGCGGAGGTCTGCACTCCCAGAGTGCTTTTCTAGTTAATGTAAGAAAAAGCTGAGGTGTGTATATATATATATATATATATATATATTTAGATATGTATATGTATACATATATGTGTATACACACACACACACACATATATATATATATATATATATATATATATATATATATATATATATGTGTGTGTGTGTGTGTGTGTGTGTGTGTGTGTGTGTATACATGGAAGTGTTTCCGGAAAGATATTAGGATAACCTATAAGCAGTTAAATTAAACTAGCAATCATTTTAAGAAATTGAAGTAACTAAGACAAGGAAATAAACAGGTCAGAGTCAGCCAGAGGAAAGCAAAAGACAGGAGAAAAATCATTAAAATTAAAAGAAGTAAAGAATCTCACCTGAGAGAAAATATTGTCGGTTGGGAAATGAAAATGACGAAAAAGTGACAGTGACAGAACATGAGAAAGAGACAAGACTTTCATATGTCAGAAAATACTTAAGAAGAGAGAGAAGATAATTCGACCTCTATGCAAAATAGGGAGGATAGGAGATATGAAGATATGAAGAGAAGGAAGAAAACCTTGCAAGGTATTGAAATGATTAAATTTATTAAAATTTAAAAATTTATTAAAGTTATTATTGAATTTATTAAATCATTATTACATGTGTGAAAATTATGATTATTATTCATTTTATTAAAATTGTTATTATTAAATTTATCAAATTTATTAATAATAAAACTACTAAAATTATTATTATTATCATTATTAAATTTATTAAAATCATGAATATTAAAACTATAAAAATAATTACAATAGAAGATCGGAGAAGGCTGAAGAAAGATAATACTGACGAGGGTTTTCGAAAAAAAATTAATGACGGAGGGAAAAAAAAAGGGGGGGGGGAGGTGAGGTTATTTGTAACTTAATGAACCGAAGAAAAAAGGTTTAAAAATTGGAGAAAACTCATCACCAAATCTCCCCTTCGATAGAGGGGAAACAACCCTAATGGAGGGGGTAAAACAGGCCCATTCATTATTTTTTTCTAATCCCGTCTCCCCCCATCGGCAGGATGTTAATGACATGCAAAACAGGCGCCGTTGAAAGCCTTGTGTAGGATTCTAAGGCTGAACGCCACTTCTGATCGTTTAAAGGGAATCCGTTTACACAGGCGGAGGCTCCATTAGTTAAAATCACTGTGGCGGTCACCTCCAAGTTTGAACTCCTTGGCTTTCCTTCTCTACTTATATATATATATATATATATATATATATATATATATATATATATATATATATATATATATATATATATATATGTATATATATATCATTATTATTATTATTATTTTTATTATTATTATTATTATTACTTGCGAAGCTACAACCCTTGCTGGAAAAGCAGGATGCTATAAGCCAAAGGGCTCCAACAGGGAAAATAGTTCAGTGAGGAAAGGAATCAAGGAGAAATTAGATATTTTTAGAAGAGTAACAACATTAATATAAATATCTCCTGTGTAGAGTATAAAAACTTTAACAAAACATGAGGAAGATAAATAAGGTAGAATAGTGTGCCTGAGTGTACCCTCAAGCAAGAGAACTCTAATCCAAGGCAGTGGAAGACCATGATACAGAGGCTATGGCACTACCCAAGACTAGAGAACAATTGTTTGATTTTCCTAAAAGAGGTGCTTACCATTGCTAAAGAGTTTTTTTTTTACCCTTACCAAGAGGAAAGTGACCACTGAACAATTACAGTACATTAACCTCTTGGGTGAAGAAGAATTGTTTGGTAATCTCATTGTTGTCAGGTATACGAGGGCGAAGGAGAATATGTAAAGAATAGACCAGACTATTCGGTGTCTGTGTAGTCAAAAGGAAAATAACCCGTAACTAGATAGAAGGATCCAATGTAGTACTGTGGCTAGTCAAAAGACCGCATAGCTCTCTAGCGGTAGTATCTCAACGGGTGGCTGGTGCCCTGGCCAACCTACTACCTATATATATATATATATATATATATATATATATATATATATATATATATATATATATATATATTGGGTTATTCTGATTTGTTGTTAATGGTAACATTATAGTTTCAGGTTTTTTATTTCATTTTCGGATAAATTATATAT
>NC_090736.1:142233979-142243979 GCF_036898095.1 Palaemon carinicauda | reverse complement strand
GAGAGCGGTCTTCTTTCTTCTTCCCTCGCTTCCCTAACTCACCTCCTCCTCCTCCTCCTTCTTCTCCTCCTCCTCCTCCTTCTCCTCCTCCTCTTCCTCCTCCTCCTTCTCCTTCTCCTTCTCCTTCTCCTTCTTTTCCTCCTCCTCCTCCTTGTGTATCGTTATTCTTATAATCCTCTTCTTCCCACCTCTGTTCCTGGAGAGAGGGAGAGCGGTGTCTTCTTTCCTCTTCCCTCTTCCCTAACCCACCTCCTCCTCCTCCTCCTCCTCCTCCTCCTCCGCCCTTGTTATCCCTCGTTTATTTGATATCCTCTGCCCGGCTCCAGAAGTTAAGGCGTCTGGTTACGATGCTCATTCTACGTAACAGCCAATCACTTGTGATCGTCGAATCCACCCACGCCTCCTTTCTTCTTCAGCAAGATTAGATGGGTTTCACTTGTCATAAGTTTTGGTCCTTTTCCGTTCTGTTTTGTGTTTGTGTTTGTGTGGGAGAGAGATTTATGTGAAGCAACCTCTATCTATCTATCTATCTAGCTATCTATGCATCTATATCTATTTATCTATCTATCTATATATATATATATATATATATATATATATATATATTTGTATATATATAGATATATATTCAGTATATGTATATATATATATATTCAGTATATGTATATATATATATATATATATATATATATATATATATATGTATGTATATGTATGTATGTATATATACATATATATACAGTATATATATATATATATATATATATATATATATTTGCAATACTACGTATCTATCTCTCTCTCTCTCTCTCTCTCTCTCTCTCTCTCTCTCTCTCTCTCTCTCTCTCTCTCTCTCTCTCTCTATATATATATATATATATATATAATTATATATATATATATATATATACACACACACAATATATATTGTGTTTGTTTTTGTATGCGCGCTCGCGTATGTGTGTATAATTATGTGTGTCAACTTTTGTCTCCATTGGACGATCTTCTTTTTAGTTAGAGCCTAACGCAATATATTTACAATGAAAGTAGCTTATAAAATCGTTTCCTATCAAATACATTCTTATTCTTTAGATACAAATCACCTCCAAAAAATTTTAATCTATTGATAATTTTTTTGAATTCGAAAAATAATCGTTCCTTCTAAGCGAGCTACATTTTTAAATATTCCTATTTATTTTCATTTTACTATCTTCCTATTTATCTTCCATTTTCTATCTTCCTCTTTATATTAATTTTTCTATCATCCTATTTTTCTTCAGTTTTCCATCTTACTAGTTGTCTACATTTTTATATGTGCATATTTATATTAATTTTTTATCAACCTATTTATCTTCATTTTTATATCCTCCTAATTATATTCATTTTTCATCTTCCTAGTTATTTTCATTTTTATAAATTCCTAACTACCTTCGTTTTTCCGTCTTTCTATCTATATTCATTATTATATCTGCCTATTTATCTTCATTATTATATCTTCCTTCGTATCTTCATTTTCCAGCCTATTTATATTCATTTTCATATCTTCCTATCTATCTTCATTTTCATATCTTCCTCCTTATCTTCATTTTCCATCCTATTTATATACATTTTTATATCTTCCTATTTATCTCCTTTTTTATATTTTCCTCTTCATCTTCATTTTCCAGCCTATTTGTATTTATTTTCATATCTTCCTATCTATCTTCATTTTTATAGCTTCCTCTTTATCTTCATTTTCCGTCCTATTTATCTTCATTTTTATATCTTCCTATTTATCTTCATCATTTTATCTTGCTATATATCTTCATTTTCCATCCTATTTATCTTCATTTTTAAATCTTCCTATTTATCTTCATCATTATATCTTGCTATATATCTTCATTTTCCATCCTGTTTATATTCATTTTTATATCTTCCTATTTATCTTCATTTTTATATCTTCCTCTTTATCTTCATTTTCCATCCTATTTATCTTCATTTTTATATCTTGCTATTTATCTTCATTTTTATATCTTCCTTTTTATCTTCATTTTTCATCATATTTATATTCAATTTTATATCTTCCTAGTTATCTTCATCATCATATCTTCCTATACATCTTCATTTTCCATCCTATTTATCTTCATTTTTCCATCATCCTATTTATCTTCTTCATTATATCTTGCTATACATCTTCATTTTCCATCTTATTTATCTTCATTTTCCATCTTATTTATCTTCATTTTCCATCCTATTTATCTTCATTTTCCATCATCCTATTTATCATTTTTATATCTTCCTCTTTATCTTCATTTTCCATCCTATTTATCTTCATTTTTCCATCATCCTATTTATCTTCATTTTTATATCTTCCTCTTTATCTTCTTTTTCCATCCTCTTTATCTTCATCTATCCATCATCCTATTTATCTTCATTTTTATATCTTCCTCTTTATCTTCATTTTCCATCCTATTTATCTTCATTTTTCCATCATCCTATTTATCTTCATTTTTATATCTTCCTATCTATCTTCATTTTTATAGTTTCCTCTTTATCTTCATTTTCCATCCTATTTATATACATTTCTATATCTTCCTATTTATCTTAATTTTTATATCTAACTCTTTATCTTCATTTTCCATCCTATTTATATACATTTCTATATCTTCCTATTTATCTTAATTTTTATATCTTCCTCTTTATCCTTATTTTCCAACCTATTTATCTTCATTTTTCCATCATCCTATTTATCATCATTTTTATATCTTCCTCTTTATCTTCATTTTCCACCATCCTATTTATCTTACTTCTTCCCAGTTATCTCCATTTACCATCTTTCACATGCATGAGGGATCAGATGTAATCCGCATACGTAAGAAGTAACATGTTTCACGATTACATTGGTTAATGAATGGAAGAAGAGAACTTCGCTCGTTTACTCTGGGCATTACTCTTCTAGTATTCTCTGAGTAAGGAGTAAGGTCTTTACTCTACTCGTGTGATTCGTGTGGGTTTAACGTTATGAATGAATGATAAGGATTTCTAGTTTTTTTTTTCTTTTTTGGGGCGTAGTGAGATGGCTAGAATGTTGGTATTTTTTAAATATTATGCTACACATGAGTAATGTTTTATATATATATATATATATATATATATATATATATATATATATATAAATAACTAAAATACATACAATACATACTGTATATACATGCATACACATGCAGTATATACATACATACATACTAACATATATACAGTGAGTGTATAAATTATATATATATATATATATATATATATATATATATATAATGTATATATATATGTATATATATATATATATATATATATATATATATTTTTATTTATTCATTATATATACTCACCGTATATATGTTAGTATGTATGTATGTATACACCATGTGGATGCCTGTATATACATTATTTATTGTATCTATCTATCTATCTATGTATCTATCTATCTATTCATACAATGCAGGAAGCAATACTTAAGGGAAAGGTTTCTGGAAGGAATCTATTTGCGACAATTCATGAAATCCGTGACCATGTCTATGAAGAGAATTTTATGCAATTGAAAGAAAAGAATGAAAATGGAAGGTTTAAAGAAAAGGAATCTTAACAGTAAACTAAAGGAAGTAACTGACCAAAAAGGTATATTTATGTATATATATATATATATATATATATATATATATATATATATATATATATATATAGATGAAGAAATGAATGGAGAATTACTCTGGATAAAAAAAAGGTTACTTTGTAAGACCCGAAAAAAGGAATGAGGTATCGTAAAAAAACAAGAAAAAAAAAACATGAACATGGAAGAAAATGAAAATTTAAAGGACAGTGAAATCGCTTGCTTTCATCTTTTACAATCCATTAGCAACTGAGAGAGAGAGAGAGAGAGAGAGAGAGAGAGAGAGAGAGAGAGTAACAACACTTGACCATCCATCAAAGTCGTTGGGGACACAGTGGGTGAAAGATCTTTTTTTACCTTGACCGTCGATTTTACAAAGAAACCCAACTGTTTTTGTTTATGTTTTTCGAAGATGAGAGAGAGAGAGAGAGAGAGAGAGAGAGAGAGAGAGAGAGGATGGGTATCAACTCCCTGATCTTAGTTAGTGGTGTTGAAGGAATTTGATTTATGTAATGATTCTATTCATAGTTATATCCAAGAGGTTTTTTATTTTTTAATTCTTGAACTTTACATTTTACTTTTTACCATTTTTCTTTTTATTACCAATTTTCTTCTGAATGGGCCATGAATAGTCTTATATGCAAAACATTAGGTTGCATACTTATGAATAAACATCTAACTCTGGGAACTTTTGATTTTAATTTTATACATTTATCTAGATTTTAATTTCCATACTAACGTACGCAACCCGTAAAAAATGACGGCCAAATATTTATATAGATATACGCTCACATACAGATTCAACCCTTCCCGCCCTCCCTACACAAGGAACCGGGAGAAACAGGGTAGTCATACGTTTGGCAATGTCGCTCAGCGCGACAGGAAATGTAGCTATCTATCTACCAAGGTACTTACCCCAATTTTGGGGGCAACCGACACTTTAAAAAAAATAAGAGGGGACTTTCTTCTCTTCACTCCTCCCAGCCTGACGAGGGATTCAGCCTAGTTTAGCTGGTACTGTTAGGGTGCCACAGTCTATACTCTCACGTTGTCCACAACAAACTTCATATGCTAAATACCCTACTGCTGCTACCTCAGCTGTCACTACCAAGGGTTCCGGAGGATGCAGCAGGGCTCACCACCTCTCCTGTCTCTCCCTATACTATCTGTTTGGTTACTCGCAGCGCAGTAAGGGTATGCTAGGTTGCACTTCTACAGAGCGAGGTTTGCCAGGAATTACTGGCTCCAACTGTATTTCATTCCATGTCCGTTGGGTGTAAAGGAATATATATATGTATATATATATATATATATATATATATATAAATATATATATGCATACATATGTATATATATATATATATAATATATATATATATATGTATATATATATGTAGAGAGAGAGAGAGAGAGAGAGAGAGAGAGAGAGAGAGAGAGGGGGGGGGAAGCTGAAACGAATTGATTGATGACGGTCAATGGGTAGAAACGAGGGAAATAAATTCCAAAGAAGTTTGTCTTTTGTGTTTACTTTGAGTCTAGTTATAGATGTAACGTTTATCTTCTTAGTTGTAAGTAAACAAACCGGATTTATTTTCTTTTCAAGGTGGTTTTTATCATTTTGTTTTCTTAAATTGAATTAAGAAAAAACATTCGGATATATCAACAGGTGATTTTCAGTCAGTCCTAATTAAAAAGGTTTAAAGGTTTAAAGGTTTAAAGGTTTAAAGGTTTAAAGGTTTAAAGGTCGCTCATGAATGGCAGAGGCAAGGGAGAGTGACATTGCCCTAGCAAGCAGGACAATGCCCTAGAGACTAACCATACATACATATGATTAGCGCCCAAGCCTCCTCTCCACCCAAGCTAGGACCAGGGAGGGCCAGGTAGTGGCTGTTGATGGCTCAGCAGATAGACCTATAGGCTCCCCAAACCCGCCAACCTTAGCTCACAAGGATGGTAAGGTTGCAGACACTAATGGCACTAACGAGTCTGAGCGGGACTCGAACCCCCGACTAGCAAACACCGCCCTTACCCGGCCCACTGCAAAATGAAAATAGCGAAAAAAAAAATTATTCTTGTCCATTAGGGTTATGGTGGCCGATGTGGTAACGTCTCTGACTAGTGAACTCTAGACTGGGGTTCGAGTCCTGCTCAAACTCCTTAGTTTTTTAGGTCGCTGCAACCTCACCATCCTTGTGAGGTAAAGATGCGGGTTTTGGGGGAGCCTATAGGTCTACAATACCTGCTGAGTCACCAGCAGCCATTGCCTAGCCCTTTTGGTCCAAGCTTGGGTGGAGAGGGGGCTTGTGCGCTGATCATATGTATAAATAAGTTTCTAAGGCATTGTCCTGCATGATGAGGCAATGTCACTGTCCCTTGCCTCTGCCATTCATGACGGCCTTTAAACCATTGCGGAAAATTATCAAAATATTTGCGCTGATGGCGATTTCCTTTTCCGTTGTCCTTTTTACTCAGCGAATGGAGGGGGGGGAGTGTTTATTGCTTGTCCCCTTGAAAAAATAGAAAGAAAAAATCCAAATAGTTCCGATTTCATTGAAGAAAGCTATTACTGTTGCTTTGTCAAATTAATTGTTTAATTTTTTATTTTAATTTTCCTTTGCATAAAATCTTTTTCTCTTTTCGCTAGTCTCGCCATTTGTGGAATGATACCAAGAGATGATATAGAGGCAAGTAAATTTCTTAATGTTTTATGAAAATGAAAATATAGAGTGAATCATGACTAGTTTCGTGTTACTTGAAGATTAAGACGAAACTATTCAGGATTCACTAAGCTTTTATCAACCTGTGTTTTTTTTGCGTTGATAGGTAGATGTAAGATGTATATCTACCTATATATGTATGTAAGTATCTACATACACATATACAGAAACACACACACATAAACACACACACACACAAATACATATATATATATATATATATATATATATATTGTGTATATGCAAATAAAGATAGATAAATATCTTTGTATTTATTTGTATATATACATAACGTATATACACCTGTATGTGTATGTATATATATATATATATATATATATATATGTATATATACAGTATATATAAATATATATATATATATATATGTATATATATATATATATATATACTGTATATAAAACGTCAAACATCTTTTGTGTTGATTAATGTATATCCCTATACTCTTGGTTCCAGGTACAACAATGTTATTATCAGCAACAACAAAAAACATCTTCATTGCCATTTGTAAAACAAATAACGAGAAATTCACCATACCTTGAAAGGCCAGTCTGTGTCAATCTGGACATTTAATGTGATCTTATTTCTTCCGTGAGAGGAGAAAAGGTTGATATCACAAAACATTTAGGGAAGAGTCTTTTAATAGGGATTATATAATGAATATTATATGGGCGATGTAGGATATGCTTAGATCCTTTTACTGTAACGGTCTATTTGGGTTCCTATGTATGAGGGTGTTATATAGAAGGGCTGTTGTGCCCTGATTGGTAACGTCTCTACCTAGTGTTTGCTAGTCGGGGGTTTGAGTCCCTCTCAGTATCGCTAGTGTCATTAGTGTCTGCAACCTTACCATCCTTGCGCGCTGAGGTTGGGTGGTTTGGGGGAGGCTATAGGTCTATCTGTCGAGTCATCAGCAGCCATTGCCTGGCCCTCCCTGGTCCTAGCTTGGGTGGAGAGGAGGCTTGGGCGCTGATCATATGATATATGGTCAGTCTCTAGGGCATTGTCCAGCTTGATAGGGCAATGCCACTGTCCCTTACCTCTGCCATTCATGAGCGGCCTTTAAACCTTTAAACCTGTATGGGATGGGTTGTCCTATATGAAATGGGGTTAGTTAATTTAACGATAGGCAGAGGCATGTAAGAAAGGGAATATCTTAACTCGCTCCATTTTATGATGTTTATCGTTTCAGGGGAATCGAACATTGAACTTAAAGAACTCCCATTTGATAACTCGTTTCATTTTGTTTTTCTTTTTATCTTACAGGTGAGTTTGTGCGGTATCTGTTTGAAGAATATTGTGTCGGTGATACAAGGTAAGATTTGATTTTCTGCTTAAGAGCCATGGTGATTCATTTGCTTTGGTATTTCGACTTGTAGTTATTTCATTTCGAGTGTTCAGTTATATGATTTTGAAGTGTCATGCAGCTGAGAACTGAAAATTATGTAAAATGTACTCTGCATTTATGAGAACTATTATTTTTATAGTCTTGGTAAACAGTTACTTTGTTTGAACAGTTAGATATCATAATAGAAAAACGTGCAAGTTAATGAAATTTTTTTTTGCTTTGGGTTAGTATGCTATTACTGATAAAATTTATACAAGGGAACTTTTAATGAGTCTTTTGGAATTATGTACACAGGTAGTATGATTTTATAAAGAAGCGTTACCCTTAAGGAAGTAATTTTGTCTCATTTTATATGCCAGCCAAGCACATAGCTTCAGAGTTGGCATCTGTATAGCAGAATGACATGTGGACTAATGTCGTCCTTAACCTGCTTAAAAATTTCTTTCCTTCTGTTTTCCATTTGGGGGGGGGGGGGGGGGTGGCTCATCGTTTTAAGGTCTTCTGGTGGTTTCTGTATCTTAGCGAATTGCGTACACTTATTTTATCGGGGTCGTGCTAGCCGAGGTGGTAACGTCCCTTACTGGTGAAGACCAGACCGGGGTTCGAGTCCCGCTCAGACTCGTTGTAATCTCACCGTCCTTGTGAGCTAAGGATAGTTGGTTTTGGAGAGCCTATAGGTCTATCTGCTGAGTCATCAACAGCCATTGCCTGGCCCTCCTTGGTCCTAGATTGGGTGGACGATAATCATATGTATATATGGTCAGTCTGTAGGGTATTGTCCTGTTTGCTAGGGCAGTGTCACTGTCCTATTGCCTCTGCCATTCATGGGAGGCCTTTAAACTTTTAAGCTGTTACGATTGATTATTGATACCAGACATGTTATTTGCAACCATACCGACACATAAGGTGCCCAGAAAGCCACAGCTAAGTATTGAACCACTTGGCTATGCCTATACCTTCAGTATACACCGGGATACTGTATATATATATATATATATATATATATATATATATATATATATATATATATATATATGTGTGTGTGTGTGTGTGTGTGTGTGTGTGTGTATATATATATATATATATATATATATATATATATATATATATATACACACAGTATATATATACATACAGTATATATATCATCTCCCTCTACGCCAATTGACGCAAGGGGCCTCAGCTCTTTTCGCCAGTCATCTCTATCTTGAGCTTTTAAATCAATACTTCTCCAATCGTCCTCTCATACTTCATGCTTCATAGTCCTCAGCCATGTACGTCTGGGTCTTTCAACTCTTCTATATATATAGATATACATGTATATATATGTATATATATGTATACATATATATATATATTTATATATATATATATATATATATATATATATATATATATATATATATATGGTCAGTATTTAGGGAATTCTCACTGTCCGTTGGCTCTGCCATTTATGAGCGACCTTTAAACCTTGAAAAGTAACCTCACTTACTAGGGCATTCTTCCATTTTGCAACTGCCTTCCTGCAAATTAAACAGGAAAATTTTTAAAGCTCCAATACAAATAACGATTGCTACTTTAGGATTGCTGGATATTAAATTAACCTTCTTATACGCAGATAATTCATTTTTCTAGATTAAATTGCCAACTACTTATGTGTTACGTAATGCTAAAGTAATATTGAAGACAAGTAAATAACGAACAAAGAATTTTAAGTTAACAAAACTACTATTTTTCATGACTTCGTGTTCTATTAATAAACCAATCAAACGAAATTCCATGAAAAAACAATAATTTGGAAAACATTCACAGCACATTTTCATACAATGTTATTTTTTTTCGAAAGGCCATTGAAAAAACACACCATTGGGAAATAATGCATAGAAATGCACGGGGTAGATTACTCGACTCTAAAAATAAAAACTATTCATAGAAGGAGAATGGGTGCCAAAAAGGGACCTGGGGGAAAAAAGCTAAGAATTAATCCAAGGGGAAAGAATGGAAGGGATTTGATGCTTGTGCTGGGTAAAGAAAGAGTAATGGGGAGGATGTAAGAGGGAACAAAAGGTAAATGGCGGGAAGAGCGGGGAATTATAACGTTAAAAGAAAGTTAAGCGTTGCTCCCTTATCTTTTTGGTTCCGTAAAAGAATGAGAGAGAGAGAGAGAGAGAGAGAGAGAGAGAGAGAGAGAGAGAGAGAGAGAGAGAGATGGATGTTAGTTTTTCTATGATTTAGGGGGGATGAGTTTGTGAGAAATAGTTAATATCTAATAGT
>NC_090736.1:142220212-142222712 GCF_036898095.1 Palaemon carinicauda | reverse complement strand
AGACAATCTCTATGTCTGCACAAACTATGGAACAACCAAAATTATTTTATACCCAAGCATTGTAATCTCACATGGACAATTATATGGTGCTGTTCTGATGTCGGCAAACCAGAAAATCTCTATCTGCACAAACTATGGAACAACCAAAATTATTGCATACACAAACAGTGTGATCTCACATGGACAATTATATGTTGCTGTTCTAATGTCGGCTAACCAGACAATCTCTATCTGCACAAACTATGGAACAACCAAAATTATTTTATACCCAAGCATTGTGATTTCACATGGACACTTATATGGTGCTGTTCTAATGCTGGCTAACCAGACAATTTCTATATCTGCGCAAACCATGGAACAACTTAAATTTTTGTATACCCAAGCATTGTGATCTTACATGGACAATTATATATTGCTGTTCTAATGCTGGCTAACCAGACTATCTACATTTGCACAAAGTATGGAACAACCAAAATTATTGTATACCAAAAGCATTATAATCTTACGTGGACAATTATATATTGCTGTTCTAATGTCGGCTAACCAGACAATCTCTATATCTGCACAAACAATGGGAACAATAAACTATCATATACCCCCTCCCTAAGCATTGTGAAATCAGACATATTAGAAACGTGCGTTTTCTCTTTTCTTTCTTTTCCATTCAAGCAGACTGAGCCACAGTAAGGCGTGGCCGAGTACAGCTAGTATTTTGTAAGAAATATAAAAAGCTGAAAATCGTCCGTCATATATCATAATTTCATTAACGTAATAAACTTATATGATATGAAGCAAGAGTTTAAGAAAATAACGGGAAATTCCTATATATTTAATTTTAATATTAAAAGTAGTTTTTATTTATGTTTGAACATCCATAGTTGACATAATACCTAAGGATTTCACACATTGTAGAATACAATGTCTTTGAATGTCACCTTTATTATTATTATTATTATTATTATTATTATTATTATTATTATTATTATTATTATTATTATTATTATTATTACTAGCCAAGCTACAACCCTAGTCGGAAAAGCAAGATACTATAAGCCCAAGGTCTCCAACAGGGAAAAATAGTCCAGTGAAAAAAGGAAACAAGGAAATAAATAATCAATATAAGAAGTAACGAAAAATTCAAATAAAATATTAAAAGAAAAACATTAATAACATTAATATAGATGATTCATATATAACTATAAAATCAATATACTTTCTTTGTATAGCTTTTTGACGTGATACGATGCTTTGTCAAAAGTAAACTTGTCAATAATCACAATCATTAGATAAATTATCTTAATACTTTAGTGTTTATTTCAGGTTTTATAGAATATTGATTAGTGATAAACATTGTCCGTGATTTCATGTTACTAATTACGCAATTCAGAGAACGAGAGGGTATTATAAATCCAATAATAGTGGAAACATTGATGGAGACAAATAATTGTACATTTCAAGAATAGATTTGTCTGATAGACGTACGAGAATCGATTTAATATTGAGGTTGAACATTCCACAAGATATCAATGACTCATGCCTCGTAGGGATTCCACGTGGAATGACGTATTGGAAATTGGATGGGCCTGGACAATTCACTGTCTCAAATACGTAGAAAAAAAACTAGTGCACTGCATTTCATATATGATATACAGTTTACATTTATTTCCATAGAATCTGACCATTTCCCCTTTAGTTATTAGTTCTGGTCGGACGATTCTGCTGCTAAGTATAGGCTTCAAAGAAAAAGAATCCCTTTTTTTTTATGTTACGTTTATTACAAATTAGGTGATTCTATTTCGAGATGCAACTTCAAAGGAAAAAAAAAATAATTAAAATGATTCATTTGCTAAATACAGGCTTCATATAAAAAGAATTCAAACTATTCTGATGCTAAATACGGGCTTCAAATAAAATTAATTCAAATGATTTTGTTGCTGAATACAGGCTTCAAAGAAGAATTCAAATGGTTCTGCTGCTAAATACGGTCTTCAAATAAAATGAATTCAAATTATTTTCCTGCCAACTACAGGCTTCAAATGAAATGAATTAAAATGATTCTGTTCCTAAATACGGTCTTCAAATGAAAAGAATTTCAAATAATTCTGTTGGTAAATTCGGGCTTCAAATAAAAAAAATAAAAAAATAAAATGATTCTGCTGCTAAATATTGGCTTCAAATGAAAAAATTCACATGATTTTGCTGCTAAATACGGGTTTCAAATGAAAAGTTTTCAGTTCTCTGTTAGGTTCATCTTTTAACTCTTCCGCAGGAGTATTCTGTTGTAGTTCCTCGACCATAATTGAAATTTTCAATCTACCTCAGTCATCATTCCCTTTCCGCTTTAAATCCGATTATAAATATCTATGTGACTGGAACTGTTGCCAGATCTTAACATCACTGGTCCGGATTTCACATGAAATAAATATATAATTGTTTCCAAACGCAATTTTTACCCTGATACTCTAGGTAAGCTTCAGCGATTTCGACAGCACTGGTCGTG
>NC_090736.1:142212712-142215212 GCF_036898095.1 Palaemon carinicauda | reverse complement strand
CCATAAATTGTAATGTGGTCATTTAAAATTGTTATATTCATGCTCCGTATTAAGTAAGGCATATACCTTTTCCACTACATAATCAAGAGTGAGTGTGGTGGACAGACAGACACACATACACACACATATATATATATACACACACACACATATATATATATATATATATGTATATATATAGACACACACATATATATATATAAATATATGTATATATATAAATATATATATATATAGACACACACACATATATATATATATATATATGTGTGTGTGTGTGTGTGTGTATGAATATCCGGCCATGCTGACGTATGACTATTTCTGTTTCTCCCCGCACTGTGGTAAAGGGTAGAGTGAGTAGTCATACCCTGGTGATTGTGGGTACCTCGGGAGGTACACTTAGAAACCACAACTGCCATGGTGTAGTTAGTAAAGGGGGAAAGGGGGTGGGAAGGTTTGAATCTGTGTGTGCATATACATTAAATATTTAGCTATTACTTTGACGGGTCGCATACACTAGTATTCCAGTAAGGGAGGAACGGAGGCCCCCATTGGATGACAACTGGTGGAATTCAAACACTGTATTGGAGGTTTCAGATCTTCCTCAAAGAGAGAGAGAGAGAGAGAGACGAGAGAGAGAGAGAGAGAGAGAGAGAGAGATTATGATTCCGAACATAATGGTATACCTTGGTGTATTAAAGTTACGATGCCTAAGTTGTAAATTTGTGGTATTATTTACAGTTGTAAAAACATAATTATTGGACTTACGTGCATCCTGCTTTTACCTTTTATCCTGTCTTATTCTGTTTTCCATTTTCGTGATATTCTAATGTTTAATATTGTACCGCAATTGTAACGGTATTTTCTTTTTTATCGCTCTACACTTCACTGTTAACAGAACCCGTCTCTTCATTAATTAATGTGTTAGCATTTTTGTGATATTCTTCCACTGAAGGTCTCGTATATAAGCACGTTGTCTGTTGAAATAAAGTTAGTTGCATTCATCTTTCTTCTCAGTTATCACCTAATATCTCGCCCGCATAATATTGCTATGCAGTGTGGCTTCTCATTTTGCTTTATAAGAATGTTTATTCATTATTAACAAAAGAAAGCACCAGCAAAACAAAATCAATAATAATAATAATAATAATAATAATAATAATAATAATAATAATAATAATAATAATTATAATTTAAAAGGTATTTGAAACTTTTGCGATGGTAAAAATTATAAGAATTATCTTCATGGATGCAAGTATCGTTTGAATATACGAGTTGAAAATGATATTGAGTCCTAATAGGATGAGTTAAATAGAATCTTTTAATAAAATATGAGGTGAAAATATTATCCTGAAAATGTGATTCCGAGAAAATGAAATATTATCCTGAAAATGTGATTCCGAGAAAATGTTCAAGATTTATCATGAAAGAGAAGAGGAGAGGTTAGTACAAGTTTTAGATTTCAAATAATATGTGATTTGCCTGTTGTAGTAGATTGAATGGCTGACTGGGATTTGTAAGGTATTTGTGGATAAGGGAAAGGTTCTGAAATAATTAGTGAATGGAAGAATTCAAACAAGATGGGATTTGCGTTTGTTAGCAAATTAAATGGCTGACCAGGTTTTGTAATGAATTTATGGATGAAGGAAAGCTTCTGAAAGAATTAGTGAGTTTATATATTGTTCACTTGTATGAAAGGTAAAGCAGATGAAGTAGTTACAAATAATGATAATGTATATGTATTTTAAGCAAAAGAACTCGTAATGAATATTAAGAGATTGCAAAAAAGCTTCAGATTCATCTTTTTTTTTTTTTTTTTTCAATCAGGGGTTTTATAACTGATAGCAAACTGAATGGGATGATTGAGTACCAAAGGTAATACGTATTGGTGTGTGTGTGTGTGTATATATATATATATATATATATACACACACACAGCGTATCGCCATGATTATCAAAGCTATACTAGTCAGGACCACCCATGCTAGGTTGCTTTGCTGTGAGCGATCAAACAGAAGTCTTCCACCATCACCAATCCGCAGTCAGCAACGTAGGAATGAAATGGCCAAAACACAAACATTAATAACATGTCTGAGGCCTTTGTTCTGCAGTGGACTAGAAACGGCTGCATTTGTTGATGTGTTTATATATATATATATGTATATATATATATATATATATATATATCGCATTGTCTTTAGATCATGAACGATATGAAAAGATAAAAAATTGCAAAAAAAAAAAAGGTTTAAACTGGTGATAAATGAAATAGGTCATTTTCATTGGGAGAAGAAAAGCTGTAAGCCTAACACAGTACTAACCCAAAGGCATTATGTGGATGGGAACTTTTGGGGTGACCGTCAGAGGTAGGGGATGGGGGGAGGGTCGGAGGGGCTTCCCCCAAGGGTTAGAGGCCTCTCAAGAGAAGGTAGGTCAGGTGGGGGGTGGGGGTGTAAAGGGTCTCGACGGGGATAAGAAACACCCCTCTCTCACAAGGGGG
>NC_090736.1:142205212-142210212 GCF_036898095.1 Palaemon carinicauda | reverse complement strand
AGCGAGTTTCGCATTGCACTGAACATGCAAAACTAATATCCTCTTACAAATCTTTCCCATTTCGCGCATTTATAATCCACTCAAGAGAACATGAAAAAATGGCCTCATTAAATCCAGACCTTCAACTGGAAGCTGGAAAATAATTTGCTCCATGGCTAAGAACTATGCCAGTGGCGTATATCATTCTCTCTCTCTCTCCTCTCTCTCTCTCTCTCTCTCTCTCTCTCCATTTATTGGTATTGAATTTATTCCTATTAGTATCTCCGCCAAGGAAGTTGTAAGGAGGTTATGTTTTACCCCTGTTTGTGTATTTGTTTGTTTGTGAACATCTTTCTGGCCACAGTTTTAATCGTAGAGTAGAGAAACTTGTAGGGAATAATTTTTATGTAAATAGCTGGAAATTATTAAATTTTGGAAGGTCAAGGTCAAAGGTCAAGATCACGGTCAAGGAAAATATCCAATTCACGAATCAGCCATAAGTTTGTTCATCGTTGTGACAGAGACTTCAAACTGATTCATATTTGAGTGTATGAAAATCCACGCCAATTAATACATGTTAAAGTCAAAGGTCAAGGTCAAGCAAAAGGTCGAGAAATAAGCTGTTTCGGCGGAGGTCTGTGCTCTACTTAGATCCCCTCTAGTTATTGATATCTTGTAATAAGTTATAATTGTAGTTTCTCTTACCATACCACTGGTTCTTGAATGAACAATATACAGTATAATGTTAATTGTGCTTTCTAATAATCTCGTAGAAGATGTTGGAAGAAGACAACAAGTTATTATTATTATTATTATTATTACTATCCAAGCTACAACCCTAGTTGGAAAAGCAAGATGCTATAAGCCCAGGGGTTCCAACAGGGAAAAATAGCCCAGTGAGGAAAGGAAATAAGGAAATAAATAAATGAAGAGAACAAATTAACAATAAATCATTCTAAAATAAGAAACAACGTTAAAACAGACATGTCATATAATAAACTATTAACAACATCAAAAACAAATATGTCATAAATAAACTATAAAAAGACTATGTCCGCCTGGTCAACAAAAAAGCATTTGCTCCAACTTTGAACTTTTGAAGTTCTACTGATTCAACCACCCGATTAGGAAGATCATTCCACAACTTGGTCACAGCTGGAATAAAACTTGTAGAGTACTGCGTAGTATTGAGCCTCGTGATGGAGAAGGCCTGGCTATTAGAATTAACTGCCTGCCTAGTATTACGAACAGGATAGAATTGTCCTGGGAGATCTGAATGTAAAGGATGGTCAGAGTTGTGAAAAATCTTATGCAACATGCATAATGAACTAATTGAACGACGGTGCCAGAGATTAATATCTAGATCAGGAATAAGAAATTTAATAGACCGCAAGTTTCTGTCCAACAAATTAAGATGAGAATCTGCAGCTGAAGACCAGACAGGAGAACAATACTCTAAAAGATTAGACCCAAGTAGTCGGTACGAGATTTGAGAAAAAGCTAATGGCTTTTATTGGTGGCCCTGTTAGAAATGAAAAGACACATAGATAGATATGTAAACATCTATATCTCAACCTTGCCAAGATTCTTGGGCAGGATGTGTTTTACTATGTTAACGGTATTTTTAGATTTCTATCAGAAGCAGGTCTTCTGAAAGCTATTTAACTTTTATAAGGACTTCTTCGCTTTTATGGCTTCAAATTGATTTTTTTTTTAATTGATGAAAAACTATATCTTAGGCAAGGACTTTTGATATCAGGATGCCACAATAATCATTCAATCAATCACCGCCTTATATGAGGAAACCTTATCCTAAAGGAATGACGATTGATATTGAGATACTTATAGATCACCTTCATAATCGTCATTATTGAGGAAATATTGACCTTACCTACAGTATGGTGTTATAATTGGTGAAATTGGTAATATCTTTGATTTAAAGTAGTCCCAAAGATTTTTATTCTGAACCCTGAACAACTCGACCACACCACTCAATGTAGGTAGGCTGTGTTTGTTTCAGTGGGTTGTATCAGTCCGGAGCAGGATTCGAACTCTCCTTGACTTAATGTAAGTTTCTGATGTATCTTGCTCAAGCTACAATAATGCATATATACATACATACATACATATATATATATATATATATATATATATATAAACCCCCTTCAGAATGTGAATAACACCATGATCAGCAAAGCTGTACTAGTCATGACCACTTATTCTAGGTTGGTTTTCGAAGAGCGATCAGACCAAAGTCTTCCACCATCGCTAATCTGCAGTGGCAAACGTGGTGGAGAAAATTACCAAAACCCAGACATAACCAAGATATGTCTGAGGCCCTTGGCTTGCAGTGAAATAGAAACGGCTGAATTTATTGTTGTTGATATATATATATATATATATATATGTATATATATATATATATATATATATACATAATATAAAATTTGTATGTGTGATTGTATGAAATATACTTATAGAGCAATATATATATATATATATATATATATATATATATATATATATATATATATATCTACGATACAGTTATTAATTATGGTAGTTAAACAATCAATTTCACGTTTCAGATAACGTTAGCCACAATATTTTACCTGTGTAAACATATCTTTGTACGCCGGATATTATATTTTCCCTCCCAATAACTGGACGAAAATTCTCAGAAACCTCATCATCAACCTTCTCTAGGTTGTCTTATATATCCAACAGCTCACGACTTTCCCTTATATACGTATCGGTAGATTAGTCGTGACAGAGCCGTCGGAAATTGGGTTACCGTCTAAATTATTAAGACGGTGATATTAATACCCGACCAGCACTTCATGCCCATTATGTCAGTAAATGTCGCTTCGAAATTGGCGTGACTTAGGGCCTCGTGCGGAGAGAGAGAGAGAGAGAGAGAGAGAGAGAGAGAGAGAGAGAGAGAAAGTCGAGCCAGGTCCTGTGCTGAGAACGAGGACCTTGATGTAAAAAGATCCTGCTGGAACATAATGAGAATTTGGGAATAAGTGGTAATAAGATATGATTGAGTGATTGTCTTTCATCTAATTCGGGTCATACCTAAGTATGTGTTAGTTGGAATTTAAATTATAATTTGATGTTGAGATTATTTTAGAATTTATGAGATTTGGAAAATATTATTTCGAGTTTTTTTCAGATTATTTGTTGCTTTATTTTAATTAATTGGTTCTGTGTTATTCCTGGTTGCTTGAAACATTATTTAGTTACACGTTCTAATCATAAGAAAAGCTTCTTTTTTTTTTTTTTTTTTTTTTGTTATAATACAAATTTTATTTCATAATCTAAAGCTATGAAAAAATAATTTAAGTCTCATAAATATTTTATTCCTTAGTTTTCTGTATAATAAAATGCAGCATGTATATGTGTATAATGTATATGTAAAAATGACAGCTGAATATTTAGCAAGATACGCGCTCATATACACACACATTATTATTATTATTATTATTATTATTATTGTTATTATTATTATTATTATTATTATTATTAAATGCTAAGCTACAACCCTAGTTGAAAAGCAGGATGTTATAAGACCAGGGGCTCCAACAGGGAAAATAGCCCAGTGAGGAAAGGAAACAAGGAAAAATAAAATATTTTAAGAACAGCAAAAATTTTGAAATAAATATTTCCTATGTAAACTATAAAAACTTTAACAAAACAAGTAGAAGAGAAACTAGATAGAACAGTGTGCCTGAGTGTACCCTCAAGCAAGAGAACTCTAACCCAAAACAGTGGAACACCATGGTACAGAGGCTATGGCACTACCCAAGACTAGAGAACAATGGTTTGATTTTGGAGTGTCCTCCTAGAAGAGCTGCTTACCATAGCTAAAGAACCTCTTCTACCCTTACCAAGAGGAAAGTGGCCAATGAACAATTACAGTTTAGTAGTTAACCCCTTGGGAGAAGAAGAATTGTTTGGTATTCGCAGTGTTGTCAGGTGTATGAGGACAGAGGAGAATCTGTAAAGAATAGGCCAGACTATTCGGTATCTGTGTAGGCAAAGGGAAAGAACCGTACCAGAGAGAAAGATCCTATATAGTTCTCTCTGGCCAGTCAAAGGACCCCATAACTCTCTAGCGGTAATATCTCAACGGGCGGCTGGTGCCCTGGCCAACCTACTACCTGCACAGATTCAAACTTCCCTCCCTCTCCCCCATTCCTAACTGCAACACCTTTCACTAGGGTATAACTACTCCCTCTCCCCCTACCAGAGAAACGGGGAGAGACCAGTAGTTCCTCTTCGCTGAGCCTTTCGGCTCTTATAATACTTTATTGTATCTTCCATTAATCACTTGCTGAAAATGTACGCACATTTATATGAAATTACCTTGCCATGCCCTTCATTTCAAAATAAAATTTGTCAGGATACAATACAGTTATAGCGAAAGAAGGGAAACACATGAGTAACATAAATAACATATTAATGAGAGCAATAGAGAATTATATCAATCTAAATAAAAATTAATGATTATCCATTTCATTATTTTGAGCTTTTAGAGTATCAGACAAGTATATCTAAGTATAATAAAAGTTGATGATTGCACGATTAATATTTTTTTCTTTGTAAACATATTCTACTCTGTGGCAAGACTTTCAGTCCGCCAGCAAGGGAATACTGTATACAGTACGGAGTTGGTAGTTAGGCAATAACTGAGAAGCGACATGAATGCAACTAACATTATTTCAACAGACAGCGAGCTTTATAACAACAGTTTCAGTGAAAGAAGGTTACAAAATTCAAACAAATAAATCCAAGAATAGACAGGCTTAACCCGGTTCTGTTAACAGAGAGGTGTAAAGTAAGATCAAGAAAATACAGTTACAATGTAAGAGTGTGTGTGAAACACGTTTAAAGGCCATTCATGAATGGCAGAGGCAAGGGACAGTGACATTGCCTTATCAAACAAGACAGTGCCCTAAGACTGACCATATATACATATGGTCAGCGCCCAAGCTCCCTCTTCATCCAAGCTAGGACTA
>NC_090736.1:142195212-142200212 GCF_036898095.1 Palaemon carinicauda | reverse complement strand
AGAAATTTGTACCTTTTTGTCTTTCTGTTTCTATTATTGCTCTAATAAAAAAAAACTTAGGTAAACATTCATACAAGCATGGTTTCTTGTGCATGCATGCATACGTTTATTCATAATCAATTCCCACCATTATTTTCATTTATTTTCACTCTTATTTCTTCCTAACTGCGAGAGATAGCAAGAGAGAGTATCGACGAAGCTCAGGGTATGATGTAAGTTGATTCATGATGTAATTAACGCTGAGGGAGAATGTTAATGACCAAATAGTTGGAAGTTTCAGTTGAATACGTGCCTTCAGAAAAGGTTGTTGCTCTTGATAGGTGGAGACAGGTATTCTTGAAAACAGGGAGGGGGGACGAGTTAATAGCAGTGTCTAGAATTATTATTATTATTATTATTATTATTATTATTATTATTATTATTATTATTATTAATCACAGTCTGCAGAGACTTATGGTTTGTGTGGGGTTCCGAGTTGTATCTAACTCCCTTAGGAATCCATCAATTTCCTCATCATTTGTGCTGATTTATTATTATTATTATTATTATTATTATTATTATTATTATTATTGATAACAACAACAACAACAACAACAACAACAACAACAACAACAATAACAATAATAATAATAATAATGATAATAATAATAATAATAATAATAAAGAGGCAAGCTATAACTTTACTTGGAAAAGAGCAAGTCTAAAAGGTTAAGGACCCAATTAGGAAAAGCAGTTTTGTATTGAAAAAAGGGAAACTCAAAGTAAAGAATACTTTTATTTATATATATATATATATATATATATATATATATATATATATATATATATATATATATTTATATTATATATAATATATATAATATGTATATATGTATATATGTGTGTGTATATATATATATATATATATATATATATATATATATATATATATATATATATATATATATATATATATATATATATATATATAGTGATGATAGATATCTATTGCTAAGATTAACCCCATACCATTTCTTTTAGAAATAATACATGATTAATATAGTCCTAAATAAAGGAAAACAATGATCGTATCACGAACAAATGGAAACTGGAACGTATTTGGAACAATACAAATTGGTGTCTATCACAGCGCCCTTAACCAATCATGGCGCTAGCCATAAACAACAGCTCTCGTGATTGGCTAATATTTGTTCATCTTCACCTGCGAACTCATTCACTGAGAAATACTACAACATAAATTCAAGTCTCCCTTTTCATTCATGAATCCATCTCACTATAATCAAGGATTTCATAGTTATTTGTTTTCCAATTTTAATAATTCATATCTTTGTGATGGACCAAGAGTAAGTTCTGAGTCAAAGGCTAGATGAATGCAACTGAATAACTTTATTACAGACACATCGAGTATATATACACACTAGGTCCCGGTAAGAAGGTCACAAAATACAAACGTGCTATTTCTTGTCAAACCGTCAACCGGTTCTCTTAACAGTTAACCATGAAGTAGGCAGAGAGGTTAATGCAAGTTGCTGTCAGTGCGAGGGGAGAGCGAAGATACAAAGGATGATATATACAAAAAAGATAAATGTTGTTACTATGTACGATCGTGTGACACACGGGTGGTACACCTTGGTTTATTCAATTGTATTGTCATTGGTGTCTGTCTGGCAACCTCACTCCAATCATCGATGCTTAGAGTGTAAATATAAACCACAATGGCATTTAATATGGAATCCTACTTTTGGGAATGTACAGTATATCTCCTGGAAATTCATATTTGATAAAATGCTTCTGGCTGGGCAAGGATTCGAACCTATGCCTCTGATAATTTCTATCAAATCATATGGGTATCAAATTCACGAAAGGACAGCAGTGAGTTTATATTCTACTTTTTCCTTGATTAGTTTAGTGGTTGTGGTGGCCTATTGGAAACGTTCGTGCTTGGCGTTCTACCGGACTGGGATTCTAGTCCCGCTCAAACTCGTTAGTTATAAGTCTACCTGCTGAGTCATCAGCAGTCATTGCCTGTCCCTCCCTGGTCCCAGCTTGGGATGGTGGAAAGGGGCTTGGGCTGTGATAATATAGATATATGGACAGTCTCTAGGGCATTGTCCCTTTCCTCTGCCGTTCATGAGCGGCCTTTAAACCTTTAGTATCACATTTTACATGGCTAATCAATTATACTATTATATGTAATTCTATCCCCAAACTCTGTGTGATTTCTTTCTTTCAGAATTAGTAATTATCCACTATCTGTGAGGATTAATTTACTGACAGTTCATTGTAATCCAGTGGCTGCGCTTTCAATGATTAGTTCTCTGTAATCTTCCCTATATTTAATCCCATTGCTTCCATTCCAACACCTATTCAATTATGTCTCTCACAATTTTCCATTTATTATCACTCTGTTTTATTTCGAGTTAATGCATGTTTTTTTTTTTTTATATATAAAGAAGTATAATTGAATAAGATATAAAGTTACTCAAGTTAACTTAAGCTGTCTAACTTCTTACACTGGACCCCTGTGAGTTGAATTTGAAAGTAATCATAAATTTTGATCATTTAATTTCTTAGTCTTACTGGTGCTGGTGGTTATAAGTATTCTTCAATTGCTCATGGCTATTATATATACACATATGTTTAAAGGTTTAAAGGTCGCTCATGAATGGCAGAGGCAAGGGACAGTGACATTGCCCTATCAAGCAGGACAATGTCCTAGAGACTGACCATATATCATATGATCAGCGCCCAAGCCCCCTCTTCACCCATGCTAGGGTAAGGGAGGGCCAGGCAGTGGCTGCTGATGTCTCAGCAGATAGACCTATAGGCTCCCCCAACCCCCCAACCTTAGCTCACAAAGAGGGTAAGGTTGCAGACACTAATGACACTAATGAGTCTGAGCGGGACTAAAACCCCTGTCAGGCAAACACCAGACAGAGACGTTACCTATCAGGCCACAACAGTATTAGTAACAGACAACTTGGGAGCTTAGAAAGCAGCGATCTTTATAAAAAATAAAGGAAAAAATACCACTTGGGTCTACAATTTCCATAAGCATCAAGGTCCATCAAGAGTTTTAATTTCACGGGACCGTAAAGGTAAACTAGTTAGTCTAGTCTCTACTGTTGAACACGTCAGCCAAAAGGATTGCCTTTTCCTTTGGACAGTGAGTGATGGAACCATCTGGTTTCAGTAATGGAGGAACTGTTAAGGCTTCACCAACTAGAGAAGATTTAAGTGTAGTCACCGCTTATGCTTCTGGGTTGAGTCCGAAAGGGTTTATTTTTTGTTTAAATGGTATTCCTTATCAGTTGAAGCCTAAGATTTTTGGAGAAAAAGCTCTAAACTGAATATAGTTATAACAAGTCAAATTTGATATGTTACCTTTTCAAAGGTGATAGGCCTCCTGCTTCTCTAAATAAGCACGTCTACAATCATCATTGAACCAGGGTTTGTCTTTCACCCGCCATTTCAACACACCAGTAGATATTCGTATCAATTATATCGACCAGATTCTCATTCGAAAGATCAAGCTCAACAATTTTATATAACTGTGACATATGCAAATGCAAGAGATTAATAAAAAAAAAAAAAACAATGGAAAAATCTCATCAAAAAAAAAACAAAAAAAAAAAAAAAAACAATGGAAAAGTCTCATCATACATGAAATAAAGGTAACAGTAATATCAAGCTAAATATGTGCACGGCTATAAAGCGAATCATCACAACTCAGACAAAGACAAAATGTTAGATAAAAATTGATGAACAATGCGAAGCACACACCATGCAAGGCGTAGTACCCTCCAGGATAGCCACTTCAACTGAAGGGAGGACAGTTAACGATGTATCTATCTTTTTATATCGTCCAGTATAACATTGAAGCATGACATATCTTGTTATAAACTGCATCAAAAGATTAAACGTGTCTTTCATCTATAGCAGAATTTTCCAATGATGAAATCGCACTTGAAATATATCAGTCTCGTGTAGATCTACGTTCGAGATATTATCATAATATGACTTTCATACAAAAGTACATTTTGCATCAGATATATATTTTTTTATCTTTCAGAAATTATTTCAGTGTATGGATGTCGTATATGAGTTGTTCTCAGACGAATTTGATAAAACAAATGTTTCTGTTTGCACCAATTTCACCTATTTCATTTTTATGCTGATGAAAAATTTCACAAATACAACTTTGTATTCGATTAAAATTTCCTTCTTTGGTGTGTGTGTGTGTGTGTGTGTGTGTGTATTTGTGTGTGTGTGTGTGGAATTTTCAATTTTCTTACACCAAAACATTGATCGAACTTTCCAAAATATGGAGAACAGCAACAAAAGTAATGCTGTCATTTCTAGATCACTACTGGACAAAGGCCTCAGACATGTTAATTTATGTATGGGGTTTGACCAGTTTTCATCACCTTTTTGGCTACTGTGGATTGTTGATGATAGAACATTTTTGTTTGATCGCTCACAGCAAACCAACCTAGTATGGGTGTTGCTGACTTGTACAACTTTGCTGATCATAGGGATACGCAAACCCTTTCACCACGTTAAGGTATCTTTCCCGTTTCTCGGAAAGATGCATATAGCATTTCCAATGCTATTTTCGTCCTGGCTAGTATAGTCATAACGTGTTTGCCTAGTATTCGCATGGCAGCAGATCGATCCCAACCTAGAACCGTGTGTTTAAGCTGTTTACTGGGGAGACCACCGCTGTGGTTAGGTAACATAGTAGGGGCTTAGGCTTGCCCGGCTGACGTTCTGGTGAGGACCTATTCTGATGAAACTGGAAATGAAACCCGTCACCTAAAAAAAAAAAAAAAAAAAAAAAAAAAAAAAAAAAAAAAAAAAAAAAAAAACTACATAACTTCTGTTTCTGCGGACTGAATTCAAAAGATGTGTTTGTCAATGTTACTTATTTTCCGTTCTGTTTTCAAATTCTCCGAGGAAAAGAAATATCCAAAAAAAACAACAGGTAACTTTTCACAGTT
>NC_090736.1:142187712-142190212 GCF_036898095.1 Palaemon carinicauda | reverse complement strand
TTTTAATTTTATAATTGATGTAGAAAGCACCATTAATTTTATATTTGATGTAGATAGTACTTAGAGTTTTATATATGATGTAGAAGACTGCACCTTTGATTTTATATTTGAAGTAGACAACACCTTTTATTTTTTATTTGAAGTAGACAGCCCCATTGATTTTATATTTAATGTAGACATCACTTGAAATTTTATATGTGATGTAGCCAGCACCTTGCATTTTAAATTTGAGTAGACAACACCTTTAGTTTTATATTTGAAGTAGACAGCCCCCTTAATGTTATATATGATGTAGACAGCACTTGAAATTTTATATTTGATGTAGACAGCACCTTGAATTCCATATTTCAAGTAGACAGCACCGTGTATTATGTATTTCAAGTAGACAGCACCTATTATTTTATAGCTGGTGTAGATAGCACGTTGAAATATTATATTTGATTTAGACAGCACTTTGGAATGTATTCAGGGCAGTTTTTTTTTTTTTTTTTTAATGTACCTGTGTTTTTTACCCTGCTTTATATTACTTTGAGTTGATTATTTTGTTTGTTTTCATGCTGCTTGCCTTTCGATAACACATTGTATTTATTGATATGTAATTTGTGGATAATTTATCAATTGTGTAGACACAGGAAAGAATCATCTTTGTCCAGAATTCAATTTGTTATTCATATTTGTTTCTCGTTTTAAAACTACCATCTTTTGAGAGAGAGAGAGAGAGGAGAGAGAGAGAGAGAGAGAGAGAGAGAGAGAGAGAGAGAGAGAGAGAGAGAGAGAGAGAGAGAGAGAGAGAGAGAGAGATTGTTTTCTTACTACCATTTTATTTTAAAGCAAACGTACAGAGATCTTTAGAAATTACTGTGGTCTATATATCTTTTAAGGAATTCCGATGAGAGAGAGAGAGGAGAGAGAGAGAGAGGAGAGAGAGAGAGAGAGAGAGAGAGAGAGAGGAGAGAGAGAGAGAGAGAGAGAGAGAGAGAGAGAGAGGATTGCAAGGTCAGTTAAGTCAGTCGATATTTGCTCTGTTCGGTCATTTCTTATTCCCTATTTTGGGAACCTTTTGAATTCTCCATATTTTGTACTTTTATGACCATGAGTTTAATTTTATTATCTTGGATTGTGTAAAGAGCCACATTATCCTCTATATAAACCATTCATATAATAAATACACACATGTATGTATACAGTACATATAGTACAGTATATATATATATATATATATATATATATATATATATATATATATATATATATTATATATATATATATATATATATATTCCTTCTTGAATGGAGATACCTTGGTGTGTTGAAAGGAATTGTGTATCGCCATGATCAGCGTAGTGATGAAAACTGGTCAATCACCATGCATGAATATTTACATGACTGAGATCTTTGTCCTGCAGTGGATTAAAATTAGCTGCATTTGTTGGTTTTGATTGTTGTTCAGTGTATATATATACATATATATATATATATACATATATATATATATATATATATATATATATATATATATATATATATATATCTATATATATATATATATATATATATATATATATATATAATATATATATATACACACACACACACATATATATATATATATATATATATATTATATATATATATATATATATATATATATATATATATATATATGTGTGTGTGTGTGTGTGTGTGTGTGTGTCGGGAGAAATATAGATTAACAAGAAAACCATCCTATTCTACCAAGCACCGTAGAATCCTGCATCCTACGCAAACCTGCTGAAGGTCCACCCACCCCGACCTCACCGCAGCAGTGAGCAGGAGGGCGTGCAGGCGGGTGCCAAGGTCACAGGAATATTGAGCCGCGTCCTGCGCCCATTGTTGAAGTCAGCCGGCCGCCCAAAATTAGGTATAGAATTCGAAGGCTGGTAAACAACATCATGATCACCATTATCACCTATTGTACTAAAATGGACACGAGGAAAGAAAGGGGAGAAATAACGGTATCTTGATAAACATACTGAAATAAAGAGAGGTGATAAAGTGAGGAGAAGGCGGGTAGGAAAGAAGAGGGAAAGGGGTTGGGGGGGGGGGAGGGGGGTTATAACCACCTCCAAGTTAGGAGAAGGCTCTGGAGGAGAATGCGAAGGAAGTGGCAACAGGAAGTCGGAAAAGGAAAAAGGAGAGAGGAGAAGGAAAGGTCGGTGTGCAGAGAATCTGTAAGAAGATACACAGCGGAGAGAGAGAGAGAGAGAGAGAGAGAGAGAGAGAGAGAGAGAGAGAGAGAGAGAGAGAGAGAGAGAGAGAGAGAGAGAGAGAGAGAGAGAGAGAGAGAGAGAAGGGGGCGTTGGATAGAAAAATGAGGAAATGGAAACAGAGAATTAGATAGCGGAGGATTTGATAAAAGAAAGATCAGCAAGGGCGATAAACCTGTGTGAGAGAGATAGAGAAAAAGAGAGAAAATAGAGATAGAAATAGAGAGAGCCAGACAGAAAAAAAAGACAGACAGA
>NC_090736.1:142172811-142187212 GCF_036898095.1 Palaemon carinicauda | reverse complement strand
ATTGTTTTGAAGTTGAAGAAGAAAAAATATAAGTGAAAGTCCGAAGGCAGAAGTTTCAACCTTCAAACTTTTCCGAACGAGGAAAATTGTTAACTGTAAATATTTCGACAGGTGTTGAATGCATCTCATTTTCGACATCGTTACCTCTGTCGACGGAAGGCTAGGAGGTAATATTCTAACAGGTTTGCCTGCTTTTATTTATTATTATCATTATTTCTTGCTAATCTACAACCCTAGTTGGAAAAGCAGGATTCTGTAAGCCCAAGGGCTCCTACACGGAAATTAGCCCAATGAGGAAAGGAAATAAAGAAAAGCTACAAGAGAAGTTTAAAAACAATAACAACATTAAAATAATCTTTCATGCAAAAAACTATAAAACCTTGAAAATAACACGAGGTTAAAAATTATAAATCACGAGAGGAGAGAAAGAAGATAAAATAGTGTGCCCGAGTGATCCCTCCAGCAAGGGATCTCTAACCCAACATAGTGCAGCACGTGTATTTCATACACGCTCATACATTCTAATGCGATTGCTCCTCTCTCTCTCTCTCTCTCTCTCTCTCTCTCTCTCTCTCTCTCTCTCCTTCACTGATAACAGACAAAACAGTTTAAGTTTGCCATTCATGTTTCATATTGATAAAGTTTTTTTATGCCATTGTTATCCTCAAACCGTTTGTAAATAAGCTGGTGATGTCGCTTGAATAAACCACTCATATCCAGTCTATCTTTCAGTTAAGACCTATAGTCAATTCTTTTTAGCGCGGCAGATTTGCACAGACTCGCAGGGGTGCCGACTTTTAGCTCGAAAAGTTTCTTGCTCGCTGATTGGTTGGTCCAAATAATTCTAATCAATTAGATAGCAGCTAACTTTTCCGAGGTAAAAGGGCACCGCTGCAGGTTAGTGCAAATGCGCTTCATTAAAAAAAAATTGAGTATAGTCGCAGCATAGCCACAATACCAACGTCTTAACAAGATAATTCGAGAAAGGGTGGCCCCATTTTATAGAAATTTGGTGGGCCTTATCTGATAAGTTGTCTTTACTAAATCCTTCGAGCAACTTGGTCTTTTTATACGGAAAGGGAGATTATTTTAGTATAAAGGGATGACAATGTGACTTTCAAGGGCATAAGTTCTATTTTTTTTTTTAACATTTATCCTTTCAATTTATTATACCAATTTTTCTGGATATATATACATGGAAAAATTAATTTGTCAAATAAATTTTCGTACAGAAAAGACCTCTTTACTGATCGAAATAAATGACACTAGTGTGTATTGGCCTTACCTCTATTCTTCTCTCTCATTTCTCGTATTTCTTCCTTCAATTTTTTTTCTGGAACAAAAGGAAGAAACTTGAGGATATTACTGTTCTTCATACGACGTTTACAACCTATTTCACAGGACACCTTTCTTCCAGTGTCTGATTCAAGCCGGATTGAGCGGATGCTCGACTAGAATTTGAGTTCGTCAAATGCACGTACGCCCTTTTATGAAGGTAATTAACCTTTAGTTTGTTTTTCGTTTCAGAATGTCTTTATTTCTTATATATGTCAAAGATATTTACAAAATTATATATCAGATAATGTCACATTCTGGAATATCTCATTGAAAATTCTTTAAATTATAGCCTGGCTTGTCACTTCACTGAAAAATTCAGACAAGTATTAAGATAGATTTTACATCTTTGCCAATTATGCTTACTTTTAAAGAATAACCTTTAAATTCTTTATACAATAAACTGCAATTTTCTTCAAAATAAAACATACTTCATTCAACCTTCAGTCCAAAAAAATAACCCTTATTTTTCTAAATTCTTAAAATAAAAGATAAAAAAGGGGGAATTCTTTTGATTCTTACCCCTGCCCAGCCAAGCTTTGCTCTCTTATAGCACAGTACTGTGAAAACAGCCTGGTAACACATACGTAGAAAGAGATTGGGTCCATAGTAATAAAGTGCCCAGACCCCATTTCTGCCTTATCCATGGCCCTTTCAGAAAGGAATCTTAGGCCTGTAAGAAACTTTAGCCTCAGGGCTGAATACATATAGGCTGATTTCGCCAGACTATTTCGGGAGCACCAGTACACACCCGTTTTTTTCTACTGCCTTCGTTTATCTTTGAGTTGTTGTTGTTGTTGTTGTTGTTGTTGTTGATGATAATGATGATGATCATGTTGTTGTTGATGATGATGATGCTGTTGCTGTTGTTGTTGATAGTGATGATGATCATGTTGTTGTTGTTGTTGTTGTTGATGATGATGATGATGATGATGTTGTTGTTGTTGATGATAATGTTGTTGTTGTTGATAGTGATGATGATGATAATGTTGTTGTTGTTGATAGTGATGATGATCATGTTGATGTTGTTGATGATGATGATGATGATGATGATGATGATGATGTTGTTGTTGTTGTTGTTGTTGTTGTTGTTGTTGTTGTTGTTGATGATGATGATGATGATAACGATTGTAACCGTTATAAAAGAACTTTTGTCAATCACTTAATGAAATATGATAATTATTCACAACTAATCACAATGGCTGTGTAAAAACAATAAAAAAAACACTATATTAGGGGTTGTGGTGACGTATTGGAAACGTCCCTGCCAGGCAATTACCGGACAGGGGTTCCAGCCCCGCTCAAGCTCGATAATTTCTTATCAGGGCAGCGAACTTACCATCCTTGTGAGCTAAGGATTGGGAGTTTGGAGAAGCCTATACTCTACCTGCTTAGTTATCAGCAGCCATTACCTGGCATTCCCTACTCCTTGCTTGGGTGGAGAGGGGATTATAGGAGCTTATCATATGTATATTATATGGCCAGTCTCTAGGGCACAGTCCTCCTAGCTAGGGCTTTGTCACTGTCCCTTGCCTCTGCCGTTCATGAGTGGCCTTTAAACCTTTAAACACAAACGTACTATCTGTGAAATAATGTCATAATATTGTTCTGGAAAAGATGAAAAGATGAAACTAAACTAAACTAAACTAAACTAAATTTTTACCTTTAAATGCGAAAGTTTCATAATTTTTTGCCAATTGCAGAAGTGATATTCAAGTCATTTCCTGAGCAGAACCACTAACATTTTTACCCTCCCGAAACAAAAACAACAATTGATCCCTATAACGATGTATCGTATTTGTGTTCATTCCAGAAAATGCAAATGGTATTACTGCAATGTAAAAGTAGCCATGAAATTTCATCGAGAGAGAGAGAGAGAGAGAGAGAGAGAGAGAGAGAGAGAAATAGGAAAGGATTCCAATCCTCTGTTATAAAAGGAGAGAGAGAGAGAGAGAGAGAGAGAGAGAGAAATAGGAAAGGATTCCAATCCTGTTATAAAAGGAGAGAGAGAGAGAGAGAGAGAGGGGGGGGGGATTCAAGTCCTCTGTAATAAAAGGAGAGAGAGAGAGAGAGAGAGAGAGAGAGAGAGAGGAAGGGGTTCCAGTCCTCTATTATAAAAGGAGAGAGAGAGAGAGAGAGGGGGATTCCAGTCCTCTACTATAAAAGGATACAGGAGAGAGAGAGAGAGAGAGAGAGAGAGAGAGAGAGAGGGGGGGGGGATTCAAGTCCTCTGTAATAAAAGGAGAGAGAGAGAGAGAGAGAGAGAGAGAGATTCCAGCCCTCAGTTATAAAAGGAGAGAGAGAGAGAGAGAGAGAGAGAGAGAGGGGGGGGATTCAAGTCCTCTGTAATAAAAGGAGAGAGAGAGAGAGAGAGAGAGAGAGAGAGAGGGGGGGATTCAAGTCCTCTGTAATAAAAGGAGAGAGAGAGAGAGAGAGAGAGAGAGAGAGAGAGAGAGAGATTCCAGCCCTCAGTTATAAAAGGAGAGAGAGAGAGAGAGAGAGAGAGAGAGAGAGAGGGGGGGGGATTCAAGTCCTTTGTAATAAAAGGAGAGAGAGAGAGAGAGAGAGAGAGAGAGAGAGGGGAAGGGATTCCAGTCCTCTATTATAAAAGGAGAGAGAGAGAGAGAGAGAGAGAGAGAGAGAAATAGGAAAGGATTCCAGTCCTGTTATAAAAGGATACAGGAGAGAGAGAGAGAGAGAGAGAGAGAGAGAGAGAAATAGAAATGGATTCCAGTCCTCTGTTATAAAAGGAGAGAGAGAGAGAGAGAGAGAGAGAGAGAGAGAGAGAGAGAAAGGGATTATAGTCCTCAGTTATAAAAGGAGAGAGAGAGAGAGAGAGAGAGAGAGAGAGAGAGAGAAGGGATTCCAGTCCTCTGTTATAAAATGATACAGGAGAGAGAGAGAGAGAGAGAGAGAGAGAGGAAGGGATTCCAGTCCTCTATTATAAAAGGATACAGGAGAGAGAGAGAGAGAGAGAGAGAGAGAGAGAGAATCAGATTATAAAAATATCAGGTACCATAAAGGGAATACTATATAGATTGCATTATCTGAATCTCCCGAACGAGAAAAATACTCCATGACGTTCAAGTTGATAAAAAGCATTGAAATCTCATCAAAGAGAATAAAGATTTATTTATTCTGTTGCATCTGAGCCTCATTGCGACCATTCACCGCATGCAACAGACTCGTAAAGTATGATGCAAGTTTCATTAGGGTTGTGGTAGCCTATTGAAAACGTCCCTACCTGGCGATAAGCGGACTGGGGTTCGAGTCCCACTCATGTTCGATAGTTTCTTGTAGTGTCTGCCACCTCATCGTCCTTGTCAGCTAAGAATGGGTGGTTTTGTGGAAGCTATATGTATAACTGTTGAGTCATCCGTAGCCACCGTCTGGCCCTCCCTGGTCGTAAGTTGGGTGGAGAGGGCGCTTATAGTGTCTGCAACCTCATCGTCTTTGTGAGCTAAGAATGGGTGGTTTTGTGGAAGCTATAGGTCTACCCGTTGAGTCATCTGCAGACAATATCTGACCCTCCCAGGTCCTAAGTTAGGTGGAGAGGGCGCTTGGATTTGATCAAATGTCTATATGGTCAGTCTCTAGGGCATTGTCCTACTAGCCAGGGGATTATCACTGCCCCCTAACTCTGCGATTCATGAGAGGCCTATAAACCTTAAACCTCACTTTTGCCATAAACTCTTCGTTCAACATGGTTTGGCACAGCCATAAGAGTACAAATTTTATGGCATTTACATGGAGTATGTCCTATGCCTTAAAAGTCAAACAGAGATTCAAAATAATTATTGTAGTCCCGTATCTCTAAGTCAATAGTGTATATCGAATATGTTATCAATCTCTCTTTAATAATTCTACGCCTGTAATAGCCAGGTCTCGACGAAAGGTCAAAGGCTTGAACCGGCGCTTCAGAAAAGCCCAAAGCATTAGCATAGAGAGAATTCAGGAAAATCAGGTTTATAGTTAAATATATGTATGATACAACAATTTCATACATTTACAGAATCTGGATAGAAAAGTATACATTATTTCTCATTTCAAACAAATGGAAGGGAATAAATTCTGTCTCGGTAAGAGAATTTCTTTTATTTCTATATTCAATCCACAACTACCCTTCTAGATTTTTCTTATTTCATTTCTATATCTACATTCTACAACCACCCTTCTATAATTTTCTTTTTTCATCTCCATGTTTACATTACACAAATACACTTGTATAATTATGTTGTATTAATTTCTATATTTACATTCCACAAATAACCTTGTATAATTATCTTTTTTATTCATTTCCATATTTACATTCTACAAATAAACTTATATAATTATCTTTTTTATTCATTTCTATATTTACATTCCACAAATAAACTTGTATAATTATCTTTTTTATTCATTTCCATATTTACATTCCACAAATACACTTGAATAATTATCTTTTTTTATTCATTTCCATATTTACATTCCACAAATAAACTTGAATAATTATCTTTTTTTATCATTTCCATATTTACATTCCACAAATAAACTTGTATAATTATCTTTTTTTATTAATTTCTATATTTACATTCCACAAATACACTTGTATAATTAACTTTTTTATTCATTTCTATATTTACATTCCTCAAATAAATTTGTATGATTATCTTTATTATTCATTTCCATATTTACATTCCACAAATACACTTGTATAATTATCTTTTTTATTCATTTCCATATTTACATTCCATAAAAACACTTGTATAATTACCGTTTTTATTCATTTCCATGTTTACATTCCAAACATACCCTTGAATACTTATCTTTTTTTTTTCTTTTTTAATTTCCATATTTGCAATCCACAACTACCCTTCAAGATTTTTATTTTTTTTATTTCCATAATTATATTCCACAACTACCCTTCTAGATTTGTCTTATTTCATTTCATATTTACAATCCACAACTATCCATCTAGATTTTTCTTTTTCATTTCTATATTTACATTCCACAACGAACCTTCTAAAATTTTCTTTTTCATTTCCATATTTACATTCCACAACGAACCTTCTAAAATTTTTCTTTTTCATTTCCATATTTACATTCCACAACGAACCTTCTAAAATTTTCTTTTTCATTTCCATATTTACATTCCACAACGAACCTTCTAAAATTTTCTTTTTCATTTCCATATTTACATTCCACAACGAACCTTCTAAAATTTTCTTTTTCATTTCCATATTTACATTCCACAACGAACCTTCTAAAATTTTCTTTTTTATTTCCATATTTACATTCCACAACTACCCTTCTAGAATTCCCCCTTTTTCATTTTCATATTAGCTTTCCACAAATACCCTTCTTGCAATGATCTATCAAAACATCTTGTCAATGAAGCCATTAAACCCAGTATTTTTAGACCGCAATGTCACGAATACTATACAATTGCAATACTTCAACCATATGACTCACTGACATTACACGAAAATTTCACTTCAAAAGATTTATGACATAAATATATGCCTAACGCCTGGATTTGTATTCACTCGCGTTCAATTTGATAAAGTCACTAAAATATTTGATATTTTTATATTAAGAGAAAGAAATATGTCTCCACAGTCAAGGTCCAAAGATTTACCTTTTGACCTTACCAAAGATGACCTTGGAAAATTTACGCCTCAATTGTAGGATTGTAAATGCTTACGAATAAAAAACGGGGCACTGGTTTTCTCTCTCTCTCTCTCTCTCTCTCTCTCTCTCTCTCTCTCTCTCTCTCTCTGTATATATATATATATATATATGTATATATATATATATATATATACATGTGTGTATATATACATATATATGTATATATATATATATATATATATATATATTTATATATATAATATATATATATATATATATGCAATTGGTGGGAGCTCAGGTTCACACTCTAGCACAGGAATGGGGAACCTATTTGCAGATGAAAAGTTGACAAAGGACGTCCTCATAGCTAATCCTTTCGTATATTAAGTGTCTAACACCCAAGCCCTTCATAATCACAGATTACAAAGTTAGCTCTGTAAAAGATATTAATGAAGATGGTAATATATCTTATCCATCTAATGCAAAGTGCCATAAAGATAATTGAAAGTTCTAGAAGTGACCCCAAAGACAGGATATGAAGCTGGGCTTCAAAAAAAGCTAGTTACCTCCAGCCAACGAAATTGGAAGGAGGTTGTTTTAACCCTTGTTTGTGTGTGTGTTTGTTTGTGAACAGCATCCTGTCCACAATTTTCATTGTAGAATACTGAAACTTGCAGGGATTAACTGTTATGTAAAAAAGCTAGAAAGTATTAAATTGTGGAAGGTCAAGGTCAAAGGGTAAGGTCACTGTCAAGCAAAAGGTCGAGAAACAAGCTACCGCAGCGGAGGTCTACTGAGTGCCCCTCTGCTTATTAATGGTATGAAGACTGTTTCGATTCTATTACGAAAAAACGATGAAAGAAAAAAAAAATACTTTCGTCTATTATGGAACAGTAATGGACAGACATACCATCATATAGTTCCTCTAGAGCTTCCGTTTTTCCTATTAAACTTTATCATCCAATAAATATATGTTGCAACTGATATGACTACTAGAGTAGGTAAATTCGCGAAGACATTATCATATCCGAACGTAAGATGAGCACTGTGGTCAGTATTGACGTTGGCATTTCTTTAATTGAACAGCTACCTGGAACCCACATGATTCAAGAACTTCCAACAAGGTCAACATATGCAAAAAGAAGCTTCAAAGTTAGGTTAAAATGTCAAGTTTTATCACTTACGGTGAGGAATGTTATTCTCTGTGATAAATAAGGACGCTGATATCGATACTTAAACAAATGATAATTCAAAAAAAAGAACGATAAAGAAAAACCACCCAATGAAAAAAGCAGATATAAAGAATTAAAGTAAAATTATACTGGAGATGAGCTTCCAGACCACAAAAAAAAAAAAAAAAAAAAAAAAAGTAAACCAGGAAAAACTATTTGAATATTTCAGCTTGTATTAGTAATGTCAAAATCAACTGCAAAGTCTAATAATTGTCTTAAAGGTTTAAGAGCCGCTCATGAATGGCAAAGGTCTGGGACAGTGACATTGTCCTGGACAATGCCATAGAGACTAACCATATATACATACAATCTAGGACCAAGGAGGGCCAAGCAATGGGTGCTGGTGACTCAGCCGGAAGACCTATAGCCATCCCCAAAATCCCCCATCGTTTGACATATTAACTATACGATAGGAAACATAAACAAAACCTTCTTCTTCTTTCCCATCATTATCCCTACATTAGTGTACGCGACTCGCTGAAAATGACAGATAAATATTTAGATAGACATGCACACCCGCACATATACATATATTCAACCCTTTCTACCTCCTCCCCTTTCCGAACTACAATACAGCAGTTAGGGCAATGTGGGGGACATTGTGGTTTCCGAGTGTGCCTCTCGGGGTACCCCCTCTCACCTGGGTATGACTATGCCCTCTACCCACTACGCATGGGTTGGGGAGAGACCAAGTAGTCATACTGTTAAGCGTGACAAGAAAGAAGTATATATATACATATACATATACATATATATACATATATATATATATATATATATATATATACACTCCCGACTAGTAATACCACTCAGCGTAACATAAACGTGTATGTCTATATATATATATATATATATATACATATATAGATATTATATATATATATACTGTATATATATATATATATATATAGAGAGAGAGAGAGAGAGAGAGAGAGATTGTTCTTTTTTACATAGGGAAGACTGCCTTTTACACCTTCTCCAAAGCCTTCTATCAAAGGGCATCGTCACCATCAACAGACAAAACCCAGAAACTCCCAAGTAATCGAATATCAACGGAGATACCAATACAATAACAAAAGGAAACTGGTGTAAATCAAAACTAGGTGTCAGTAAAGAAAAGAGAGGTAAAGAAGAGGTAAAGAAGAGGTAAAGAAGAGGTAAAGGAGAGGTAGAGCGGGAACCGATGGGATCTGCCTCTCTCTCCCTTCATCTTTTAGAGAGGAAAGGGTCATTTAGAAAGTCATTAAAAGTCCACGCGTGGCTGAGTCGGACTTCAAGGATAATAAGCGGCGATTAACTCGAGAGATTAACTGGGAGCTTTGAGATGGGAATTATTATGGGAAGAAAATGAATTTCCAAGGGAAAAAATATTTTCCTTTAATGCTTTACTTAGATTTGACTAATGATATGAGTTATAAGGATAAAATACATTTATAAATAAAAATCTAAATTTTTTTAATAGTTTACTTAGATTTAACTAAAGACAGTTGAGATACATCTCCCCTATATATATATATATATATATATATATATTACATACACCGGTTCAGCTCTCCCCGTCCCTCGGGTAGAGATGAGAGAGTAGTCATACCCTGGTGAGAGGTGTGTGCGTGTGTGCACCTCTATCTAAAGATTTAGCCGTCATTTTGACGGGCCGCGTACACTAGTGAACATAATAGAGTTAGGAAATGGGTTTCTTATACGAAGTAAATCTGTAGCTAATCAAAATAATATGATGTAAAACAATAAAACTTGAAAAGGCATATTTTTGGTATTTTAATAGCAGTATCATAAATGAATATCAATTATAGTGATTATTCTATGAAACCCAATTAAAACGAGATGATTAGCAATTTGGGAATCTTCAGTACAGAAATTTTCAATGCAGTAACTACAGATGTAGACAGGGTAGATGATAACCTGCACCCAGTTAAAACTAAGAATAACGTTTTTAAGGTTTAAGGCCGCTCATGAATGGCAGCGGCTAGGGACAGTGACATTGCCCTATCGAGCAGGACAATGCCCTAGAGACTGATCATATATACATATGATCAGCGCCAAAGCCCCCTCTCCAACCAAGCTAGGACCAAGGGGGAGGGGCCAGGCAATGGCTGCCGATGACTCAACAAATAGACCTATAAGCTCCATCAAACCCACCATCTCTAGCTCACAAGGATAGTGAGATTGCAGCAACCAAAGAAACTACCGAATTTGAGCGGGACTCGAACCCCAGTCTGGCGTTCATTAGTCAGGGACCTTACAACATCCACCACCAACAACCCCAAAAAAATAAAAAATAAAAAAATGTTAGTACTAGGAATAAAGTTAGTTCTAACAGTCTTCTCTTTTCCATTATAAGGCGCAATACGACAGGGTATTGTATAAGTTTTATTTCACCCTTGACCAGGTTGTGGAATAGCTTCATGATCACGCAGTTGAATCGGTGGAACTTCATAAGTTCAAACTTACTGAGAATGAAGACGTGAGTCTGTCTGCTTAGTTTATATAGGACAAATATGCCTTAACATTATTACTGAATTTGAGGTATTTCCTATTCTCTACTCCTTACTTCACATAATATAGTTTATTCCTTATTTCTTTTCCTAACTAGGATATCTTTCCTTGTTGGAACCTTGGGCATAATTATAGCATCGTGCTTTTCCAAATAGGGGTGTAGCTTAGCTAATAATAATAACAATAACAATAATAATAATAATAATAATAATAATAATAATTTCCCATCTAGTCCTGCAAATAAAAAGTCAGTGTTTACACGTTAATTATGATAACGATATCAAAAAAAAATAATTATGATGAAACCATGGCTGAATGAAGTGTTCAACAAACATCAAAATCTTATAATTTCGTGAGAACATTGAATACAGGTATTCAAATCTTATCTCTAATCCTCTTATTCAATTCCACCTTTCCAATTATATTACCACCCGTAGCTTTTCAGATCAATTTTAATCACGTTGCGAAAAATGATGATAAATCATGGGTTTCTTTCCGTCATGTTTTTTATTCATTTCCTTGTTGCTATTCCTCACTGGGCTATTTTTCCCTATTGGAGCTGAGAGCGTACTGTATATTTTTCATGTAGCGTTATAGATTAGGTAGTTATAATAATAATAATAATAATAATAATAATAATAATAATAATAATAATAATAATAATAATAATAACAATCAAAGGAATAACAATGTGAACATCCAAAATGCACAAACGTACAATCTTTTGTGCTTTTATTAGGTATTAAGGAAATTTAACATAACCTTAAGAGCCTCCGTTAAATAGATTAAAAAAGGAACTTAAAAAGGGAACATAAAAAAAGGGACAGCCATAAAATTAAACACATAGCTTTATAGATAATTCAGTAATAATACATGAGGTGATAGCTAGTCCACTTTTTCGTCAAAGCCAGATCCTTAGGGGAAACGGTTTATTGTGTGTGTGTGTGTGTGTGTGTGTGTGTGTGTGTGTGAGATAAGAGGGAGTTTGATAAAAGTTAAAGTATTGATGTGGCAGGAACAGTTGTGTTTCTTATTTCTCTAAAGTTAGCCCTTTGTTAGGGATAAGGCCGAAAGTTTTATACATAAATCAACAACAAATACAGCCGTTTTCTAGTCCATTGCAGGACAAAGGCCTCAACGTGTCTGGAGTTTGGCCATTGTCATCACCACGCAGACCACTACGGATTGGTGATGATGGGGACTTCACTCTGATCGCTCACAGCAAACCAACCTACTTTAGTATGGCTGGCCTTGACCATGATGATATACAAACCCTTTCACCACATTAAGGTATCCCCACTCAGAAAGATAAATATATATATATATATATATATATAGAGAGAGAGAGAGAGAGAGAGAGAGAGAGAGAGAGAGAGAGAGAGAGAGAAAATATTTGTGAAATCTAGAGTTTTAACAAATTACGGTCTCGGAGACCATACAATACACATACCCATAATATAGATATGATATAATTCATGTTGCCAAAGTAAATAAGTGAAACGCCAGAAAACTTTTTCCTCAATCAACGAGATTCCAAAATCCCACTTCCCCTCCCCTCCCTATAACCCCCCCCCCCTCCCTCTCCTAAATTCTAGAGGATCCGAGGGTCTATAAAAGGATGCCCTTAATCACTTGACGTGCTTTAAGATGTCCCCATTATTATCGTCTTTTTTCTCTTGCTTTACGTTTACGATGTGAGTCACTCATTATATATAAAAAATCCGCGCTCTCTCTCTCTCTCTCTCTCTCTATAAAAAAATCAGCTCTCTCTCTCTCTCTCTCTCCTCTCTCTCTCTCTCTCTCTCTCTATATATATATATATATATATATATTTATATATATATATATAAATCAGCTCTCTCTCTCTCTCTCTCTCTCTCTCTATAAAAAAATCAGCTCTCTCTCTCTCTCTCTCTCTCTCTCTCTCTCTCTCTCTCTCTCTATATATATATATATATATATAAATCAGCTCTCTCTCTCTCTCTCTCTCTCTCTCTCTCTCTCTCTCTATATATATATATATATATATAAATCAGCTCTCTCTCTCTCTCTCTCTCTCTCTCTCTCTATATAAAAAATCAGCTCTCTCTCTCTCTCTCTCTCTCTCTCTCTCTCTCTCTCTATATATATATATATATATATAAATAAATCAGCTCTCTCTCTGCTCTCTCTCTCTCTCTCTCTCTCTCATGCTTCGTGATATGTTGATAACATAGTACTCGCAAACTGAGAGGCTAACGATCGATCCTCCGGCCGGAAAAAGAAGACAATGGGTCGTTTCAAAATGCATCCTTATCATATTATAATTACTAGCCAAGCTACAACCCTAATTGGATAGGCTGGATGGTAAAAGTACTAGGGTTACACCAGGGAGAACATCCCATTGCGGAAAGGAAAAAATAAAAAAAGATAAACTATATATGAGAATAATATATAGAGATATAAAATATTCTAAGATCAGTAACAACATTAATATAGATTATTCATATATAAATGGTGAAACGAGACTATGTCATTTGCACCTAGATTTAATTTCTGAAGTTCCACCAATTCACACTCGTCACATGGTTGTGGTGGCCTATTGGAAACATTCCTGCCTGGCGATCCGTCGGACTGAAGTTCGAGTCGCGCTCAAACTCGATAGTTTCTTACAGTGTCTGCACCTCCTTATCCTGGTGAGCTAAGGATAGGGGGGTTTAGGGGAGCCTATAGGTCTACTTACTGAGTCATCAGCAGCTATTGCCTGGATCTCGATGGTCCCTAGCTTGGTCGGAGGAGAGGGGCTTGGACGCTGATCATATTATATGATCAGTCTTTACGGCACTGTCACTTTCCCTTGCCTCTGTCCTTCAGGAGTTGGATTTTAAACCACCAAGAGCAGTAATAAAACTTCTAGAATGCCGTGTATTCAGCCTTATAATGGAGAAGGTAGGACTGTTAAAATTAACTGCGTAACAAGTACTAAGTTCAATCTGAGATCATCTGAATGCAATGGATTATCAGAATTAGGAAAAATCTTATGCAATATGCGCAAAGAACTAACTGAACGACGGTGTTAGAAATTAATATTCAGATCAGGTACAAGGAATTTCATAAATAGCAAGTTTTTTTATAACTAATTAAGATGTAGACTAGACATGATAATAATACTCAAAGCAACGTATGACAAAAAAGAAAAAACGGAAACATTTCCTCAAGATAGATTGGTCACCAAAAAAAAAATCTTAAGACTTTCTCAATATGCTATTTTTGTGAAACTGAAGAAGAAATATAGACTGTGTTTCTCAAGGGTAAATGTATAATCAATAATCACCGACCCTTTTCAATGGAGGTACATATTGTTAGAGACATTGTCAAGGCAAAGATCAGGATATTGAGGAGCCACTGTCCTTACGGATCAACTTCATGCCTCATAATAAGCACCATGCAGCAATTTTAGCTAGATCTCTACCAGGGGACTCGGTAACCAAAAGTTTACATTCATGAGATGTACGGTATGATTTGATACCAAGACCATTCAAATAGGACAAATCTGTGAGTTTACTACGAAGTGTAATAGTTCTGTATATTCCATGGTGTCCATCTAGGAAAAATGGCCGCCATCTGGAATTTTTAAGTGGATAACAGGGTTTGTCAAAAGAGCAATCCTTAAGGAGTATGCGTGCTAATTTTGGTGCTTGTTTACATGACGATACACAAACCCTTTTACC
>NC_090736.1:142160311-142162811 GCF_036898095.1 Palaemon carinicauda | reverse complement strand
TTCTTTAAAGGGAAGTTTTCTTGTGTATCAACAAATTCTCTTTTTGAAAACGTTTCTCAACTGTTTTGCTCTTTTTGGAAATGTTTCTAAAGTATCAGGAGTTTCTCCTTTGGGAAACATTTACCAAAGTATTTCTTCCTTGAAGAAAGTTAACTGTGAATAAAAAAATCTAAAATTTTTCTGAGTTTCTCCCAAAGTATTTTCTCTTTTTAAAGACCTTTCCCAAAATACTTTTCTGTCGTTTTAAAGGTTTTTCTGGCAATATATCAACAAATTTCCCTTTTATATGATACCCATCTAAAATCAAATGTTGAACAAATTCTTTTTGTGGGGTGGGGGGGGGGGTTGCCCCTATATCATATTACATTCTTTTGGGTGAGCTTTTTTACGGTTTTAACTTGAATTGTACGGAGTCAGTTCTTAAACCTGCTATTGTCTCCATTCCCTTTTATGAAATCTTTCGGGAAATATGATGTAGGGTTAAGGAAGCCTCTGGCCTTTTCTTGACCTAGCTGGCGTTGGTAACCACTCATAGTCGAGTCGAGTTGTAGACTACAGTTCAAGACTGGTATTACTTGCATTTCAGTTTTGAGCCCCCCCTCTCCTCTCTCTCTCTCTCTCTCTCTCTCTCTCTCTCTCTCTCTCTCTCTCATGCTTAAAGTAACAATCTAGCAACAGACTCTCTTCTTTTATTTCCTGTAGGCAACCTGCTGCGTCATCAACAGCCATTGCCTGGTCCTCCCTGGTCCTAGCTTAGGTGGGGAGTGGGCTTGGGCGGTGATCATAAGTATTTATGGTCAGTCTCTAGGGCATTGTCCTGCTACCTAGGGCATTATCACCATCTGGTGGCGATCCCTTCCGTCACAATACTTTGGATGTGTTAGTTAGTTGGTATTTAGGAAATCAGCCTAGTCATTAAAGGCAGTTCATGAATGGCAGAGGCAAAGGAAAGTGATAATGCCCTAGCTAGCAGGACAATGCCCTAAAGACTGACTTTATACAAGATCACCGCCCAAGGCTCCTCCCCACCCAAGCTAGGACCAGGGAGGACCAAGCAATGTCCTTTGATGACTCAGCAGGTAGACCTATAGGCTCCCCAAGGAGCTCACAAGGATGATGAGGTTGCATAAAACTACAAGAAACTATAGAGCTTGAACGGGACTCGAACCCTACTTCGGAAGATCACCAAGCAGAGACGTTTCCCATAGGCCATCAAACAAAAGAAGAGAGCAGAGATCAACCTTTAAAATAAAAAAAAAATAAAAATTATTCCATTTCTGCCAAAATATCGTGTGATAAAACTAATGACACTTCACTAGAAAAAAATCTAATAAATTGAAACGGACTGAGGCCACAGCTGAAGATAGACCAGAAAAAAATAGACCACAAAGAGATAAGAAAAGAAAAACGAAGGAAGGAAACCAAATGAGATTCGAGGTGGCACCAGAAATGAGATAAGAGGCACACAAAGCGCAGAGGAAAGAAGAAAAAAAAATCAGTCAAAAAATATTCAGCTCCCAGAAAGGCCATCACACCTCTGCCCTTCCGAATCCTAACCCTTGCAGTCATGTGTCCCAGTTAACAGCGCTGTCATTTAGAGAGAGAGAGAGAGAGAGAGAGAGAGAGAGAGAGAGAGAGAGAGAGAGTTGAAGATAGATAGATAGATATAGAGAGGCAGAACGAGACAGAAAATTGAGGATAAAGAGAGAAAAATAGAGAGAGAACGAGAATTGAAGATGAGAGATATATAATTGAAGAAAGAGACAGACAGACAGACCGACAGAGAATTGGAGAAAGACAGGGAGACAGACAGAAAATTGGAAAAAGACAGGATTAAAGAAGGAGACAGGCAGAGAGAGACAGAATTAGAGAGAGAACGAGAATTGAAGAGGCAGACAGACAGACAAAGAATTGAACAGAGAGAGAGAGAGAGAGAGAGAGAATTGAAGAAAAACACACACACAGACAAAGAATTGGACAGCGAGACAGAGAGGGAACGAGAATGGATCATGAGAGAGAGAGAGAGAGAGAGAGAGAGAGAGAGAGAGAGAGAGAGAGAGAGAGAGAGAGAAATTGTAGATGAGAGTGTAGGCTTAGTCTAGTGGCACACACATATGCAATATCGGTGTTCAGGTCATTCCGCTGATCGACCAAGAGCCATGGCTCAAGGGTGTGTGGGGGGAGAAATGGCCAAGACGAAATTGACTGTGTTGGTGTATCATAAACTCTCAGAGGAGATTTTGTGACAATTTCAAATAATGGAAATGGATATATTACGACTGTTCAATATTAATAATAATAAGAAGAAGAAGAAGAAGAAGAAGAAGAAGAAGAAGAAGAAGAAGAAGAAGAAGAAGAAGAGCAATAAAAATAATAATAATAATAATAATAATAATAATAATAATAATACTTTAAAGGAAAATATTGTTGTTATTATTATTATTATTATTATTATTATTATTATTATTATTATTATTACAAGCTAAGCTACAACCCTAGT
>NC_090736.1:142142811-142152811 GCF_036898095.1 Palaemon carinicauda | reverse complement strand
ATGAAATTAGGTCTCCCTTGCGAAAAGATCTAGTCCTCTTATTTTGCATTGTAAATCTTCATCATTTAGTTAAATTTCCTTTTCTTCAATGTTTTTATACGCATCTGAGTGGAACTTCTGCAAGCTATGTATATTACCAGCGTCCTTTACCTTGTCACCTTTACAAAATATACAATATTTACAAAATATCACTATTCAACATCTCTTTTTGACGACTTGTTCACTTACATTCAAGCATTTGTTTTTATGCTTAACAATGTGCGGCGACCAATTCAAAAACACTCTCGTCGGCAACTTTCTAGATAAACAAGTAAATAAACAAATGAACAAATAATTATGAAAAATAATTAATCTTAACTTCGAACTACATTTGAACAAATACCTTTAAATTTTCTATAAAAAATTGGAAGCACTTAATCTTTTACAATAAGTTTGGAATTTGTCAGGAGAAAATAATCATCACTTGCTTATTTGGATTTATCAGTTTGAAAAGGATAGAAAAGTTTTGGTATCTATTTCGATATAACGTAAACTTTGGCTAAAATAAAGCGTATGTAACAAGGACGTATTTATAATGCAATAAGTAATTACAGATTAGTTATTTTCTCCTGAGAGGACTTCGTTTGCGAAGAGAAATATGTTAAAATCAAGATTTTTTCGGTTTTTCTGTGTACATTTTGTATTACTTTAGAAATACATATTATACTAATAGAATGTTGCTTTTTACATATGTTTCTTGATATATTGCAATACCCCCTGCAAAATTTCTTGAAAGTCTGAATATGTTTGACCGCCCATATAAAGGCTTAATGTAGATTTATGTGAGGCAGAGTTGAGAGTAGCGTGAAACAGTGGGTTTTGGTCCCCTATGTGAGAACGGCCCCGAGTTGAGAGTGGTCGCTATGTTCTTGACATAGCCCAAGACATAGGTTATCAGGAAATGTGAGTTAAAAAGGTTATCAGTAAATGTGAGTTAAAAAGTTAGCAGAAAATATCCTGGGGTGGTCCTGGCACCGGGCCTAAAAGGATTACTAAATATTCTAAACACCATGCACACTGTCAATTGAACAATGGTGTCAGATACTTATATCAAGATTATGAACATGACAGCCAAGGAGGTCATGTTTTCACCTCTGTCTATTTTTTGCCACCAACCTAACACAAAAAGTTACGGGCAAATTCTAACCGGCGTACTACAAATATATTAAAAACGATGTATTCAGGTCGAATCTCTCTCTCTCTCTCTCTCTCTCTCTCTCTCTCTCTCTCTCTCTCTCTCCATGTGTGTGTCTGTGTGTGTATTCAGTATCTGCAGTGGATATTCGAAACGTGAAATGATAAAACAGAATGAAATATGGCAACTCGATTTCATAGTAGTAGTAAGAAGAGCAACATCTAGTAGCTTTTGTCATGGGAACACTAGAGACATCTGAGGAAAGATTTCCCCCGAGTGTCTGCGTTCTTTTGATTATACCTGCACGGAAAAAAAATACAGTAAGAGTATTGTAGTGAAGAGTCCAGTGACAAATACAAAATAAGTACAGAAAAAACAGTTTACTGTCAAAAAAAAAATAACTACAGTAAGAAAAGTGTAGAGAAGAGTCCAGTGACAACTACGAAATAATTACAAAAACAAACACGGTTTTACGTCAAAAAGCAAAAAATACGCTAAGAGAATTGTAGCAAAGAGTCCTTTGACAAACGCAAATAAAGCCCAGAAGAAACCCACAAGTGAAGTCAAGTAGAACAAAAGGTCCACCCAAGAAAAGCAATTTGTATTCACCGCCCGTGATTAAGCTGGTTATCAGCCCAGATTCTTATCCAGGGAGAGAACTCTGCTCGCAACGCCATCATCATGCTTCTAAACTCGGAGTTTTACGGCATCAAATCGTCTATAAAAGCAGCCACTGCGTGTTCTGAATGCATCTGGGCCTTTAATAGATGGAGCTGCGTGATACTTTCCTTTTTGGGGGAAATGAATCGTTACTTAATTTTCTCTACTGCTCTGGCGACTTACAAAGTTCTTACTATAATTAGGAGACGCGTGTGTTTTTGTGAAGATATGGTATACTTAGCGGTGATATATATATATATATATATATATATATATACATATATATGTATATATATATATACATATATATATACATATATATATATATATATATATACATATGTGTGTGTGTGAATGCATGCATGTATGTATGTATGTATGTATACTGGGCTACGTAGTATGTGCTAATGTGAAAATACAAGACATCCCCTTATGTATCTGAAGAGTACCGTGGAAGTTTTCCGATTTAAATGGTAAAACTATAAATGAAAAAATAAAATATAGATGTACAACGAATATGTTTTCACTTTGCGTGTTGTTGATATTATTGTCTACAAAAGTTTTGATAAAATAACTGTTAACATCTCATGGAATTTTAAACGAATAGACTATAAGAACATGAGATTTGGTTAGATTACTAGGCGAAGTGGATGTAGATCAATTCTTTGATTCTTAGTTTCTCTAATACTTTTGCCTCCTGAGTTACTGCACAAAGATAAACTGTCTTCAACGTACAGTAAAGCTGTTCGTATACAAATAGATCTTCTAAAATATTTGCTGAGTAATTCAACACAACGAGACACAAATAATTTTGTTGTCACTTTTCACGGAACTCACAAACAACAACAACAACAACAACCAATGCAGTCGTTTCTAGTTCACTGCATGATAAAGGCATCTGAAATGTCAATTCATGTCTGGGGTTTGTCCAGACATGTTTATTTTTTCCTTATTTCCTTTCCTCACTGGGTTATTTTTCCCTGTTGGAGCCCTTGTGCTTAGAACCTTCTGGTTTTCCAACTAGGGATATAGCTTAGTTTATTTTCATAATAATAATAATAATAATAATAATAATACATGCGACTTAAATAACAAGTAAAACACGTATTATTAATATGTTTTAAGTTAAAGGCCACTCAAAAAGTGGTAGAAGCAAGGGGCAGTGACAATGCCCTACCCAGCAGGGCCAAGAGAGTAGAGACTGACCATATATAGATATGACCAGCACCCAAGGCCCCCTCCACCTAAGCTCGGACCAGGAAGGATTAAGCAATTGCTGCTGATGATTCGACAAGTAGATTTATAATCTCCCCAAACCCCCATCCACAGCTCACAAGGATAGTGAGGTTGCAGACATTTCAAGAAACTATCGCGCTTGCGAGTGACTGGAACCCCAGTTCGGCAGATCGCCAGGCAGGAATGTTTCCAATAAGCCACTAGAACATATTTTATGGACATTGTAAGCCACTTAATTACATAACTTCCAAAAGGAAATTTAACTCTACGGGATATAAACTTACATTATGAAATCTGGTTTCCACAGACACACAAAGTCTTATCAAAATAAACCAGAATTTGAAACCTACCCCAAACAGACTTCCTCTCCCTTACCCCCCCCCAAAAAAAAAAAGAAACCTCACCCTCTCCCCTCCACCTCCTCTCCCTCCCCACTTTCCCACCTCTCAACCTGAATATCGGCCACACAAGGCAATGGAAGGTGACCTCGGTAAGCCTAAACTATTCCTGGTATTTCAAAGCGGTCTCTAAAACATTAGAGTGACAGTCGGTTCACCCAGACGGAAAGAAATCCACGGTGTTCGGAAAAGGAAACATGTCAAGAGTCCGTTTTCCTTTTTAGAAAGGGAAAGAATTCGAAAAGTATCGCCAGTGCGTGCTTATGAATACATACATTTCGCATAAGTAGTTGGGCGACCAAAAATATCAAAATATAAACAACGATACTATTAACTGCTTAATTCTTTGCTTCTTTCAAATTTGTATTATTCATATAATTTTTCAGGGAACAAGCTAAAGTGGTATGTCTTTAAGGATATTATTTATTCAGCTACATTTCATAAGAAACAGACTTAATTAAGTCGTTTAATCTACATGATCAATATTTTTGACGTCAGTGTATTTTGAGTCAATATTGTTGATTTAAGCTTTCAATGTGTATTCTAAACAAGTGGAAAGAGCAATCATAGATTCCCGACCTCCGCCTATGAAGATTGTCAAGATCTAATCAAGTCTATGGACCAAGCTTTTCCTTTTTCATATGTTGATAGTGAATTAATCTACTGTTTAAAATAAAGTCTACGGAACAGGATTTCCCTCTTTCATATATTGACCGTGAATGACTTTACTACTGTATAATAATAATAATAATAATAATAATAATAATAATAATAATAATAATAATAATATTAACCAGAATAGCGATCTTGATCCGGATCACATCCAAAATTTAATGGGTTTTTCCGGAGCATAATATCTATTCATTATCAAAATTTGGTGAAAGTTAAGCAAGAAGTTTTGATGTAATCCTGCGCATGGACAAAAAAGGAGATAAATAAATAGATAAACGCAAGTAAAAATAACCTCATTGGTGAAGGTAATAATTACTTTTATTGAACAGTACTAAATATTGCGCAAAATTCTAATTGTCTAAGAACCTCCAAAAATGCATTAACACAATCATCAAATCGTGTATTTCATTCTACTTTCTCCCTCCTACAAAAAACCATTTTGATGTTTTTATTTTTTGTATTTTGTGAACACAATCAGAAATGCATTAGGAGGCAAATAACTGGCATTATAATAACAGAAAAATATAATATCTCGTTTTAATGAATTAGCGAAAATATAACAAAAAATATATCTTTTAATGCATTAATAATAAAAAAAAACAATTATGATGGAAACCCTGTGATGTTATGTATTCGTTCAAGAATAGAGTATAACATTACAAAAATACAGATGGATGAAATCGTTTATTATGTATTTACCAAATAATAAACACGTTTTTATCCTAAACAGTCTAACAATGCAATAAGAAAAACCAATAAAACCTCACATTTTCAATTTATCCATAAAAAAAGTTATCCCTTGTAGTTCCACTCCTCCACTCTGAAAGGACAATCAGGAATCCATTAAGCTGATTGCATTAATGTAATGTCAGTTAATGGACGCCTGGCAAAGTCATTTTCTTTTGCCTATCGGAAAGCCAATGATAGGTGTCAGGAGACTGCTGCTGCTGCTGCTGCCTCTGCTAGCGAAGACTCTTGCAGCTTAACTCATTGCAAAAGATATTTGCAGCTTTAACTAATTGCAAAAGGTATTTGCAGCTTTAACTAATTGCGAAAGATATTTGCAGATTAACTCAGTGCAAAAGATATTTGCAGATTAACTCACTGCAAAAGATATTTGCAGCTTTAACTAATCGCATAAGGTATTTGCAGCTTTAGCTAATTGCAAAGGATATTTGCAGATTAACTCATTGCAAAAGATATTTGATGCTTAACTAATTGCAAAAGATATTTGCAGCTTCAACTAATTTCAAAAGCTATTTTTAGCTTTAAAAGATATGTTCAGCTTAAATAATTGCAAAAGATATTTTCAGCTTAACTAACTGCAAACGATATTTTCAGCTTAATTGCAAAAGATATTTTCAGCTTAACTAATTGCAAAATATATTTGCAGATTTAAAATATATTTCAACTGAACTATTTACAAAAGATATTTGCAGCTTTGACTATTAGCAAAAGTAATTAGCAGCTTAACTCATTGCAAAATATATTTGCAGCTTTAACTAAATGCAAAAGGTATTTGCAGCTTTACATAATTGCAAAAGATAATAGCAGCTTTAAAAGATATTTGCAGCTTGATTTATTGCAAAAGATATTTGCAACTCCACTCAATGCAAAGGATATTTGCAGCTTGACTTATTGCAAAAGATATTTGCAACTCCACTCAATGCAAAGGATATTTGCAGCTTGACTTATTGCAAAAGATATTTGCAACTCCACTCAATGCAAAGGATATTTGCAGCTTGACTTATTGCAAAAGATATTTGCAACTCCACTCAATGCAAAGGATATTTGCAGCTTTAAATAAATGCAAAAGATATTTGCAGCTTTAACTAATTGCAAAAGATATTTGCACCTTAAACTAATTGCAAAAGATATTTGCAGCTTAACTAATTGCAAAGGATATTTGCAGCTTTAAAAGATATTTCAACAGAACTAATTACAAAAGATATTTGCAGCTTAATTCATTGCAAATGATGTTTGGAGCTTCAACTAATAGTAAAAATATTTGCAGCTTTGACTATTTGCATAAGTTACTAGCAGCTTTGACTATTTGCATAAGTTACTAGCAGCTTAACTCATTGCAAAATAAATTTGCAGCTTTAACTTATTGTAAAAAGGTATTTGCAGCTTAAACTAATTTCAAAGATATTTGCAATTTTAAATAATTGCAAAAGATATTAGCAGCTTTAAAAGATATTTGCAGCTTAACTAATTTCAAAATATATTTGCAACTTCACTCAATGCAAAGGATAATTGCAGCTCTAACAAATTGCAAAATATATTTGCATCTTTAAGTGATTGCAAAAGATATTTGCAGGTTTAATTCATAGCAAAAAAATACTTGCAGCTTTAACCAATTGCAAAGACATTTGCAGTTTCAACTAATTACAAAGATATTTGAAGTTTTAACTAATTACAAAAGATATTAGCTGCTATTATTTCAAAAGGCTTCGGTAAATAAAGCATTTCCATTTTAGATATATATATATATATATATATATGTATATGTGTGTGTGTATATATATTATGTACATATATATATATATATATATATATATATATACATTTATATATATATATATATATATATATACTGTATATACATTAATATAATATATATATATATATATCATTTATCAATATTTGTTTCTTTATCTCAGTTATTCACATTACTTTTTTATTTACCAATCATAAAACTAAATAGATTTTATAAAATGTAAACTCTATTAACTATTCATGCACTTTTCTTGAATCCCCTTTCATTCGCCTTGCTAGTGTACACGACCCGTCATTATGACAGCTCAATATTTACTTGAATATGTACGCACATGCAACCCCCAATCTCACCATAGTATGATTACTCCCTCTCCCCTACCCAAGATAATATCTTATAATCTGATAGTCACCCTAGATGGTGTTTACTTGAGCATGACAGGAATATATATATATATATATATATGTGTGTGTGTGTGTGTGTGTGTGTATAAGGTTTCAGTTTAACATGAATATGAACGGAGTACAGTCCGAAAGCTCGTTATAAAGCATAGAAAAAAGGGAATAATTTCGAAATGGCTATCTCTTATTATCTTGAAAACTTCAAGCCCCGAACTCCAGAGTGCCAACAGGACCCTGGAGAGGATAAAAGTGAAACTAGGTAAACTAAGCAGTCATCTGTCGTTTAACGAAACCTGTAAGATATATATATATATATATATATATAGCCAAACAGTTTCTCTTTATCATATAGGGGAGATAATCATACAGTCATTAAGTTCTTTGCAAACTTACTTACCAAGTTTTAACGTGTTCAAATTGGATGTGCAACAACAACAACAACAACAACAATAATAATAATAATAATAATAATAATAATAATAATAATAATAATAATAATAATAATAATAATAATAATAAAATTAGGAATAGGCGATAACGATTCCAATGCATTTCTCAATCCCCTCATCTATACCAGCCTACTGCCACCCCCAACCCCCAACCCCCACCCCAGGGCCAGCCCCCCCCCCACCCCCCCACCACCCCGGGGCAAGCCCCCCACCCACACACCATAGTTTTACTTCTCTTCATGCACAGATGCAACCAGTTGCCTGTCCCGACGATGTACAAATTTGCTGCAAAATGTAAATTAAATATATATTTCGTAATTGTATTTTCTGAACACAACAACAAACTCCCCCGAAAGTTTGAGGAGTAATTATATTTTTTTCATTAATCTACCATTTATATGGACTTTTTATTACCATGGTTACCAGTGACCTTGATAACTGGGACGCCAAATAACATCTACTCGAGAAATAGGATCAGCGAGTGGATTGAGTAGACTGATGGAAATACAGTTTCCTTTAGTGTGTTTACGTGCAATGAATATTTAAGGTCCATTTGACAACTGGATTGAGATAGCGCGACCCGTTCTGGGTCACATTGATACCCAAGAGCTTATCAGGAATTAAAATGATAAGAAAGCCTGCGGGGAATTTAATATTGTATTTCTTCATAAATGGCGATGACATCGAAGGTGTATTTATTCGAGAAAACTATACATTTGACGTAAAAAAAAAGACGAACTGAAAGATGACCTATAAGAATATCTCGAAAAAAAAACAGATACATTGATGGAGAAATAGATAATAGCGTAGGATTTTTTTTTTATTTTAATCACATAAAATTTGGACTAGAGTTAAACTCTTCTTAGACCCACATGTCATTATAAAAGGTGAAGAAGAAGAAGAAGAAGAAGAAGAACAACAACAACAATAACAACAACAACAACAATTAGGAGATGAAAATTGATGACTAACGAGAGGAATAAGAGGGAAGAAAGATGGCTATTGTTGATATTACTAATATTTGTAATACATTACTGAGTGATGAAAGATGCTTAGCATTACACATGAATTATGAATGTACATCAAAGGTTATATAAACCAGCCTTTTGTTATCCTACACTGATATTACACATAAACACTGTAATGGGTCGGATGTTAACTTTAACTCTCATTAAGGATTCTAATTTTAATCTAACACATCGCTTTAGCACAAACATGCTATTTGATTACATTCTAGTGTATAATAAGTACGAGAGAGAGAGAGAGAGAGAGAGAGAGAGAGAGAGAGAGAGAGAGAATAATGAATGCCTTCTTTTTCTATCCATAGGTATTTGTTAAAGTCATATTGTATTACTTCTCTTCTCTTTTAGTGATATTGCAGGGCGATCTCAGAGAGAGAGAGAGAGAGAGAGAGAGAGAGAGAGAGAGAGAGAGAGAGAGAGAGAGATCCATTCCTGTTCCTTTGACATTCTATTTGTTGAAAACTCTAAAACCAATAAGAAATATCTTTAACATCTAGAAAAATTTAATATACAAATAAGGAGTCAACGGCCACTGATACTTCACAAATATTCCGAAATATATCGATGTTGACAATTCGCATTAATGAAGATCGGTCATAAAAATGAATTAATATTAAGAGGTGATATTATGAAATATTAACTTCACTCCTGCCTCTCTGGTCTTCGGACTTAGTAATCACAAAATGTCAATCCTACCGTATTTCTCTTTTGTTACGAAGGCAATGGAGTTAATTCGGCGACATGAACGTATAAAATATCAAAGCAAAGTTTTAGGAGTGAATGGGAAAAATGAGAATAACTATGGAATTATATCCAAAGGGAACTAAAATACTTTAGGAAGGAAATCTAAATAAGTTAAGCGATCCGAGACAAGAAAGAGGAAGGCAATGTAATTTATTGTGAGGTTATAAATTTCTCATTTTTACAAGGTACTGGAATTAACCCCACACATTTTACAAGGTACTGGAGTTAACCCCACACATCTTTACAAGGTACTGGAGTTAACCCCACACATTTTACAAGGTACTGGAGTTAACCCCACACATCTTTACAAGGTACTGGAGTTAACCCGACCTTTTTTTACAAGGTATTGGGGTTAACCCCACCTATTTATACAAGGTATTAGAGTTAACCCCTCCCTTTTTAAAATGTACTGGAGTTAACCAAACCCACTTTTACAAGGTACTGGAGTTAACCCCAAACCTTTTAACAAGGTATTGGAGTTAGCCCCACACATTTTTAGAAGGTACTGGAGTTAACCCCACACATTTTACAAGGTACTGGAGTTAACCTCTCCCATTTTTACAAGATACTAGAGTTAACCCCACCTATTTTGTATAAGGTACAGGAATTTACTTATTATTCTTAACTTAACTCCACCCATCTTTTACTAGGTGCTGGAATTAACTCTATCCATTTTTTGTAGAAGGAACTGGAATTAACTTAACCCCACCCATTTTTTCAAGGTACTGGAGTTATCCCCATTCATTC
>NC_090736.1:142135311-142137811 GCF_036898095.1 Palaemon carinicauda | reverse complement strand
GTGATGGGGAGGATTACACTTTTTTCATTCTTTTTTTTTTTCTTCTTTTTTTTCTTTACGCAACTCTGGGGCCCTGACATTGACTTCCCAAGGGTATGGGGGTGACCTGTCTTTCCATGTCGCTTGACATGATTGAACTAATATGATTGACCACGCATGATATAGATGAACATGACCTATGAGAGTACGTTGTGAATATGACACAAATGTATAAATGAATAACGAAAAGAGTAACATGTCTGGTTGAGAAATAAAATCCTACCGGTAAAAAAGAGCCAAACGTTAGCCTGAATGAATGTTCAATACGGATTTGCATATTGACGACTTGCATAATTTCGGCTTTTGAATTTATCTTTGGAATGACGCTGATAGATGTTACTATATACTTTTTTTATGAAGTTATTTTGTTTTTTTAATTCCTACGATTGTCATTCATTTGGGTATGCACTTCTGAAATACAATGAGCATTGGGATATTTGTGCCTGAGCGTTGTACTGTTTATTTACTATTTTATGATAAGTCTATCTACAGCAATCAAGAACTGATGTAGTAAACTTCTTTTCATATCACTAAATAAAATTTCGCATAATGTCAGGCAGGTATTACTCGAAAGTGTAAAAGGCAATAAGCAAACCTAGTTGATTCAAAACTGTCACAATTTGATAAGTGCACATATAAATATTTGTATGTATTTTACATGCTGTACGGAGGAAACCTTGCATAAAACCAAGGCCTTGCATAAAACGTACTATCGAGACGAGGGACATGGAGAGGGAGAGGGGGGATTTGGTAAAAGTTTAAAGTATAGAGGTCAAAGGAACAATTGGGGTGGCCAAATGATTTCGGGATTCCATTTAATCCGTCCGTGGGAGGGACGTGAGAGGGAGTGCCTGGAGATAAAGAGAACCCTTACGAAGGATCTGTTTGAAGATGGCAGTGTGATAGGATCTGCGTTTTCGGTTTAGTTCAGTAACGTTGGGTTTGGTCAGTGGTTGGGTGGGTGACCCCCAACGGATATCAGACGGTAACATTTTCCTAATAGCTGATTTTTAAAGAAAAGTTCTTCCAATTTAATGGTTTACAAGCTTTAAAGGTTTAAATATCGCTCATAAATGGGAGACACAATTGACAGTGACATTTCCCTAGCGACTGAACACATATACATATGATCAGCACCCAAGGCCCCTCTCGAACAAGTTAGGATCAGTGAAGGCCGGCAATGACTGCTAATGACTCAGCAGGAAGACATATAGGCTCTCCCAAAGATTGCAGACACCAAGAAACTATCGAGCTTGATCGGGTCTCGAACCCAGTCCAGCAAATCGCTAGGCAAGGAGGTTCAAAATATGGTTTGAAATGTATTATATAAAAATGAACCTGATATCAAATACTTGAACAGGAGTCCTTGACTAACTACAGGAGAAATCGCCAGACAAGTAGATTCCTAATAGAGTTTGACGCGTATTTGAGTAGACAGCTACCAGAGAAGTCCAAATACTATTGCGTTCGTTTCTACAATGATTTTCAAAATGTGTTACATAAAAATGAACCTCAAATCGAATACTTGAACAGGAGTCCTTGACTAACTACAGAGAAATCGCCAGACAAGTAGATTCCCAATAGAGTTTGACGCGTATTGGAGTAGACAGCTACCAGAGAAGTCCAACCACTATTGCGTTCGAATCTACGATGATTTTTCAAATGAATTATACAAAAATGAACCTGATATCAAATATCTAAACATGACGAACTACAGAGAAAAGGAAACCCGGATCAAGAAAATGCCAGATTCAAAATGTCAAGAACGAAATACCTGAACGGGGGAGAAATGAAAGTTCAATAATCCGTTTTACTAATGTCTGGTGATTTAAAAAAAGGAAATGGTCTTCAAGTTCAAAGGCCAAATGAGGAGACCTGCTGTTTCAATAATGCCTTTTGTGAGGCGAATTTCATTTCACAAAGGTTATCACCATTCAGCAGCTGGTACTCTCTCTCTCTCTCCTCTCTCTCTCTCTCTCTCTCTCTCTCTTTATTTCAAAGGTCATCATTCACCAGCCAGTAATCTCTCTCATCTCTCTCTCTCTCTCTCTCTCTCTCTCATTTCACAAAGGTCATCATTTAGCAGCTAGTGCTCTTGCTCTCTCTCTCTCTCTCTCTCTCTCTCTCTCTCTCTCTCTTTCATTTCACAAAGGTCATCATTCAGCGGCCAGTGTTCTCTCTCTCGCTCTCTCTCATCATTTCACCAAGGTCATCATTCAGCAGCCAGTGCTCTCTCTCTCTCTCTCTCTCTCTCTCTCTCTCTCTCTCTCTCTCATTTCACAAAGGTCATCATTCAGCGGCCAGTGTTCTCTCTCTCGCTCTCTCTCACATTTCACCAAGGTCATCATTCAGCAGCCAGTGCTCTCTCTCTCTCTCTCTTTCATTTCATAAAGGTCATCATTCAGCGGCCAGTGCTCTCTCTCTCACTCTCTCTCATTTCACCAAGGTCATCATTCAGCAG
>NC_090736.1:142125702-142130702 GCF_036898095.1 Palaemon carinicauda | reverse complement strand
AGATATAAAAGACAGGTAAATTAATCTAGCCATAGAAGATATAAAAGACAATCAGAAACGGCATGAATAATACACAAAAAATTGCGTTTTTTACGTTCTCTCTCACAAGTTGTGGTAGCCTATTAGAAACGTCCCTGAATGGCAATCGCCAAACTGGCTCTCTAATCCCGCTCGAACTCGATAGTTTCTCTAGTGTCTGCAACCTAACCATCCTTGTGAGTTAAGGATGGGAGGTTTGGGGGATCCTATAGGTCTTCCTGCTGAATCATCAGCATCTATTGCCTAGCATTGGGTGGAGAGCGGAGAGCGGCTTGGGCGCTGATCATGTGTATATGACCAATCTCTAGGGCATTGTCCTGCTGACCAGGGCACTGTCACTGTCCATTGCCTCTGTCATTCATGAGCGGCCTTTAAAAACCTTTAAAACAAATGCAGTAAACCACACCATTTACACTTTAAGTAAACAACAGGATCTTTTTATCTATCGTATTAAATAATAAAAAAGAAGCGAAAAACCATATGTTCCTGAAACAGAAAACTCCTAATAAGTTAACGAAATTCCTTCCCTTAGCTTTAGAGTAAACCTAGCCAAAAGGCAGATAGTCTGACAGACAAACGGACAAACCAAGCCAAACCCTTAATAGGTGGAGATTAATAACCAAAGCAGCACCCATATCTTGTTAGAAGATTAATACGCTTCCACTTAAGGCAAATCTTAAAAAAGTTCAAAACAATTCTATTGTAAAATTATACTGACATATGAAAAATTGTTCTTCACTGAAGGATATAACTACTGCAATGTGATTATTCTGTGGCTACTTTCCACACAGTACTAGTAGATGAGATTCTTTAGCTATGATATGTAGTTCTTCTAGGAGAAGGACACTCCCAAATAAAACCATTGTTCTTAGTCTTGGGTGGTGCCATAACCTTTGTACCATGGTCCTGGGATACAGTTCTCATTCATGAGGGTACACTCAGGTATACGGTACAGTTCTATTTGTTTCCTTTTTTTTTCTTTTCCTCATTGGGCTATTTTTCCTGATGGATTCCTTGGGCTTATAGCGTACTGATTTTCCAATTAGGGTTGCACCTCAGCAAGTAATAATAATAATAATAATAATAATAATAATAATAATAATAATAAAAACAATAATAATAATAATAATAATAATAATAATAATAATAATAATAATTATAATAATAATACTAAATACACGCGTGGTAAGTAAATATGAAAACTCAGATAAACAAAATAAATTATTTCATAGGAAATTTCACTTGCCCACTCTTACTAGCGCATTTAACTTTTGCTAGTAGTGTTTACCAGTCTTACTCTCTAAACTTTTCAACAACGGTTTCGTGTACCGCCACATAACTTATAATCATTCATCAATTATAACGACTTTCAAATTCAAACTCCAGCCAATTGTTTGCTTCATCATGAAATGGAAGAACAAACCGAAAGAGGATTATTTGAACATGCGTATAAGATAAGCGATGGTTATTTAAACGTAGTAAGTAAGAGATGAACAGTATATTGGTAGGAGAGTGATGGAAATGGAAGTACAGGGAACGAGAAGGAGAGGGAGAGCAAAGCGAAGGTGGATGGACTGTATCAAGAATGACCTTCGATCAAAGGGATTAACAGGTGATGAAGTGTGGGACAGAGGTAGATGGAGAACGCTGGCCAGAAACATTGACCCCACATAGAAGTGGGGAAAGATGTAGACAATGAAGAAGAAGAAGATTGAAAAGTAGTAAGTAATTAAAATCAACTTTCCTAGAAGAGATTACCTATCTGATTTTACCTTCTCTTGAATATTAAAAAAAAAAATATATCTTCAATCTGTATCTGTCAATTCTCCTCTTGCATCATGATCTCCAAGTACATCTATCTATAATCAAATATTAAAAATATACTTAAAATCTTATTTTATTTGCATACAATTATTCGTCAACAGACTGCCAATAGCTGTGTATCATATTACCGCACCATTGAGGTTCGTTATTTAAGTTCATTCTTTAATAATGAAAGGTAGGAAAACAATGACAGCATTTATATCAGTTCCAACATCTGATATTTAAAATATTTTCAAAAGCTTTGCCATTAGAGAGTTCATACACTAATGACGATCCCAGGCCAAAATAAAGGCTGAATAAAAAGAATAAACTAAAATCTTGCATGAAACCTTACCGTTTTAGTGCAAGCTGTAATAAATATATATATATATATATATATATATATATATATATATATATATATATATATATATATATATATATATATATATATATATATATATCTAACAGTATTTTTCGTGACCTACACTAACTCCGAGTTTTTTTAAATCATCGCAATATAAAAGATCTAATCGTATATTACATAACTTACACCCTTTTCGAGTTGATAATTATCACAATGTAAAATATCTGACCTTTTTTTCGCCTACATTAACTTCGAGCAGAAAAATTTTCCCAGTATAAAAGATCTAATTGTTTTTTTGGTCACCTAGAGTAGCTTCGAGTTAAAAATCATCACAATATAAGAGACCTAATCGTATTTTTCATCATCAACACTAACTTCGAGTTAAAAATCATTCCAATATAGCCTAACTGAAAATCATCACAATATAAGAAACCTAATCGTATTTTTCATCACCATCAGTAACTTCGAGTTGAAAATCATCACAATATAAGAAACCTAATCGTATTTTTTGTCAACTACACTAAATTCAAGTTGAAAATCATCACAATATAAGAAACCTAATCGTATTTTTTGTCAACTACACTAAATTCAAGTTGAAAATCATCACAATATAAGAAACCTAATCGTATTTTTCATCACCATCAGTAACTTCGAGTTGAAAATCATCACAATATAAGAAACCTAATCGTATTTTTTGTCAACTACACTAAATTCAAGTTGAAAATCATCACAATATAAGAAACCTAATCGTATTTTTCATCACCATCAGTAACTTCGAGTTGAAAATCATCACAATATAAGAAACCTAATTGTATTTTTTGTCAACTACACTAAATTCAAGTTGAAAATCATCACAATATAAGAAACCTAATCGTATTTTTCATCACCATCAGTAACTTCGAGTTGAAAATCATTACAATACGAGAAACCTAATCGTATTTTCCATCACTACAGTAACTTCGAGTTGAAAATCATTACAATACGAGAAACCTAATCGTATTTTCCATCACCATCAGTAACTTCGAGTTGAAAATCATTACAATACGAGAAACCTAATCGTATTTTCCATCACCATCAGTAACTTCGAGTTGAAAATCATTACAATACGAGAAACCTAATCGTATTTTTCATCACGAACACCAACTTCAAGTTCAAAATCATCACTGTATAAAAGTATACATTTTTGTCCTCCAATTTCAAAATCATTCGATCAACCTTCCTTTCATCCCTTTCCATAAGAGGGAAACTTCTCTCTTCAGAGAGACATGGCAAACACTCCCAGCGATATATCCATCAATAAAACCTCACATGAACAACGGAACGATATCCATAACCATTAAAAATTACGAGCGAAGGCGTAAAAGGGCCCGTTGTTTCAAACGTAATTCCCTAACAAACTACTAAAGCGGGGTTTCTCTCAAGCCGGATGGTGTTGTATATACTTTTCTCTTTTGCCAGTCAATATTTCTTACTAGTGTACGCGACCCGTCAAAAATGAAGACTAAATACTTAGAGAGATATGCACTCACATGCACACAGATTCAACACTTACCATCCACTCTCCCTTTCGTACCTACATCCCTTCTCACCAGGGTAATCCTACCCCATCTCCCCTCTACCTAAGGGAAAGAGAAGACCAAGTTGTTATACGTCTGACAATGTCAGAGTGTGACAAGAAAGAAAAAGAATATATACATATATATATATATATATATATATATATATATATATATATATATATATATATATATATATATATATATATCCAGACACTTCCTCTTTATTATAAAGGGGAGATTAAGCAAGAACGAAGAAGTAACCTATTCTATTCGGAATAAAAGACAAATTGCCACGAGTGAAATAATTCGATTGTTACCATCCACATCAAAGTTATAACATATATCCAAAAACAAAACAGAATAATTGTAATCTAAATCAAGCAGTCTGTAATAGAAAAATAAATACAATTACGCTCTTACGTTCATCAGCAGCAATTTTAATTACAATATTAGAAATGTTATCCTAATATTTAAGGAAAATATTCGTCAATTAAAATGGATGTTCCTTTTTCCCCACCGCTATCCCTACATTAAGGGGTCGGTTGCCTGATGCACCCTCTCCAATGTCTTCTATCAAAGGCATCCTCTTCCACCATAACCTCTTCTCTCCATATCATCCTTTACCTTACCTCGCCGTGTAATTCTCTTATCCCCCTTCTATCTTCTTTCTCTAACAGGTTCCTCCCAAGCCCTTCTCATTCCCTCCAAACCATCTATTCTCACCACGTGCCCACACCCTCTCAGTGGTGACACTAAAAAGGACTTTAATTATATCAAAAGAATTTAGTGATATCTATCTGAAATTTGAAATGCCAACGACATAAAAACACTGACAATTTTGACATGCTTATGAAGTCTACCATAATTACTCTATAATAAATTTGCTTTGATAATACATGTTTTTTATTATTATATTTCAAACTACTTTAAAAGCAATAATGACAGAACAGCCAATTTGAGAAACCTAACCGGAGGAAGATGTCAAAGTAAAACACAACAACAACAACCAATGCGGCCGTTTCTAATCCACTGCAGGACAAAGGCCTCAGACATGTCCTTATTCGTGTCTGGGGTTGGGCCAGTTTTCATTACCACGATAGTCAGTGCGGTTTGGTGAGGGGGGGAGATGTCGTCTGATCACTAACAGCAAACCAACCAAGTGCTGCTTTACTGATCATGATGATAAATAAAGCTTTCACCACGTTCATGTAACCACACTCACAAGGTAAAGA
>NC_090736.1:142085702-142120702 GCF_036898095.1 Palaemon carinicauda | reverse complement strand
ATAAAATACATTGATAATTGTATCGATAAATTTATAATTCATACACTGACCCTCTACAACTACAGTAGTTGTAAATGCAGTTGTAGGTAGGTCCGTGTAGGTCGAGCAACAAATTACGGGTGCGACAAACTTCCAATGTGTATTTACCATCTTCTTACCAAAAGAACTTTTCAAATTATTAACCAAGAAGGGAACACGTTTCTAAATGCAAAACCTGAATAGATTCAGGGATTCACTTTAGAGGTGTTTAATGTGTCTGCGTATGTTTACAAAATTTGGTATAATTATGAGGGTTAGAGGAGGAATTTGACTTTTCCCCTATTTTCAGTGGAAAATCCGCAGGCCCGGAAATGTGGGTGAAAAATCCCAAAAATTTTAATGCATCAACTTATGCCCTGAATTGATTCAGGGAGTCACTTTAGAGTATTTTCCAAATGCGATTCTTTGAATGCTGACCACCTCTTGTAATGAGAATTAGGAAGAATTGTTCATTTAATAAATTACTTGGATATTCGAACTGCTATGATCTTTTGCCTGTTGTCTTTACCCTTCTCCCTACATACTTATACTTTGTGTGCAATTCGTTTAATTTTGATGTTTAGCAAAATTGTTTCTTGGATTACGCAATTTTAGATACAAATAGAATTGCAATCCTTTAATCCAAACAAATACATTACTTAACAGACTTATCTCCGTACCATTAACAAAATTCCTCCCGAAGATGATAAAAATGGAAATTCAATCTCTCTCTCTCTCTCTCTCTCTCTCTCTCTCTCTCTCTCTCTCTCTCTCTCTCTCTCTCTCTCTCTCTCTCTCTCTTTCCTGATCTTGTCCTCCCTTGGATTATTCCTTCCTCAAAGGACACCTATTCGATCCGAGATTAATATGAAGTCATTTGATAGCACTAGAAGATCGAGTTTGATGGTTTGCACATAAATTGGACCTTGCCCTCTTTGTGCAATGTCCCGCCCCACAGAGGAGGTATTACTCTTTTATTTAATCAATATATTCGTTTTTATGGATCGCTTGCTTACTCCTGTACAAATTATTATCTATATCTGTTGCACTTAAAATTGACACTACCAGTTCCTTTATACTTCGTTTCATATCACAAATGTTTACCTTTACGCCCTGATGAGTTCGCCAAAAGAAGGGTATGTATTCATCCCTGTCACCGTTTTTTTTTTTTTTTTTTTTTTTTTTTTTGTGAGCAACTTTACGCAAAAACTACTGTACCGATTTAGACCAAATTTTGTAGCAATATTGGTCATGACCCATGGATGAATCTGTAACATTTTGAATAAAATACAGCAAAGTATAAGTATTACAAGCTAAGCTAAAACCCTAGTTCGAAAAGCAGGATGCTATAAGCCCAAGGGCTCCCAACAAGGAGAAATAACCCAGTGAAGAAAGGAAGAGAGGAAATAAATAAAATACGTGAAATGTAATGAATTATTAATATAAAACATCTTAAAATCATGTTCATTATTTTTAAAAGTAAATCATGATTACCGGTTTTTTATTCTGCCATTAAACCAAAATGACCAAAGAAATATGCAAAAATGTTTTGACATCAAACACCGAAAAACTTCAAAAATATTCTTTACCATTCATCCATTACAAAGTAAATCAAAATAAAACCTTTACCATAGAGCCAAAACTAAAATTATAACACGCAAACCACCTTTCTCATAAAATTCAACGTATACTAAATCCTACATCTCAAGCATCGGCCTAATAAGGACCTATATCAGACACTGAGAACCAGCAGACACGCCCTTTCAAACTCCAGTCAAGCGGAGTAAATAGCGACGAATCCCGTTACAGCACAGTGGCCACGGTTACAGGCCTCGAATAGCGACGGGTCCCGTTACAGGCGTCGAATATCCGAAGGAAAAGCCTTCGTGCAATTACTCGAGGGCCCCGTTTGATACGACCTCTTCTCTTCCTCTTCCTCTTTCACGGGTGAAATGGAACTCAGGCCTTCTCGCCTTGCATTCAAGGCTCCGCACCATTTTAGCATTTTATGAAGGCGAATATTTCCGCGGGGCTCTTTCGACAAAGCGTTTCGCATTTTCTGTTTCCAACGAGATAATATCTTTCAGAGGCAAAGAGATGATGCTGGTGATGTTTCGTGTATGTATAAATACACTCATACACAGACAGGAAGATACACACGCACACACACACTTATATATATATATATATATATATATATATATATATATATATATATATATATATATATTTATATATATATATATAATATATATATATATATATATATATATATATATATATATTTATATATATATATATATATATAAAAGCATTGATAATTATATATCACATACACTGACCCTCTACAATTGCAGTAGTTGTAAATGCAGTTGTAGGTAGGTCCGTGTAGGTCGAGCAACAAATTACAGGTACGACAAACTTCCAATGTGTATTTCCCATCTTCTAACCAAAAGAACCTTTCAAATTAGTAACCAAGAAGGGAACACGTTTCTAAATGAAAAACCTGAATTGATTCAGGGATTCGGTTTAGAGGTGTTTAAAGTGTCTACGTATGTTCACAAAATTTGGTATAATTATAAGGGCTATAGGAGGAATTTGACTTTTCCCATATTTTCAGTGGAAAATCCGCAGGCCCGGCCCTGTAGGTGAAAAATCCCAAAAATTCTAATGTATCAATTTATGCCTTGAATTGATTCAGGGAGTCATTTTAGAGTATTTTCCAAATGCGATTCCTTGAATGCTGACTTCATCTTGTAATAAGAATTAGGAATAATTGTTTATTTAGTGAATTACCTGGATGATATTCGAACTGCTAAGATCTTTTGCCTGTTGCTTTTACTCTTCGACCTATATACTTGTAGTTTATGTTCAATTCATTTCATGTTGATTTGTTTAGCAAAAGTGTATCTTGGATTACGCAATTTTAGATACAAATAGAATTGCAATCCTTTAATCCAAACAAATACATTACTTAACAGACTTATCTCCGTACCATTAACAAAATTCCCCCCCCCCCCCCCCCCCGAAGATGATAAAAATGGAAATTCAATCTCTCTCTCTCTCTCTCTCTCTCTCTCTCTCTCTCTCTCTCTCTCTCTCTCTCTCTCTCTCTTTCTCTCTCTCTCTCTCTTTCCTGATCTTGCCCTCCCTTAGATTATTCCTTCCTCAGAGGACTCCTATTCGATCCGAAATTAATATGAAGTCATTTGATAGCACTGGAAGATCGGTTTGATGGTTTGCACATAAATTAGACGTTGCGCTCTTTGTGCAATGTCCCGCCCCTACGAGGCGGGATTACTCTCTTTTATTTAATCAATATATTCATTTTTATTCAAGGCTTGCTGGCTCCTGTAAGAATTATTATCTATATCTGTTGCACTTAAAATTGACACTCCCAGTTCCTTTATACTTCGTTCCATGTCACAAATGTTAACCTTTACGCCTTGATCCGTTCGCCAAAAGAAGGGTATGTATTCAACCCTGTCGCCGTTTTTTTTTTTTTTTTTTTTTTTTTTTTTGTGAGCAACTTTACGCAAAAACTACGGTACCGATTTTGACCAAATTTGGTAGCAATATTGGTCGTGACCAAGGGATGAATCTGTAACATTTTGGATAAAATACAGCAAAGTATAAGTATTACAAGCTAAGCTACAAACCTAGCTTGAAAAACAGGATGCTATAAGCCCAAGAGCTCCCAATAAGGAAAAATAAACCAACCCAGTGAAGAAAGGAAGAGAGGAAATAAATAAAATACATGGGAAGTAATGAATGATTAATATAAAACTTTTTAAAAATCATGTTCATTATTTGAATAAGTGAATCATGATTATTGTTTTTTTTTTTTTTTTTTTTTTTTTTGTCATTAAACCAAAATGACCCAAAAAATACGCAAAAATGTTTTGACATCAAACACTGAAAAACTTCAAAAATATTCTTTACCATTCATCCATTACAAAGTAAATCAAAATAAAACCTTTACCATAAAGCCATAAATAAAATAATAACACGCAAACCACCTTTCTCATAAAACACTAAGTATACTAAATCCTACATCTCAAGCATCGGCCTCATAAGGACCTATATCAGACACTGAGAACCGGCAGACACGCCCTTTCAAACTCCAGTCAAGCGGAGTAAATAGCGACGAATCTCGATACAGCACAGTGGCCACGGTTACAGGCCTCGAATAGCGACGGGTCCCGTTACAGGCGTCGAATATCCGAAGGAAAAGCCTTCGTGCAATTACTCGAGGGCCCCGTTTGATACGACCTCTTCTCTTCCTCTTCCTCTTTCACGGGTGAAATGGAACTCGGGTCTTCTCGCCTTGCATTCAAGGCTCCGCACCATTTTAGCATTTTATGAAGGCGAATATTTCCGCGGGGCTCTTTCGACAAAGCGTTTCGCATTTTCTGTTTCCAACGAGATAATATCTTTCAGAGGCAAAGATGATGATGCTGGTGATGTTTCATGTATGTATACATGCACTCATACACAGACAGGAAGACACACACACACACACACACACACACACACATATATATATATATATATATATATATATATATATACATATATATATATATAAATTGCATTGATAATTGTATTGATAATTCTATAATTCATACACTGACCCTGTACAATTACAGAAGTTGTAAATGCAGTTGTAGGTAGGTCCGTGTAGGTCGAGCAACAAATTACGGGTGGGACAACTTCCAAAATGTATTTCCCATCTTCTAACCAAAAGAACCTTTCAAATTATTAACCAAGAAGGGAACACGTTTCTAAATGCAAAACATGAATTGATTCAGGGATTCACTTTAGAGGTGTTTAATGTGTCTACGTATGTTTACAAAATTTGGTATAATTATAAGGGCTATAGAAGGAATTTTGACTTTTCCCCTATTTTCAGGGGGAAATCCGCAGGGCCGGCCCTGTGAGTGACAAACTCCAAAAAATTTAATGTAACGATTTATGCCCTGAATTGATTCAGGGAGTCACTTCAGAGTATTTTCCAAATGCGATTCATTGAATGCTGACCACCTCTTGTAATGAGAATTAGGAAGAACTGTTCATTCAATGAATTACTTGGATATTCGAAGTGCTATGATCTTTTGCCTGTTGTCTTTACCCTTCTACCTACATACTTATAGTTTGTGTGCAATTCATTTTCTTTTGATATGTTTAGCAAAATTGTTTCTTGGATTACGCAATTTTAGATACAAATAGAATTGTAATCCCTCAATCCAAACAAATACAGTACTTAACAGACTTATCTCCGCCCCATTAACAAGATTCCCACCGAAGACGATAAAAATGGAAATTTAATCTCTCTCTCTCTCTCTCTCTCTCTCTCTCTCTCTCTCTCTCTCTCTCTCTCTCTCTCTCTCTCTCTCTCCGGATCTTGTCCTCCCTTAGATTATTCCTTCCTCAAAGGACTCCTATTCGATCCGAGATTAATATGAAGTCATTTGATAGCACTGGAAGATCGAGTTTGATGGTTTGCACATAAATTGGACCTTGCCCTCTTTGTGCAATGTCCCGCCCCTCAGAGGCGGGATTACTCTCTTTTATTTAATCAATATATTCATTTTTTATAGATCACTTGCTCACTCCTGTCCAAATCATTGTCTATATCTGTTGCACTTATAATTAACACTCTCAGTTCCTTTATACTTCGTTCCATGTCACAAATGTTAATAATCTTTACGCCTTGTTGTCTTCGCCAAAAGAAGGTTATGTATTCATCCCTGTCGCCGTTTATTTGTCTGTGAGCAACTCTACGCAAAAACTACAGTACCGATTTTGACCAAATTTGGTAGTCATGTTAGATATGACCCAAAGATGAATCTGTAACTTTTTGAATAAAATACATCAAAGTATAAGTATTACAAGCTAAGCTATAACCTTAGTTAAAAAAGCAGGATGATATAAGCCCAAGGGCTCCCAACAAGGAAAAATAACCCAGTGAAGAAAGGAAGAGAGGAAATAAATAAAATACATGGGAAGTAATGAACGCTTGATATAGAACATTTTAAAATCCTGTTCATTATTTGAATAAGTAAATCATGATTATCGTTTTTTTTTTCTTTTTTTTTCTTTTTTTGTCATTAAACCAAAATGACCCCAAAAAACACGCAAAAACGTTTTGACAAAAAACACCAAAAAATTCAAAAACATTTTTACCATTCATCCAATAAAAAGTAGAGCAAAATAAAACTTTTAAAATCAAGCCATAAATAAAATAATAACACGCAAACCTCCTCCGTCATAAAACATTAAGTATACTAAATCCTACATCTCAAGCATCGGCCTAATAAGGACCTATATCAGACACTGAGAACCGGCAGACACGCCCTTTCAAACTCCAGTCAAGCGGAGTAAATAGCGACGAATCTCGTTACAGCGCAGTGGCCACGGTTACAGGCCTCGAATAGCGACGGGTCCCGTTACAGGCGTCGAATATCCGAAGGAAAAGCCTTCGTGCAATTACTCGAGGGCCCCGTTTGATACGACCTCTTCTCTTCCTCTTCCTCTTTCACGGGTGAAATGGAACTCGGGTCTTCTCGCCTTCCATTCAAGGCTCCGCACCATTTTAGCATTTTATGAAGGCGAATATTTCCGCTGGGCTCTTTCGACAAAGCGTTTCGCATTTTCTGTTTCCAACGAGATAATATCTTTCAGAGGCAAGAGATGATGCTGGTGATGTTTCATATATGTATACATACACTCATACACAGACAGGAAGACACACACACACACACACACATATATATATATATATATATATATATATATATATATATATATATATATAAGCATTGATAATTGTATTGATAATTTTATATTATATACACTGACCCTCTACAACTACAGAAGTTGTAAATGCAGTTGTAGGTAGGTCCAGGTAAGTCGAGCAACAAATTACAGGTGCGACAAACTTCCGATGTGTTTCCCATCTTCTAACCAAAAGAACCTTTCAAATTAGTAACCAAGAAGGGAACACGTTTCTAAATGCAAAACCTACATTGATTCAAGGATTCACTTTAGAGGCATTTAATGTGTCTGCGCATGTTTACAAAATTTGGTATAATTATAAGGGCTATAGAAGGAATTTTGACTTTTCCCATATTTTCAGTGGAAAATCCGCAGGCCCGGCAATGTGGGTGAAAAATCCCAAAAATTTTAATGTATCAATTTATGCCCTGAATTGATTCAGGAAGTCACTTTAGAGTATTTTCCAAATGCGATTCATTGAATGCTGACATCATCTAGTAATAAGAATTAGGAATAATTGTTTATTTAGTGAATTACCTGGATGATATTCGAACTGCTATGATCTTTTGCCTGTTGTCTTTACCCTTCTACCTACATACTTATAGTTTGTGTGCAATTCATTTTCTTTTGATATGTTTAGCAAAATTGTTTCTTGGATGACGCAATTTTAGATACAAATAGAATTGCAATCCTTTAATCCAAACAAATACAGTACTTAACAGAGTTATTTCCGTACCATAATAAGATTCCCTCCGAATATGCTAAAAGTGGAAATTTAGTCTCTCTCTCTCTCTCTCTCTCTCTCTCTCTCTCTCTCTCTCTCTCTCTCTCTCTCTCTCTCCTGATCTTGTCCTCCCTTAGATTATTCCTTCCTCAAAGGACTCCTATTCGATCCGAGATTAATATGAAGTCATTGGATAGCACTGGAAGATCGAGTTTGATGGTTTGCACATAAATTGGACGTTACCCTCTTTGTGCAATGTCCCGCCCCTCAGAGGCGGTATTACACTCTTTTATTTAATCAATATATTCATTTTTATTTATGGCTTGTTTGCTCCTGTAAGAATTATTATCTATATCTGTTGCACTTAAAATTGACACTCCCAGTTCCTTTATACTTCGTTCCATGTCACAAATGTTAACCTTTACGCCTTGTTGCCTTTGCCAAAAGAAGGGCATGTATTCATCCCTGTCGTCGTTTGTTTGTTTGTGAGCAAATTTACACAAAAACTGCAGTACCAATTTTGATCAAATTTGGTAGCAATATTGGTCATGACCCAGGGATAAATCTGTAACATTTTGGATAAAATACATCAAAGTATAAGTGCGAAGCAGTACTTTGAAAATAATCGCAATGTTTTATTTATCAAGCGCACTCAATAAACAAGAATTCTAACGCTAAAAGCAATCTGTAAATTGCAAAATCATTTAGCAACCATGCATACTACAACCGCGCACATTGTTCGAAGCATGGCTCTGCATTAGGCTTTGCAACCAGTAAGTCAAGTCCGCACAAATATAGAGAACAGTTCTGGTCTCGAGGAAAAAAATAAATATAAGAAAAATGTCCAGACCCCCTCCATTTGTCACTGCCAAAAGTTGTGCCGTTTTTCACGATCTCAAGAGAAACTCATCATTTGATTTGCTTCGGAAAAGGTCAGAGCGTATGAAAGTAATGTTCCTCGTTGTTTGTTGCATTTACGTTCTTTTTTAAAGGTTTAAAGGTCGCTCATGAATGGCAGAGGCAAGGGACAGTGACAAGGAAAGTTATAATGTCTCAGCTGGTAGGACAATGTCGTAGCTAGCAGCACAATATCCTAGCTAGCAGCACAATGTCCTAGCTAGCAGCACAATGCCCTAGCCTATAGAAACTGACCATAGTCAGCGCCCTAGCTCCCTCTCTACCCAAGTTAAGATCATGGAGGACCAGGCAATGGCTGTTCTTGTCTCAGCAGGTAGACCTATAGGTTCCCCCGAAACCTTCCATCCTTAGCTCACAAGGGTAATGAGGCTGCAGACACTACAAGAAATTATCGAACTTAAGCGGGACTCGAATCCCAGTCTGGCAGATCACCTGGCTCAGACTTTTCCAATAGACCACCACAACCATATAATTCTTGAGATTACTGCAGAGGTTTAAAAGGGACAAATAACTGATAAATAAAGAGAGAACATTCGTGAAACTATATTAAAGTTATGAAAAATGTTAATAGCCGAGTCTTCATTTAATAATTTGTATCTATATCAAACCCCTTTTCTATTTCTATTTTGTTTTTTAGTTTCAGTATTGAACTACTTGGGATGCGTTTTCTGTTTGAGTTTTTTTTCATTCAATTCTCGTGGCTTGAATGGACCAAACAAGTAAAAAATATATATAAAAAATGGAGGAAGAATTAAATCAATTTCAACGTCAGGGATTTTCTTTTTTATATCGCTATGTGATGTTCGTCTTTTCTTGTTTTCTATTTCTATTTTTTAGTGCCTCCAGATACAAATAAAAGCGGAAAATGCAAAAAATAAACGGAAAATATGCAAGAATATAGAAAAAAAGATAAATCTTGATAACAATGACTTTCTATTGCAGGTGAAACTATCCGACAAAGAAAAAGGAAAAAGTGATAAAACAAAGCAAAATTTATTCATTACAGGTTTTTTTTTGTAAACATCGTAAAACCATTAATCATCGCAAAAAAATTAAAAATGTTTGTTTTATCATTTGTCCAGCGTCTGAGATCAGGATCAAGTACATGTGAGAGAGAGAGAGAGAGAGAGAGAGAGAGAGAGAGAGACAGCTGAATCACTGTACAGTATATATTCTTATTTCCGAAAGGAAGGGGGTAGGGTCGTCAAATCCCTGCGTCCTTTATATAAACACACATTATAAATATAAATATATATATATACAAATATATACATATATATATATATATATATATATATATATATATAAATATACATTATATATACACATTTTATATATACATATACATATATATTATATATATATACATATATATACATATATATATATGTGTATATATACATATATATATATATATATATATATATATACATATATATAAAAGCTGAATCCCATTCATTGTCTAAGCTAAAAGTAACTAAAATTGTCTAGAATTGATGTTAATGAAATCTGATTCTCCTCAATGAATTACCACAAGATTCCTTGCGAAGAATTGGACTGCTTTCAAATGTATTTATAACGGTCATGTGTTTAATTAGCAAAGCTCAGTTCGCGAAGCGCATTCCATGATGCAACCTTAATTGTCATACAGCGTACGTAATTTATGCAAATAGAATAAGAGCAACAGATAAAATTAAAGTGAAAAGGTGGTCTATTTATTTGCAATTTATAGTTGAAAGTATTATCATATCGCTTAATCATTCCTGTGGTCTTTTAATTGTTTTTCTTATACGAGTCGTAACTGAATCTATGACAACCCAAGGTTTTTTTTTTTCTTTTAACCCAGTTCTTAATTCATACATCGAGTCAACAACAACACCCCCCAACCCCCCCCCCCCAAAAAAAAAAAAAAAAACAAAAAAACAAGGAATCCCCCTTACAGATACAACCAACAAAACGTTAAGAGTTCTCTTGCTTGAGGGTACACTCGGGCACACTATTCTATCTCATTTCTCTTCCTCTTGTTTTGTTAAAGTTTTCATAGTTTATATAGGAAATATTTATTTAAATGTTACTATTCTTGAAATATTTCCTTTTTCCTTGTTTTTTTCCTCACTGGGCTATTTTCCCTGTTGGGGCCCCTGGGCTTATAGCATCTTGCTTTTCCAACTAGGGTTGTAGCCTAGCAAATAATAATAATAATAATAGTGGGACAAGGATGTAGAATAAAGGAAGAATAAAGTGAAAAGGGTAAACAATTGGATTCAACAAGGTATCAGGCACGCTGAGAAAAGAACCTTTGGTATTGACCAAGATCTCATTTTTATGGCGCATCAGGCAACCGACCCCTTAATGTATAGATAACGGTTGGAAAAAAGAAGTTCTTATAGGTAGACTTTGGTGATAATTAGTGAGAAGAAATACTGGAGAGACCACAGCGCTCCTTTTCCTATGGGGACCACAGGATATAACTACAAACCCTTTCCTCATCATTGTTATTACAAGCCCCGAGGGGACTCTGGTGGGCCAAGCAGTGCTAATTTTCAACAAGAGTGGGTAATCATGAATGTTGTCCCTGTGCACTATGTCTATTTTTATGCAATTTTATTCTTATACATACATACACACACATGTATATATATATATATATATATATATACTGTATATATATATATATATATATATATATATATATATATATACATATAACAACAAATGCAACCATTTCTTGTTCACTGCAGGATAAAGGCCTCAGATATGTCCTTGCTCATGTCTGGGGTTTGGTGAGTTTTCATCACCACGCTGACCAGTGCGGATTGGTGATGGTGGGAGATTTTTAATCTCATCGCTGACGGCAAACCAACCTAGTACGGGTGGCCCTGATTAGTACAACTTTGCTTATCATGGCGATATGCAAACCCGTTCATCACGTTAAGATTAAGGTATCTGCACTCAGGAAGGGAATATATATATATATATATATATATATATGTATATATACATATATATGTATATATATACATACATGTATATGTATTTATATATATATATATATATATATATATATATATATATATATATATATATATATACAAACCCATTCTATCACTTATAGATTTCATCCTTTAAAAGAGAAATACTTTATTTACTTCTCATTATCAACTATATCGATACTCAAATCAAATTTACTTATATAACTCCCCAGTAAAACCCTCTAAGGAAAATATGCATAACAATGTTACGGAGAGAGAGAGAGAGAGAGAGAGAGAGAGAGAGAGAGAGAGAGAGAGAGAGAGAGAGAGAGAGAGAGAGAGAGAGAGAGAGTTCAAATCGCTAAGAAACGTAAGCCCATTCATTTCCATTCACAATTGTAGCTAATCTTGTAAAATCTCTCCTCGACGGAAACCAGAATCGATATTGTTATAATCGTCGACGAAAAACCTCCCATTCACATAATTACAAAGACCAATTACAAGATCAAAGGCTTCCGAATAACGACTAACGCATAATTGCCACGCGTATCAAATTCCCGTTGGCTTAAATTTACGCCTGGAGTCATATTCCCTCCCTTTTGGGATTGGTTAATTGTCTAATCTCATTATGTAATTTGGCGGAGAGATGGATTGCTTGTAATTAGCGTCTCCTGAATTCCCTTAACGAATCTACTACCGATTAAGTTGACTGGATGATTTGGGACCCACAAGAAGGATCAACTCGTGCGCTATGACAATGAACGCGGCCACGGGTGAGGCCGGAGGATACAGTAGGACTAGCTTGGTAATGTCCCTACTGTTTGAGAAACTACTTGCTATTTGTAACTTCCAACCAATCTTGCTGTTGGGTATATGCAAGGTAGTGTAACTCCTTATATGGCTTATATGATGATAATTATATATATATATATATATATATATATATATATATATATATATATATATATATTATATGTGTGTGTGTGTAACTTAGAGTATATTCCCCCTTGGGTCTTTGTTTCCGAGAAAGATAGAATACAAATATTAGTAGGAGTATAATATATGGCTTATATATATATATATATATATATATATGTATGTATATATATACCTTCATACAACTTATTATTTGATGCTACGAATGTTAAGATAAAAGGACTGTTGTATACAAAAACTAATCAAAATGATACCTAATCTCAAAATAAAAAGGAAAAAAAAAGGATATGACATCTTAATTAGCCTAAAAATCTAATAAGAGTTGGCATCAGTTCTTGAATCTTGTGATTTTAAACAGGAATATTCAAATTAGTAAACTAATGACAATGATACTTAATCTTACAAAAACACGAAAACACACCAAAACATACAAATTCAGATTCTTTATTTTGATTTCTACCTGACGTAGATCAATAAAATAATTTACAAATAAAAATAATCCAGAAGAATTAATAACAGAATGTGGGCTTTGACATATTAATCGTAACATTGATCCAAACTGCATTTTATACCATGTAACAAAAGCAAAAGATCCTTCCATAATGCTTTACCAGCTATCAACATCCTTTTACTCGTACGATAGTCCTGTCTTGAGAAATCTAAACACTGCATTCTAGTATACTAGATCTAAAGCAAAGTTTAATTATCAACGGTTACCAATCCGACAAAAGCTACGATAAGATTTTGTTATTCAAATTGGGTTTACCTCTCGAGCCACAGACGTAAGCCTACACTCTATTCTACTCACGAATCGAAACGTAAATAGTCCTTTCACATAATTTCGCTTAATTCCAAAACCAAAATGAAACAGAAATTGATCTATAGGCCTACACTCTATTCTACTAACGAATAAAAACGCAAAAAGCCCGCTGACATACATTCACTTTCTCCCAAAATAAAAATGAAACAGAAATTGATCTATAGGCCTACACTCTATTCTACTAACGAATAGAAACGCAAAAAGCCCGCTGACATACATTCACTTTCTCCCAAAATAAAAATGAAACAAATTGATCTATAGGTCTACACTCTTCTACTAACGAACCGAAACGCAAAAAGGCCGCTGACATACATTCACTTTCTCCCAAAATAAAATTGAAACAGAAACTGATCTATAGGCCTACATCGTACACCTCAAACAAGGTACTAACAAATTGAATAACACCTTAAAAAAGAACAAGCATAAATTCATTTACCTTAACCAAGTGTGTACGACGACGCCACATCTGAAAAAAAAAAATAATAACATCAAATATCGAATATGATGAAAAAAATACAACTAAAAAATAAAGTTTTTATAACCAATACATCCTATCGAACAAGGTTGAAGACCCCTCATGTTTAGGGTAGAGAGCTACAGAATATAAAGTATGCTGGCTTTCGCCATACCACGTTTTGAAAGGTTCAAAAAGGTTGAGCTCTAAATTCTTGGGGAGAGGAAGAAAACTTATATCCAATAATGGTATTCATCACTTGGTGTACGTAACACACACACACACACACACACATATATATATATATATATATATATATATATATATATATATATATATATATATATATATATATACACAGAAAAACAAAGAGAACCTCGTCTAGTCCACTGCAGCACAAAGGGATCCGATATGTCCTTATTCATGTCTAGAGTTTGACCACTTTTCATCACCACGCTGGTTAACTGCGGATTGGTGATGGTGGGAGATTCTTGTGTGATATCTCACAGCAAACCAACCTAGTATGGGCGACCCTGACTAGTACAGCTTCGCTGATCATGACGGTGAGCAAACTCTTTCACCACGTTAACTTATCCTCACTCAGAAAGGGGATTAAATTCATGGCACTATGCTCTTCACTCTTCAGTAAGATTAGCTGCTACCTGTCAGAGTCTATTAGCAGCCATGTACAACATTATTACGTTCAACACACGAGGACTTCCTGAAACTTGCCTAAATTGAACCATTGTCCTCCCTTTGGTGAGTTGGGTATCCTGACCAATAGACCACATGGATAAAGTGGGCCCCATTAACCACAGAAATTGCTACACAAACATAAAACTAATTCAGGATTATTTTTCCTCATCAAAATGTCTCAAAAAAATATAATTCCATTATTTAATTCATATGTGAGCATTTTGTATCCATGAAGCAAACAAGTTTGCATTTTCATTTTATAAGGATATTTTCTCATTAAGAATAACAAAGAAGTAATAATGTATATACGATAGTAAAGTTATTCAAAAATTACCCTAAAATGTCTCGGAAAGATTTCGATACGATGGGTCTCAAAAATAAAGTTCAGATATCACGTCTTTCAAATAATTTTTCATAGATAAAAAAAAAGTCCTTCACGAAGGATTTACACTGAAAATAAGCAAAATGTAGGCTACTTATGAATGAAATTCATAATTCATCAACAACTATACATTTTAAGTTTACACATACCAGTCAAAATCCCAATGAGATATACGGGTAATGAAACTCAAAACAAACATTACCTACCCAGTACAAGTGACCATTGACTAAAATAAAACCAACACACACACACACACACACAAATAAAGTATAGTAAATGAAGTGTTTTCATAAATCAAGAGAAGTATCTGGTGTCTCATTTTCCAAGTCAAATAATCTTCATGAATCACGGTAACATAACAAATAGACTTAAGTAACTTATATATCGTCTTTGTATAAACACTTATCAGTGTTAGTAAAGTATAGAATATAGTTCAATTTTGTTTAGTATCTGTATAAGCAAAGCTATTCTGGGCAATGTAGCAAAAAATATCAATGATAGAAAAATATAGATTTTAGTTCATAATTAATTTTGCTTATTTGTAAAAGCCAAACTCCAAAAAGCCAACGTAGCAAATCACAATAAATTTTATAAAAGTAGAACTTTTAAGAACATGCAGATGTTGATTGGCTCAGCAAGCTCTTTTAATTTTCTATTATTTACTGGGCAACAATTGAGCAGTTCATGCTTAAGGTTCCTGGCTAAGTCACTTTCTTTAATTAATTTAGAGTATCCTGGCTAGTACAGTGGTAACGTGTTTGCCTAGCATTTCGCATGGCAAGAGATCGATCCCCGCCCAGGACCGTGAGTTTAAGCTGTTTACTGGGGAGGCTACTGCTGTGGTAAGGCACCACAGTAGGGGGTTGGGCTTGCCCCGCTGACGTTCTGGTGAGCATCTATTCTAATGGAACTGAAACCAGTCACCTTTAACCATATCCATGTTTCTATGGTGTTGACTATGTAACTCCTTTTACATACATTTGCCTTTTTTTTAGTTTTTACACAATTCAGGATTTTAAGGAAAACAATAAAAACTTATTTTAACAATTTGTGCCTCTTACTTTCTATTTGATCTGCTATAAGAAGCTTAAAAGGCACAGTTCACCATAGTGTTAATTTACAAGTGTTGTTTCACATCTATACTCACCCTACACAACCCTTTCAATAGGATAGCCTAAAATTTCTCACGATGATGGAATATATACCCGTTTCGTAATATATATCTACACGATTTAATTCAAAACAATGAAATCTACCTTAAAAGAAAACCATTTGCGGTGTAAAGGTAGCGAATATAGTTTAAATACTCAGCATCCAAAGCACGAAAATATGGCCAGGATCGTATCGACAAGATGTTGATACGATAAAACAATATAAAGAGAACCAACGAATTCGAATCGAATAATTATAATTCTGCAAAGGTTTTAGGTTTACTTACTGGTTTCACGTGCTTGATTTCGCTATCGTAAGACCGGTTTTATTACGTATAATAGAAAAAACACAACACAAGTTAGACGAATTCACACGACAGTTTCAAAGTACAAACTTCGAATGAGCCGTGGGTAAGTAAATTTATCATTCCGCCATTAATTCTCTCAATTCACGGGTAGCAAAACAATACAAATAGAATATAATGTCGATAAATTTTACTAAAATATGCTATTTTTTATTAAATTGGGAGATATTATTGAATAAACGTAAATATCCAACGTCATGAACCTGACATACCGAGGAACTACTTTTCCAAGCGAACATCACCAGGTGTAAGAGGGCCACAGTTCACACACTGTGATAGACGGTATTCGGAGTGATGACAAATGTTGAAACATCGAATAATATCATTTTAAGTGTAAATAGTATTGGAATTTTCGTGCAGAGAACATTAAATATGAACTCCAGTGTAGTTTATTATGATTTTGTTGAATTACCCGTTGTTCGTCATTGTCAGAAAATCTACATCTGTAATTCAGTTTGGTTCGATGGTTGCAAATTCGTCTTGCCATCTGCTTACTTGGAAAAAATAAAATTTAATTTCTTAGAACAGTTATCATTTGATTGTTCTTTATCAATGCAGAAGTTACTAACTCAATTTATTCCTATTTTTATATCATTTTTAAATGTGGTAATTGTGTGACATTTGTGCCATACGTCTCCATGGTCTGAAGTTGAACCTTCACTGGTCTTTGTTGAGGTTTACCTATCTATATACATGCAATGGATTAAGTACATTATACAGCTCAGCAAAAGGTTATTACTATAAACTATATCATGCAGGTCAAATGAGATGTACGGTAGGCCTATATAATCTAAAGAAAGTTCTATTAATTGACTAAGGTAACAAGTAAATATCATAGGCCTAGCACATCTTCGTGTACCAAGGTTCATACGTAGTACAAAACTGCCATTGCTATATCAAAGTTCCTAACTATCAGTGCAAGACTATAATAATTTGCGGTACACGCAGGTCTATTATGCTACACATGGGCTTTCACAACCTGTAGTACATCATTTCCGCCAACTCGTAAAGTTATCTTGTACATTTTCTACCTTATATTTCATTTCAATAACCGTAGCCTGATTTGAGAGAACCTAACGTTAATTTATTAATATCCCACTGTAAAGTCGCAGTGCATAACCCTATATTGTTTATATGTGTGTAACAGTGTGATAGTAATAGACTTAAATATTTAATAATGATTAGGCGATCATTGTCCCTCACAGAAATAAGTAGAATGAACAACATTGCGAACCTTGGAACGGCACTTAATGTCCATATACTTGCTTGCGGGCCTGACGTGTCGACCAGCTCTAAAATTAAAGCTTTTTTATGAACAGAAAACGAATATAGCGTCATAGAATCAAGTTTTGGCAAGCTAATGTAGCTTATGTTGCATTAAGGCATGCGCCCGCTATTTAATTGGTCTGACTTTATTAAATAGGGGACCATGTGATGGCAATATGAACTCCGTCGTTAGCATTCAGTCATTGTTATCCAGACATGAGTCACTTAATGTCTCTTCTGATCGTCATTTAATTGTACGTATTGGACGTAAATATCTTAGTGTTCATTAATCTCTCTCTCTCTCTCTCTCTGCTGCATCCACAACACCAATATGTTAGGAGAAAACTAACCTTCGCATGACCTCAGCAAATACCGTCAGAGCAAACGCATTTCTGATCCATATATAAATAAAAGGTAGCGATAATTGGACAGGAACATCAAGAAAAGACCATCAGCCAATACTCCGAAAAAAAACGAAAAATTATTCAGTATCTCCTAAGAGAAAATGAAGGTCTGATGAACCACGCAGTTTATCGAATATTGGAATAGTAAATGTGTGTGTGTGTGTGTGTGTGTGTGTGTGTATACGTTTATGAGGTGCACTTTATTTTGAAAGGCAAAGGTTGCATCAAGCACTTAAATGTGTAACCATGCACCTATTCTGAGCACAAAGATTTGTACTTAAACATGAAATTGCTGGGCCCCATAGGCCTATACATATACAAATTTTATATTATGTTATATATACATATGTGCACATTCCAAACATCAACCGGGATAATTAGCTGATTGTAGAACGAAGATTTTTCTACCTGGTAAGCGCAAAATAAAGAATGGCAAGAAAACACCAAACTTTAAAAAACAGTTATTGAGAAATCTCCGATTCTGCTCCCAAGAGGTAAAACAGTTGGTTCTTGAAGCAACCAGCAACGCTATATTCTACAAGCATTTCCAAATCAGGTGGTCGTATACTTTGCCTTTCTCGTCTCATTTTTGTCCTTCCTTACTTTTACCACTTGATTCTCCAGCCCTTTGATTTCAAGGGGGGTATTAATTGGATTTAATTGACGTGAAGTAGTTTCAGGTTTATGATTGTTTCGTGAGAAAGAAAAGAAAGCTACAGCTCTTCGGAACACCGAATTGAAAAAAAAAGAAGTTTTGCGATGTGAAATATATATATATATATATATATATATATATATATATATATATATATATATATAAATACGAGTATATATATATATATATATATATATATATATATATACACCCATATATATATATATATATATATATATATATATATATATAATATATATATATATATATATATATATATATATATATATATATATATATATATACACGTGTGTGTGTGTGTGTAGCAGCCAGGAGTTGAGAATGTGGGAATCAGAGACGGTTGTTCTATTACATGCCTATTATTTTTATTTGAATGTTCATCTTTCTAACTACAATTAGAAAGTCATACAGTCAAGCAAGCAATAACTACAAACATAAATTCCTATTATACACATTGTCAAACAAAACAAAAAAAAATACCTTTAATGAACTATAGCTTGCAAAGCATAAAGAGAAAAAGCAACTAGAATATTCACCGGAGTTTTAGCAGCATAAAGCCATCTTCACAGTCCAGTACTGGACGCTTTCTTCAGCTCAAACTAGAACTTCATACATCCACAACTCACAAAACTGCACTGTCTCAGTGTCTCGTTCTGTAACAAAACGGCCGGTAAACTCTCGCGTGATTGTCGATTTCTAGAACACAGGGCTTCTAGAACGTAGAAGCAATATGTTTTCCATTAGTGGAGGGTTGGATTTAAACCCAAAACAAGTAACAAGTAAGAAAAACAAAGAACGGACACTGTGCGCGCGTGTGAGTGTCCTTTTCTTTTGAGGAGATTGGTCGTCCTCAAGCATTTTGGGATGAAGCTGCTAGCCTTAGCATAGTGTATCATGCCAGCGACCACCACAGTCCTCTTACTACCAGGTAAGCGAACCAATGCTCTTTATTTTAATAACCGGAATCCTTTTTATTAGGAAGTGGTCACAACCAATCATTAGGCTCTAGGATCAAACTGTCACCCATTCCCACACGCATCAGACCCCCTCTACATCGCTATTTAGAAAGAATGTGGACTGTATGTTTACTAGTGTACTCGACTCGTTGAAAATAACGGCTAAATATTTAAATAGAAATGCACACACTGAGATTCAACCCTTCCCACCCTTTCCCCCTCTCCTCTCGGGGGTACCCCGAGTCACCAGGGTATGAATACTCTTCTCCCCCTACCTGAGGGACGGGATTACGGGAAGATACCGAGTAGTTATACGTCTGGCAATTGGCAACGCGCTGACCGTAACCGAAAAGAAATACACACACACACACACACAACACACACACATATATAATATATATATTTATATATATAATATATATGTGTGTGTGTGTGTGTGAGTGTATATATAATATATATATATATATATATATATATATATATATATAATATATATATATATATATATATATATATATATATAATCACTTGCCTATTATTATATAGGGGGAGATTTCTACACATTTTCAGGTTTAATATTACCCATGTTTACAACAGTGATCCTTAATATAATAGTACTAAGCATAGCACAAAAAATTAAAACCCTAATCCTTCGTTACCAACGCAAAACAAAACAAAAATTCCAGTGAAATTGTTTTGAGTACGAAAAAGAGTAAAGACATTTATCATCACACACTACGTCCACCCCCCCCCCCCCCCCCTTCGACCCATTGCCCGTAATTCAAGGAAGACTCGAAAGAAATTACTCGAAGGAGATTACTCCGATTTTCCAAGAAAATTTTTCGAAGTGAGATTCGTTGGCAACTTGTCAACTGGGCCACTTACAGCCGCTCTCCACTCGGCGTCGGTTTTCCGATGGCTAAAGGAAACGGCTCAGTGTTAAGAGCCCATTAACTACCATTAGATTATTGCAATCAGTGTAATGGATCGTTGCTCATCCTCTCCCGACCTTTAAAAATAAAGAAAGGGGGAAAGATAAAGAAAAGAGAAAAAGTGTTATTCAGCGAGGCTGTCTCTGTTTCAATCATTGATGCCACGTCATTTCGATTCATTTCATTCCGTCAAACTTTCTGGCTTTGTGGCTTCGGAATTCTATTCAGTGGTTCGTTTTCTTTCGTAAGCATTAAAGGTTTAAAGGCCGCTCATGAATGGCAGAGGCAAGAGACAGTGACATTGCCACCCAAGCTAGGATCAGGGGGGGGGGGGGGCCTGGCAATGGCTGCTGATGACTCAGCAGATAGACCTATAGGTTTTCCAAAACTCCCAATCCTTAGCTCACAAGGGTGGTAAGGTTGCAAACACTAAAGGGACCATCGAGTCTCAGCAGGACTCGAACCCCCGTCTGGCAATCACTAGGCAGAGACGTTACCAACCAGGCCACAACGACCCTGCTAATGTTCAGTCCTCTTCTTCAAAGTCTATATATGTAGAACTTGCTCTTCCTTACCTAATTCCGTTAACGAACTGTGCGACGCCCAATGAATTTGAATTGACCGTCTACTTCGGATCTCACAGAAAATAAAATGTTTTGATAAAGTTATGTTGTTGTTGAAGATATTTATCTTGCTTATTAATAGCCCGTGGCCGATTCCATCATCATCATTATTATTATTATTATTATTATTATTATTATTATTTATCTATCTATCTATTTTATTATTATTATTATTATTATTATTATTATTATTATTATTATTATTATTATTATTATTAATTATCTATTTATTTTATTATTATTATTATTATTATTATTAATTATCTATTTATTTTATTATTATTATTATTATTATTATTGTCGTTGTTGTTGTTATTATTATTATTATTATTATTATTACTATTACAGGCTAAGTTATAACCCTAGCTGGAAAGCTAGATGCTATAAGCCTAAGGGTGCCAACAGGGAAAAATAGCCCAGTGAGGAAAGGAAATTAGATAATAAGTAAACTAAAGAAGTGATAAAAAATCAAGATAAAACATCTTAAGAACAGTAACGACATTAAATTAGATCTTTCATAAATAAACTATAATAACTTCAATAAAACGAGAGGAATTAAAATAAGATAGAACAGCGTGCCAGAGTGTACCCTCACGCAAGATAACACTAATCCATGGTACACAGGCTATGGCACTACCGAAGACTAGAGAACAACGGTTTGATTTTGGAGTGTCCTTCTTCAAGAGCTGTTTACCATAGCTAAAGAATCTTTTCTACCCTTACAAAGAGAAATGAAGCCACTGAACAATTACAGTGCAACAGTTAACCCGTCGAGCGAATATGAACTGTCTAGTAATCTGAAGTGCTGTCAGGTGTATAACGACAGAGGAGAATGTCGAAAGAATATGCCACGCTATTCGGTGTATGCGTAGGCGAAAGGAAAATGAGCCGTTTCACTACAAACCAGTACCTCGAGAGAAAATAACTGAATAGTTACTGCCAAATTCACATGAAGAGTCACTACACATTAATTTTTAGTCGAGAGAGAGAGAGAGAGAGAGAGAGAGAGAGAGAGAGAGAGGAGAGAGAGAGAGAGAGAGATCAACTCTACATTCTTTCACCCCAAAGTAGGTGGTTCAAGAATGAATGTCTGGGTCTTGGTGCCTGTGGTCTTTCTCCACTTGGCTGTGGGTAACCCATTCAACACAGTCGTGCATAATTCAGTGCTTACGTCTGCAGGCATACGATGGAATTGAGCTGAAAGTGCCTAACAAGTTACTAAGATACCTCTCTCTACCTTGGCGCCTAAGGTGTCCATGCTCGTCCGGGAATCGAACGTAGGCCTTTTAAAGGTTTAAAGGCCACCCATGAATGGTAGAGGCAAGTGACAGTGATACTACCCTATCAAACAGGACAATATCTTAGAGACTGATCAAATTACATATGATCAGCGCCCAAGCCCCCTCTCCACCCAAGCTAGGACCAAGGAAGGCCAGGCAATGGCTGCTGATGACTCAGCAGATATACCTATCGGCTCCCCCAAACCGCCCCCTCCTTAGCTCACAAGGATGGTGAGGTTACAGCGACTAAATAAACTAACGAGTTTGATCGGGACTCGAACCCCAGTCTGGCAATCACCAGGCAAGGATGGTACCACCAGACCACCACAACCCTTTTGGTGGTTAATCAATCATAGTCGATTTGTAGATTCTTTTGGCCCTAGTTTCGTCTAATGGAAACGTGTTTCACTTCAATTATTGAAACATCCAGAAGCTTTACTGAGGTCACGAAAGTTTTTGTTGTATCTTTTTCCTTATTTTCAGAGTGAATGAGCTACCCCTTTAAAAAATTTAAAAAAAAATCTAAAGGATCAGCGTCCAAATCTAGTGTTAGGCCTTACCTTTTTTCGAATTTTTTATTACGAAAAAAAGTCGTTTGATGGCAGCACGAGTACTGTACTTGGGTCTCTGGTCCGAGTCGAAAAGTCAAATCGAATCGAGAGTTTCAGACATTTTTGAGCCGGTAATTTTCAAGCTTTGAAATGTTTTCAGTTGTTTATTGAGCCTCACACGTGAGGAGAGAGAGAGAGAGAGAGAGAGAGAGAGAGAGAGAGAGTAAATGTTTTAATTACTGTACAAACGTTGTCTGTGGCATTTGAAACTTAACGGAAATTCAGAGAGAGAGAGAGAGAGAGAGAGGAAAAACATTTAAAAACAGGTGGCTTCATTATGTATTAACCTTCTCCCATTCAGTCTCTATTGCGGTTCTGCACTCAGATGCTTCCCACCACAGTCATCCATTTACCACCTACCTAACGCTTTACTGCTCGTCTGAGAATCTAATCAAGGTTGTGGGGACCTATTGGAAACGGCTCTGCCTGGTAATCTGTCGGACTGCGGTTCGAGACCCACTCAAGCTCAATAGTCTTTTGCTGTGTCTGCAACCTCACCATCCTTGTGAGCTAAGGATGTGGGGTTTGGGGGAGCCTATAGGTCTACCTGCTGAGTTATCAGCAGCCATATACATCGAATAGTCTGGTCTATTCTTTACAAATTCTCCTCTGTCCTCATACACCTGACAATACTGAGATTACCAAACAATTCTTCTTCACCCAGGGGGTTAACTACTGCACTGTAATTGTTCATTGGCTACGTTCCTCTTTGTAAGGGTAGAATAGACTCTTTAGATATGGTAAGCAGCTCTTCTAGGAGGACACTCAAAAATCAAACCATTGTCTTCTAGGCTTGGGTAGTGCCATAGCCTCTGCACCATGGTCTTCCACTATCTTGGATTAGAGTTCTCTTGCTTGAGGGTACACTTGGGCACACAATTCTATCTAATTTCTCTTCATCTTGATTTGTTAGTTTGTATAGTTTATATAGATAATATTTATGTTAATGTTGTTACTGTTCTTAAATTATTCTATTTTTCCTTGTTTCCTTTCCTCACTGGGCTATTTTCCCTGTTGGGACCCCTGGGCTTATAGCATCATGCTTTTCCAACTAGGGTTGTAGCTTAGCAAGTAATAATAATAATAATATATGATCAGCCTCTAGAGCATTGTCACTGTCCCTTGCCTCTACCATTCATGAGCCGGCTTTAAAATCCTTTAAAACCTTATCCTTGTTAGTCAAATATCCTACCAGCTGTGTTGCTTCTTTCTCATCTTTCTTCCAAAACTCTTAATGTATCAAATACAACAAACACCGAACTGTACTGACGTCACAAAACGTATCCTTTAAATTTTCTTTCTATTAGCCCGAGAAAAAAATATAAGATATAAGATAAAGAGAATTGTATCTATATCTCGTTTCATTTGTAGTATTTTTGAGATTTTTCTTGCAAAAAAAAAAAAAAAAAAAAAAAAAAGTCTCCCGATGACTGCACAAAATACCTGTGTTCGGGTCTGTCGAAAAGTCGAATTGAATCGCGAGTTTCCGACATTTTTTGAGACCGGAAATTTTCGAGCTTTGAAATGCGGATGCCAGAATGCCATTAATTTGTTTATTGTCTCCAGAGAGAGAGAGAGAGAGAGAGAGAGAGAGGGAGAGGGAGGTGTTCCCATGGTTATTTTTTGCGTTTTCTATCTGAACGTTTTCAGATAGACTTTTTCAGTTAGATATTTTGTTATCAAGGAAAATATTCCATAGAGAGAGAGAGAGAGAGAGAGAGAGAGAGAGAGAGAGAGAGAGAGAGAGAGAGAGAGGAGAGAGAGAAAGGCGTTCCCATGGATAATTTATGCGTTTTCTATCTGAATGATCCATAGACTTTTTACAGTTAGATGTTTTGTTATCAAGGAAAAATATCCATAGGCATAGACACACACAGAGAGAGAGAGAGAGAGAGAGAGAGAGAGAGAGAGAGAGAGAGAGAGAGAGAATTTATGAATGCAATTTTGTAAACGGTCAACGCACTTCAGTAAGTAAATAAATTGGATCCAAAACTCTACACTTGCCACGTTTATAATACGCTACTCACATCCACAGACTGACACAATAGTATTCAAGGGAACTTGCTTAAGATGTTCCTGCTCGCCTGGGAATCGAACCCAGGACCTCTTGCTTGTAGGCAAACGTCCTAGCCTCATTGTTGCTATATTGGGGTCGAGGGAAGATTTGCTTCGAAGCTAGACCTATCTGCTCTCAGGGTATCTTTCAATCGTGTTAGGTCACCTCTATAAGTGCATGAGTGGTTCAAGATATGCTGCTTTTTTATTTCAACTAGCACATCAACAGATAGAGAATGTTGAGATGGATGTGTTTGGGTGACAAGAAGAGATAAGATGCGGAATGGGGTAATTAGGGGAACCACAAGAGTTAGAAAACTATCAGATAGGATCCAAGAAAGTAGACTGAGGTGGTGTGGTCATGTCATGAGAAGAGGATGAACAGTATATTGGGAGGAGGGTGATGGAAATGGAGGTACAAGGAACGAAAAGGAGAGCGAGACCAAAGCGAAGGTGGATAGACTGTATCAAGGATGACCTTCGATCATAGGGATTAACCGGTGATGAAGTGTGGGACAGAGGTAGATGGAGAACGCTGGCCAGAAACATCGACCCACATAAAGGTGGGAAAAGATGCAGTCAAAGAAGAACAACACATCAATAGATAGATTATCAGGTAGTAGTCATTCTCTATCTTGTTTCCTTTTTCGTCTCGACATGACTTGACTTTAAATGTCAAAATTTCTTCCAAAACTAGCGAGTGATGTCGATGCAGATAAACAAATATCGAAAAGCTTTGACTTTAATTTTTCTCATTTTTTTCCGGACGGAATACAAAAATTAAATAATTAGCTTCTATATATGGTTTAAATTCTAATGATAATGATTACTAGATAAACAAATCAATTCTGCATCGAATATAAAAGGAAAAGTTTGTCCAAAGAATATCAGTGTGATGTGTTATTAGGTGAACGAAATTTACCGATCAAAAAGGTATATAAATATATAGAAAAATTATTTAGATGTTCATATATAAGAAAATATCATTGATAGTATTCAACTATTGTTGTAAAACAAAAGCTTAATCTTCAATCCTTCGAAACTATGTAAAAAAAACACTCTGAGAATACAGACCTTCGCCATGACAGTTTACTTCTTGAAGTTAGGGTTAAATCCATCGATTTTTTCTCGCCTTGACCTTGGCCTTTGACCTAGGACTTCCAAAATTGAATCACGTCCACGTCTCGACATAGAAATTAATCCATGAATGATTCACTACCATATAAGTAAATTGTGGCCAGGAAGTTGTTCACAAACAAACAATCAGACAAACAGGGGCGAAAACATAAACTCCTCCCCAACCTCATTGACGGAAGTAATTGTTTAACAATAACCTATTAACAAAGTATATTGAAAAATTAATGGTTAGAATGACCTTAAATATGTTTGATTATACTCTGACTTCATGACCTCAGATGTCAGGATGCCTGAAAACTTTGAATCAATCAATCAATCAATCAATCATATGTACATTTTTAAAACAACAATACGAATATTTCATAAAGATTAATCAAACTTTAGAAATCTCTACGTGAATGCTTCAATTAGTCTTACATACTCAGAACGCACCCAAATGTTCAAATATTCCATTGTAATTACTGTCCATAATGTTGTACCCCGAAATCTTTCAAAGGCTTGTTTCAGTATTTCTCGATATCACTTCAACATGGAGATGAAAATATTTCGCCTTCAGCAATGTTGATTTTGAATTCTACGTAACATCTCAATTACAGTCTATTTGAGATCAATCATTGCTGATACAGGAACTTTTAACCTTATCATATCACCTTAAGTTCCTATCTTTTCTTAAATAGCCTTAATAAAATTCGATTTTGTAATGAATAGTCTCACACGCATGAATGCAACAATAGTTTTAGCCACCAATAATGGAGTGCAAAATTCCATAATTGGAAACTCGAAAAAACTCCAACGCTCTGGCCGCCATCCTCAGTCAGTTGGTACTTTGGTTACGACCGTTTCCCTGCTTATTTTGATCATGAAGTTGTTTAACTCAAGGTCTATTAGACATTGTTTTAACTTTTCTGGTCCTCCTCGTGCTCGTGAAGTGAAATGTCTGTTAATATTTGTGAGGATTCGTCATTTGGGATTAGTGTAATTGTGTGGCGTTGTTACAGTGAGCGGATATTTTGCTTGCCTGGTGTTGTACTGTAGTAGGCTATTACATCTTGAATACCCTCTGTCCACTGTGAAGAAGAATGATCAGGCTTTTATGATAACTAACGTAAGTAGAGATAATTGTTTGTGTATCGCCATGATCAGCAAAGCTTTACTAGTCAGGGTCATCCATACCTTGATCCATACTAGCTTGGTTTACTGAGAGCGATCAGAGTCATCAGACTAACGTCTCCTGCTCTCACAAATCCGCGTGGCCAGCGCGGTGATGAAGACTGGCCAAACCCCAAACAGTGGACTAGAAACGGGTGTATTTGTTGTTGCATGTATACTGTATATATATATATAATATATATATATATATTGTGTGTGTGTGTGTGTGAATAAACAGAGAAATTGGCGGTTTGGATAAAGGCTTAAATTTATAGACATGGACAAAACGACCTTTTGCCACAGAAATTACTGTAACTATTGAAAACAACTACACGGAAATATATCTACGCCATTAAAACTTATTTTTGTCGGTGAATCCACGTTGAATACACAATTTTGATATCTTTTTATCATCCTATCTTTTTTAATTAAAAAGTTAAATTAATTTTTTTTTTTTGCAATCACAATATTTACAGTGTGGGTTAAGCATTTTTTTATCATCCTATCTGGATATTCAGGAAACTATACATGTAAATAGTTTTTATATAATTCGATACAATTCGTCCATAGTTTCAGAATGACTAGGAGACATTTTATCAGGAACTACTTATTAATTTATTTGTTTTATTTTTCTTTTAATTTGTTTTTGTATTCATCCATTTTCCTTTTTGTGTGGGATACCAAGGAGAACTTGCGTATTTGTATTTGTTGGAACCAAATTTTATCCCAGATACATTTTTTTATTATTGAGTGAAAAGCGAGTGGCTGTTTTATCCTCTTTTATTTTATGTTGAATTTTAACATTTTATATTTTTATCCTTAGATTTTTTTAAAGTTTTAACGTTTTATCCTTTTATCCTTGGGATTTTTTTTAACACGTCGAGTATCTTTCGTCCCAAGTATTTTTGGGAAAGGAGCCGTCTCTCTCTCTCTCTCTCTCTCTCTCTCTCTCTCTCTCATCTTTGTATCCTTAGCATTTTCAACATGTCGGGTACATTTTATTCGAATATTTTTGTGAAAGGTCTCTCTCTCTCTCTCTCTCTCTCTCTCTCTCTCTCTCTCTTTTATCCATAGTAAATTTTAACACGGTGTGTACCTCTCATCGAAGTATTTTTGGAAAAGGAGTCTCTCTCTCTCTCTCTCTCTCTCTCTCTCTCTCTCTCATCTTTTTATCCTTAGTAATTGTTAACACGTAATATCTTTTATCCTAATATTTTTCGGAAAGCTCTCTCTCTCTCTCTCTCTCTCCTCTCTCTCTCTCTCTCATCTTTTTATCCTTAGTAATTTTTTACACGTTATGTATTTGTTATCGAAGTATTATTGGGAAAGAAGCCTTCTCTCTCTCTCTCTCTCTCTCTCTCTCTCTCTCGTCTGTTAGTCCTTAGTAGTTTTTAACATGTATTTTTTTTCTAAGTAATTTTGGTAAAGGAGTCTCTCTCTCTCTCTCTCTCTCTCTCTCTCTCTCTAAGGGAGAGATTCTGATGCTGTATTCCGATGCTTTGATCTGATTTCATCTGCTTTCAGCCTCGTTCCTTTGTGATGTTTCTTGTCAGATTACCTGGAAAAGTCTCCTGTCCAGCTTTTTTTTTTTTTTTTTTTTTTTTACATAAGGAAATCTTTCCATTTTCCAGCAGTATTTCTTTACGTTGTGTAGTTTTCCAGGAGAAATATTTCACAGATCTGGCGAGAAATCCGGTTTTTTTTTTATTATGTTTCATATTGGGATGGGATATATTTTCTTTTACCAAACTCGAATTTTGGGTATAAAGACTATTTTTAAACCAGAATTTATTTTTTTTTATATTAGAAATCCGTTTCCAATTGCTTTTGATTGTTTTTTTTTTTTTTTTGGCGTTTTAGCCTTTAGATTATATATTTTCATATGTCTTTAAATGTTTCATTAGATTTGAAATAGGATATTACCTAATGCTACTATCTATCCAAAAATTTCGTATAGCCTCACTTCTTGCCTTCGCCAAAAAGGTATGTTTTCACCCCTACCGACTGTTTCATAGTTGGTTGGTTTTGTGAACAACTTTACGCAAAAACTACTTTACCCATTTTGACCAAACTTGGTAGTGATGTTGGGTATAACCCAATGATGAAACTAACATTTTGGATAAAGTACATCAAAGTACAAGTACGCTGCAGTAATTTGAAAATAATCGCAATGTTAAATAATGACAAATATTTGTTAATTTATTTTGGTTGCGAAGGACATTACGGAAAAACTACTGAACCAATTTCAACGAAACTGACGGACTTGTGGGATATGACCCAAAGACAAAATCCATTAGATTTTGAAGCAAATGCATCGAAGTACAAGTACGCAATGGAGTTAAGAGCAAAATAAGACTTGCTTGGCGTGGTGAAGGCATACTTTCTACTGAGCTCTGCCCCCCCCCCCTAGTTTCGAAATGTTTTTCAGGTCCCCTTTGGAACGTTTTTATTTATTTTATTGCAAATTATCTTAACAACTAAAGTTTTCGAAATAACTAACAGAGATGTAGTAACTTACAAAGGCTGAGGAATTGTGTGGTTTAATCATTTACTAAATGGAACAATTCATGAAAGTGATTTGAGAGCGTTATTTTTTTTCATCTTTGTCTTCTTAGTGAGATTGCTCCAAACAAAATATATAACGAAATAGTTGATTTTCATCACTTTGAACACTTTGCATGCGCATATATTTTATATATGGTTATTTTTATATTTTGTAATCGCAACCGTGAGCAGTGTATCTCAACTTCAACTCAAGAGGAAGATAAAGGTAAATCTGTCTGTTATTCAGTTCCAGTTTCATCAAAATAAATACCAGAACTTCACCCGGGCAATCCAACCGCACCACTGTGGTGCCCAAACACAGTAGTGGCCTCTCCAGTAAACAGCTTAAACTCCACAGTCCTGGGCTGGGATCGATCCGCTGCCATGCGAATGTTAGGCGAACACGTTACCACTGTACTAGCTCGTAATTTAGCCAATGGATTTGAATATTATATTATATAATATATATATATATATAATATAATATATTCACCATGTGAAGTTAAATTTTTGTACGCGTCTTCACATATTTCGATTGGAATTTGAAGTTGTAATCCTTTCCCAAGATATTACTAACAAATTTACTTGAATAGCCTTATGGCATTTTATAAAGTGGAAGTTGAAAGTGAAATCTCTATTGTTGACAGTTGATGTATAATGCTTGCTTTAAACCAGATATTGTTCTTGAAAGAGAAATTCTCTCTCTCTCTCTCTCTCTCTCTCTGTTTCTCCTTAAAAGAGAAACTACCTACTCGCTTTGAATAAGAAACTATACCTCTCTCTCCTCTCTGTCTCTCGTTGCAAGAGAAAACTATCTCTCTCGCTTTGAAAGAGAAACTATCCCCCCCCCTCTCTCTCTCTCTCTCTCTCTCTCTCTCTCACTCACCTTGAAAGAGAAACTATCTCTCTCTCTCTCTTCTTGAAAAAGAAGTTACAGCACTTTGTCTTCTTGAAAGAGAAACTGTAAACCCCCCTCTCTCTCTCTCTTCTCCTCTCTCTCTCTCTCTCTCTCTCTCTCCTAGAACCATATCAATCAAAATCTTCCATTTGCTCCCCCCCCCACTGTACCCTCTATTAAAGTGAATATGGAGCGGTTGCTTTTAGCACGCTCTGTTTCCAACATGTCTACGACGTGTTATTCTCGTGTAAGTTGTCTTTTGCCACGGGCGGTGACGATGCTCTGAAATGGCACCTGGATCAATTTTCTGTATTGTTTCTTTATCATCTTTTGTGCTCTTTATTCGTTTATCTTCTGTTCCCTTTCTTTACTGTCTTTCGTGGTCTATAATTCGTTTATCTTCTGTTCCCTTTCTTTATTGTCTTTCGTGGTCTTTATTCGTTTATCTTCTATTTCCCCTTTCTTTACTGCCTTTCGTGGTCTTTATTCGTTTATCTTCTGTTCCCTTTCTTTACTGTCTTTCGTGGTCTTCATTCTGATACATATATCTTCCTGAAAGGGAAAATTCATACACTGACTCACTATTCTATCTTGTTTCACTTCCTCTTTTTATTTTGAAGTTTATATAGTGTATGTATGAAAGATCTATTTTAATGTTGATATTATTCTTGAATTTCTCTTTTAGTGTATTTCCTTATTTCCTTTCCTCACTGAGCTATTTAATCTGTTAGAGCCCTTGGGCTTATTAGCATCCTGCTTTTCCAACTAGGGCTGTAGCTTAGCTAATAATAATAATAATGATAATAATAATTAGCGGGGCACTCAGTAGAGCGCAGACCCCCGCCACGGCAGCTTATTTCTCGACCGTTTGCTTGGTCTTCGACCATTGACCTTAACAAATAATAATTGGCGTGAAATTTCATACACTCAAATATGAATCAAGTTTGAAGTCTGTGAAAACGATGTCCAAACGTATGGCTGATTATGTATATAGGACATTTTGCCTGACCTTGACCTTGACCTTTGACCTTGACCCTCCAAAATTAAATCATCTCTAGCATTTTACATAGGAGTTAATCCCTGCAAGTAAAAGTTACATTACTCTACGATTAAAATTGTAGCCAGGGAGCTGTTCACCAAACAAACAAACACACAAACTAGAGCGAAAACATAACCTCCTCCCAACTTCGTTGGCGGAGGTAGTTATAGTGTTATCCGAATAAGGTATCTTTTTTCCTCTTGATTATTCTATTACTTTATTCTTTTTTTTTTTACTTTTTTTGTCATTCCTGATTATCTTCTTCCGCTCAGGGAATAACTTTTTCCACATTTGAAACTTTGTTCTTCAGACATGAGGAGTATGCACACACTCTCTTCTCTCTCTCTCTCTCTCTCTCTCTCTCTCTCCTTTAATTTCATCCTACTTATAGAATGTTTCTCAATAAGAATCTGTTATCCTGATTATTTTAACAGTATCTCTCTCTCTCTCTCTCCTCTCTCTCTCTCTCTCTCATTTTAGCCTACTTTTAAAATGTTTATGAATATTATTTTAATCCTGAGATTATCTCTCTCTCTCGCTCTCTCTCTCTCTCTCTCTCTCTCTCTCTCTCTCTCCTTTATTTTCATCCTATTCAATTAATGTATCTAAGTAAAGCTTTTTCTTCTTCTTCTCTCTCTCTCTCTCTCTCTCTCTCTCTCTCTCTCCTTTAATTTCATCCTACTTATAAAATGTTTTTCAATAAGATTTCTTTTATCTTGATTATTTCAACAGCATCTCTCTCTCTCTCTCTCTCTCTCTCTCTCTCTCTCTCCCTTTAATTTTAGCCCTACTTTTAAAATGTTTGTGAATATTATTTTAATCCTGAGATTATCTCTCTCTCTCTCTCTCTCTCTCTCTCTCTCTCTCCTTTATTTTCATCCTATTCATTTAATGTATCTGAGTAAGGTTTCTTCTATCCTGAATCTCTCTCTCTCTCTCTCTCTCTCTCTCTCTCTCTCTCCTTTAATTTCATCCTACTTATAAAATGTTTTTCAATAAGATTTCTTTTATCTTGATTATTTCAACAGCATCTCTCTCTCTCTCTCTCTCTCTCTCTCTCTCTCTGTCATATGAAGGATCCCAGCTGTGCAATGGTTAACGGGGCCCTTTGTCTCGCTAGCTTCGTGTCCCATTAATCGAGAAATCAAGTTTATCTCTCTCCCTCAGTCGCCATTATTCGTCGCGTGGCAAGTCTTATCTGAGTTCTGTTTCTAAGTTTCATGTAGGGCCATGAATACGAGATATTTGAGCAGCTGTTATATGTCTCTTCCTAATTTACCTTCGTTTTTACAAGAAAAATAATGTAAACATTGTTTTTGTAGTTTGTGTAGTAGCTCAAGTTGAGAGGAAATTTTTTGAAATCGTTTCAACTGTCTTGGGGTTAGAGTTCTCTTGCTTGAGGATACATGCGGGCGCACTATTTTATCTTATTTCTCTTCCTCTTGTTTTGTTAAAGTTTTTGTAGTTTATATAAGATTTTTTTTAATGTCACTGTTCTAGCTCAAGTTGAGAAGAATTTGGTTGAAATCGTTCAACTGTCTTGGGTTAGAGTTCTCTTGCTTGAGGATACATTAGGGCGCACTATTCTGTCTATTTCTCTTCCTCTAGTTTTGTTAAAGTTTTTATAGTTTATATGAGATTTTTTTTAATGTTTGTCACTGTTCTTAAGATATTTTATTTTCCTCATTTCCTTTCCTCTCTTGGCTATTTTCCCTGTTGGACACCCATGGGCTTATAGCATCCTGTTTTTCCAACTAGGGTTGTAGCTTAGCAAGTAATAATAATAATAATAATGATAATGATAATAATAATAATAATAATAATAATAATAATAATAATAATAATAATAATAATAATAATAATAATAAATGCTACAACGAGTGAAGTAAAGTCAGAATTTATGATTCCATCAACTGCAAGCATAAAGTTTATATTGATTTTGATAATTGTTATAATTATTATAGTTTTAATATTGACAAGTTTTATATTAAAAATAATAATTAATTCAATTAATTCGAGATATATTTTTAATTATGATTTTAATATTTTGAATAGTTTTAATATTAATAATGATAATAATTTTATTATTTCAAGAGTTATTTTTAAGAATGATTTGAGTTCATTATCACCCATTCCATCTCTCTCGAAGTGAATGATCTCCCAAGATTTTAGAGATCTCATCTCGATTCCTTTTTCCCTATTTCCCTAACTCATTCATCCTACATTGCTTTCTTTTGTGTCAAATCCTCACTCTCTTTTTATATCCCCATTAACTTTTCATCTTATCTACATGAAGGTCATTAGCATCTTTATTTAAATGGATAAAAAAATCCTCAATTTCTTCCCCAATTCCACCTTTCGTTCATTTTTACTTTCTCCATCTTTCTCCGAGATGCGAGACAGCTCATAATCAATCAATCAAATGTAATCTTCCATATGCTAATGCCTTCTATTGTTGTCTAGTTACGAAGCTGAATGGAATGTCGTTAAAATCGCTGGTGTATGCAATTTATAATTACCCGTCTGTCTTCCGGGAAGACTCAATTAATTATAAAACGGTCCCGGATCAGTATGACCTGATACGCATGTATACATCATTGCCCCAGTGTTGTTATTGTTATTGTTGTTGTTATTGTTATTGTTGTTGTTTGTGTTTGGCTGGACTGAAAGTTATGACTACCTAGTCTCTGTATCATGGTCTTCCACTGCCTTGGGTTAGAGTTCTCTTGCTTGAGGGTACACTCGGGCATGCTGTTCTGTCTTGTTTCTCTTCCTCTTGTTTTGTTAATTTTTTATAGTTTATATTGGAGATATTATTTTAATGTTACTCTTCTAAAAAAATTTATTTTTCCTTGTTTCCTTTCCTCACTGGGCTGTTTTTCCTGTTGGAGCCCCTGGGCTTATAGCATCCTGCTTTTCCAATTAGGGTTGTAGCTTAGAAAGTAATAATTATAATAATAATAATAATAATGATAATAATAATAATAATAATAATAATAATAATAATAGTAATAATAATAATAATGATAATAATAATAATAATAGGTTAAGTTATTGAATATTTCCTTTAAAGCAGATGCGACCACAAGATTTAAATGTACGTGTCATACTCGTAAATGTTGTTAATAGACATTAAAATGCTTTAGTATAAGAATTATATACTGTATACTAATAAAAATTCGAGGCATTTTACACTGTTTGATAAAGGAAGAAGGCA
>NC_090736.1:142078202-142080702 GCF_036898095.1 Palaemon carinicauda | reverse complement strand
GTATATATATATAAATATATATATGTGTGTGTGTGTATAAAATATATATATATATACACATACATACATATATATGTATATATAGTGTATATATACAATATATATATTTATATATTCATATATATACATACCGCATATATATATATATGTATGTATGTATGTATATATATATATATATGTATATATATGTATGTATATATATATATATATATATAAATATATATGTATATATATATATATGCTATATATATATACTACATATATATATATATATATATAATTGCTGAATAAAAGTTGGTCTTAACAGGCGTGCCCAATAACTACGAGGAAGTCAGGAAGTTTCCTCATTGAAGCCATTAAAATTACTTATACAGTACAGCAGATATTGTAAAGATTACCTGTAGATTTCCTACATTTCAGTGGTCGTATTCATCACTCTCTTCAATGACGTGTTCTTGACACGTTAGAATGTCGTTTACCTTTTCAAAGATTTTCCCACCCGCTCTTTTTTATTATCATTTTCTACACACCCTTTTCATTGTTATTTTTCCACCACTTTTTTCATTGTAATTTTCCATCTTTTTTATTGTAATTTTCCCACCACCTTTTTATTGTCATTTTTCTTATCACCTTTTTATTGTCATCTACCCACCAGCTTTTTATTTTAATTTTCCCGCCTTTTTATTTTCCTTTTCCTTACCACCTTTTTATTGTCATTATCCTTAACACTTTTTTTCATTGTCATTTTCCTCATCCCGATTTTGATTGTCATTTTCCATCTTTTTTTATTGTAATTTTCCCACCATCTTTTTATTGTCATTATCCTTAACACTTTTTTTCGTTGTCATTTTCTCCCCTTTTCATTGTCATTTTCTCACCACCCTTTTCAGTTATTTTCCCCCTTTTTATCATCCTTTTACCTCCTTGCTTTCATTGTCATTGGCCCCAGAACATTTTAATTTTAATTTTCCTACCTTTTTCATTATCATTTTCCCACCGCCTTTTTTCATTGTCATTTCCCAACCTCCATTTGTCATTTTCCCATAACCTTTTCTCTTGTAATTTTCCCCACCCCCTCTTAATTTTAATTTTACCACCACCTATTTATTGCCGGTTTCCAAACCCTTTTTTCATTGTCATTTCCCCTCTCTTTTTCATTACCCTTTTACCACCTTTTTCATTGTCAATTACCCCATCCCTTTTTAATTGTTATTTCCTGTTGTCATTTCCCACCCCTTTTAATTGTCATTTTTCCACCCCCTTTTAACTATATTTTACCAAAACCCCTTTTAATATATCATTTACACCCAAGCTTAATTTATGATTTACCCACCCATTTTAATTATCATTTACCCCACCCTGTTTAAAGTGTCATTTACCCCACCCCTTTTAATTTTCATTCATCATACCCCTTTTAATTATCATTTATCACACCCCTTTTAATTATCATTTATCACACCCTCCTTTAATTGTCATATCTTACCTTTTTCATTATCATTTTCCCACCACCTTTTTCACTGTCATTTCCTCCACCCCCTTTTTCACTGTCATTTTCCCACCACCTTTTTCGCTGTCATTTTCCCACCACCTTTTTCACCGACATTTTCCCCACCACCTTTTTGCTGTCATTTTCACCACCACCTTTTTCGCTGTCATTTTCTCCACCACCTTTTTCGCTGTCATTTTCCCCACCACCTTTTTCGCTGTCATTTTCCCCACCACTTTTTTCGCTGTCATTTTCACCACCATTTTTTTTCGCTGTCATTTTCACCACCACTTTTTTTCGCTGTCATTTTAACCACCACTTTTTTCGCTGTCATTTTCCCTACCACCTTTTGTGCTGTCATTTTCCCCACCACCTTTTTCACTATCATTTTCCCCACCACCTTTTTCACTATCATTTTCCCCACCACCTTTTTCATTGTCATTTTCCCCACCACTATTTTCACTGTCATTTTCCCCATCCGCTTTCAAGACTTTTCCCCATCCTGCTATCAGACTTCCCCCCACCCCGCACTTCTGCGTGTCATCTCTGACCACCCCCCCCCCTCCCCTCCATAATCTCGGACCTTTTTCATCGTCATTTTCCCCACCATCTTTTTCAGTGTCATTTCCCCCACCACCCTTTTCATCGTCATTTTCCCCACCACCTTTTTACATCGTCATTTTCCCCACCACCCTTTTCACTGTCATTTTCCCCACCAGCCTTTTCATCGTCATTTTCCCCACCACCTTTTTGATCGTCATTTTCCCCACTACCTTTTTCAATGTCATTTCCCCCACCACCTTTTTCACTCATTTTCCTCATCCGCTTTCAAGACTCCTCCCCATACTCCTATCAGACTCCCCCCCCCCCCCCGCCCTTCTCAGTATCATCTCCGACACCCCCCCCCCCCCTTGCCCCTCCATGATCTCAGACCGATTCCAGAAAAGAAGCTAAATTGAATTTGCAATGGAAGGGAAAAAGAGAGGAGGCGTAAATTTCCTTTTCCTCGCCGGA
>NC_090736.1:142053202-142073202 GCF_036898095.1 Palaemon carinicauda | reverse complement strand
ATCAACGTACAAGTATGTAGCAGTGCATTGAAATCACTCCCAATGCGCTAAGTAAATGGCAGCTATTTTCTTAGTTTATTTTTTGTTAGTGAAGAACATTGCTCAATAAACTACTTAAGCAATTTCAACGAAACTTATTGGACATGTGGTGTATGACCCAATGGTGAATTCATTAAATGTTTAAGAAAATACACTGAAGTAAAAGTACGGTGGAGAGGTAAGAACAAAATATGACTGCTTGATGTGGCTCTAGAGTGCCTATATGTTTATATAGGTATTCCATAGTCAATTCTTTTTAGAGAGGCAGATTTGCAGGGGTGCCCTTTTAGCTCGGAAACGTTTCCTGCTCGCTGATTGGTTAGACAGGATAATTCTAACCAATCAGAGAGCAGGGAACTTTTTCCGAGCTAAAAGGGCACCGCTGCAAATGCGCCTCTTTAAATAAAATTGAGTATAGTAGGTTCTCTACTGAGTGCCCCCACCCCCAGTGTTTCGAAATGTTTTTTCAATTTCCTTCTGAGCGTTTTTATTTATTTCAATGCTAGATATCTTACCAACTAACGTTTTATAAATAATCAACAGAGTTGCTGTAACTTTCTCACAAAGGCTGAGGAATCGTGTCTTGCGTAAATATTTACGAAAGTGATTTGGGAGCGTTAATTTTTTTTTATCTTTGTCTTCTTAGTGAGAGTTCTACACACACGCGCACATACATAAAATATAACGAAATAGTTTATTTTCATGGAATTGAACACACTGCATGCGCATATATTTTATTTATTATTTTATATTTTCTAATCACATTGTGAGAAATGTATCCAACTTCAACTCGAGAGGAAGATAATGGTATAGGTGTCTGGTTTCAGTTCCAGTTTCATTGAAATAAATACCAGAACTTCAGCCGGGTGAACCCAACCTCACCACTGTGAAGCCCTAACACAGCAGTGGCCTCCCCAGTAAATAGCTTAAACTAACGGTCCCGGGCTGGGATCGATCTGCTGCCATGCGAATGCTAGGCAAACACGTTCCCACTGTAATACCCCGTTATTAGTTTAGCCAATGAAATTGAATATATATATATAATATATATATAATATATATATATATATATTATATATATATATTATATATGTATATATATTATATATATATATATATATATATATATATTATATATATTCACCATGTGAAGTTAAATTTTGTAAGCCTCTTCACGTATTTCGATGGGAATTTGAAGATATAATCCTTACCTAGATGTTACTAACAAATTTCTTTAATAGCCTCATGGTATTTTATAAAGGGAAAGTTGAAAATGACATCTTTATTGTTGATAGTTGATGTATAATGCTTGCTTTAACCAGATATCGTTCTTGAAAGAGAAATTCTCTCTCTCTCTCTCTCTCTCTCTCTCTCTCTCTCTCTCTCTCTCATATTTTTATCCTTAATAATTTTTAACAGCCATCTTTCATCGAAGTATTTTTGGGGAAAGAATCTCTCTCTCTCTCTCTCTCTCTCTCTCTCTCTCTCTCTCAGGGGGAGATTCTGATGCTGTATTCCGATGCTTTGATCTGATTTCATCTGCTTTCAGCCTCGCTCCTTTGTGATGTTTCTTGTCAGATTACCTGGAAAAGTCTTCCGTCCAGCCTTTTTTTTTTTCATTTTTTTTTTACTTAAGGAAATCTTTCCATTTTCCAGCAGTATTTCTTTACGTTGTGTAGTTTTCCAGGGAGAAATATTGCACATCTGGTGAGAAATCTGTTTATTTTTTTTATTATGTTTCATATTGGGACGGGATATATTTTCTTTTACCAAACTCGAATTTTGGGTATAACGACTATTTTTAAACCAGAATTTATTTTTTTTTTATTAGAAATCAGTTTCCAGTTTCTTTTGATTTTTTTTTTTTGTGCTTTTTAGCCTTTAGATGTATTTTCGTATGTCAATAAATGTTTCATTAGGTTTGAAACAGGATATATCTAATGCTGGTATATATCCAAAAATTTCGTATAGCCTCACTTCTTTCCTTTGACAAAAAGGGGAATGTATTCGCCTCTGCCGTCTGTTTTATAGTTTATTTGTTTGTGAACAACTTAACACGAGAACTACTGTACCTATTCTGACCAAACTTGGTAGTCATGTTGGGTATGACCTAAGGATGAATCTGTAACATTTTGGGTAAAGTACATCAACGTACAAGTATGTAGCAGTATATTGAATTTACTCCCAATGCTAACTGAATGGCAGCTATTTTGTTAGTTTATTTTTTGTTAATGAAGAACATTGCTCAAAAAACTTCATAACCAATTTCAACGAAACTTATTGGACATGTGGGGTATGACCCAAGGGCAAATTCATTAAATTTTCAAGAATATTATTCTCGAAAGAGAAACTCTCTCTCTCTCTCTCTCTCTCTCTCTCTCTCTCTCTCTCTTGAAAGAGAAACTATACCTCTCTCTTTTTGAGAGAGAAACTATACCTCTCTCTCTCTCTCTCTCTCTCTCTCTCTCTCTCACCTTGAAAGAGAAACCATAACTCCTTGAAAAAGAAGTTACACCACTCTTGACTTGAAAGAGAAACTCTCTCTCTCTCTCTCTCTCTCTCTCTCTCTCTCTCTCTAGAACCATATCAATCAAAATCTTCCATTTGCTCCCCCCCCCACTGTACCCTCTATTAAAGTGAATATGGAGCGGTTGCTTTTAGCACGCTCGTTTCCAACATGTCTACGACGTGTTATTCTCGTGTAGTGTCTTTTGCCACGGGCGGTGACGATGCTCTGAAATGGCACCTGGATCCATTTTCTGTATTGTTTCTTTATCATCTTTTGTGCTCTTTATTCATTTATCTTCTGTTCCCTTTCTTTATTGTCTTTCGTGGTCTTTATTCGTTTATCTAACTGTTCCCTTTCTTTACTGTCCTTTGTGGTCTTTATTCATTTATCTTCTGTTCCCTTTCTTTATTGTCTTTCGTGGTCTTTATTCGTTCATCTTCTGTTCCCTTTCTTTACTGTCTTTTGTGCTCTTTATTCGTTCATCTTCTGTTCCCTTTCTTTACTGTCTTTCGTGGTCTTTATTCGTTCATCTTCTGTTCCCTTTCTTTACTGTCTTTTGTGCTCTTTATTCGTTCATCTTCTGTTCCCTTTCTTTACTGTCTTTCGTGGTCTTTATTCGTTCATCTTCTGTTCCCTTTCTTTACTGTCTTTTGTGCTCTTTATTCGTTTATCTTCTGTTCCCTTTCTTTACTGTCTTTCGTGCTCTTTATTCGTTCATCTTCTGTTCCCTTTCTTTACTGTCTTTCGTGGTCTTTATTCCTCTATCTTCTGTTCCCTTTCTTTACTGTCTTTCGTGGTCTTTATTCCTCTATCTTCTGTTCCCTTTCTTTACTGTCTTTCGTGGTCTTTATTCCTCTATCTTCTGTTCCCTTTCTTTACTGTCTTTCGTGGTCTTTATTCCTCTATCTTCTGTTCCCTTTCTTTACTGTCTTTCGTGGTCTTTATTCGTTCATCTTCTGTTCCCTTTCTTTACTGTCTTTTGTGCTCTTTATTCGTTTATCTTCTGTTCCCTTTCTTTACTGTCTTTCGTGCTCTTTATTCGTTCATCTTCTTTTCCCTTTCTTTACTGTCTTTCGTGGTCTTTATTCGTTTATCTTCTGTTCCCTTTCTTTACTGTCTTTCGTGGTCTTTATTCGTTTATCTTCTGTTCCCTTTTTTTACTGTCTTTCGTGGTCATTATTCGTTTATCTTCTGTTCCCTTTCTTTACTGTCTTTCGTGGTCTTTATTCGTTTATCTTCTGTTCCCTTTCTTTACTGTCTTTCGTGGTCTTTATTCATTTATCTTCTGTTCCCTTTCTTTACTGTCTTTCGTGCTCTTTATTCATTCATCTTCTGTTCCCTTTCTTTACTGTCTTTCGTGGTCTTTATTCCTTTATCTTCTGTTCCCTTTCTTTACTGTCTTTCGTGGTCTTTATTCGTTTATCTTTTGTTCCCTTTCTTTACTGTCTTTCGTGGTCTTTATTCGTTTATCTTCTGGTCCCTTTCTTTACTGTCTTTCGTGGTCTTTATTCATTTATCTTCTGTTCCCTTTCTTTACTGTCTTTCGTGGTCTTTATCCATTCATCTTCTGTTCCCTTTCTTTACTGTCTTTCGTGGTCTTTATTCCCTTATCTTCTGTTCCCTTTCTTTACTGTCTTTCGTGGTCTTTATTCGTTTATCTTCTGTTCCCTTTCTTTACTGTCTTTCGTGGTCTTTATTCGTTTATCTTCTGTTCCCTTTCTTTACTGTCTTTCGTGGTCTTTATTCGTTTATCTTCTGTTCCCTTTCTTTACTGTCTTTCGTGGTCTTTATTCGTTTATCTTCTGTTCCCTTTCTTTACTGTCTTTCGTGGTCTTTATTCGTTTATCTTCTGTTCCCTTTTTTTACTGTCTTTCGTGCTCTTTATTCATTCATCTTCTGTTCCCTTTTTTTACTGTCTTTCGTGGTCTTTATTCCTTTATCTTCTGTTCCCTTTCTTTACTGTCTTTCGTGGTCTTTATTCCTTTATCTTCTGTTCCCTTTCTTTACTGTCTTTCGTGCTCTTTATTCGTTTATCTTCTGGTCCCTTTCTTTACTGTCTTTCGTGCTCTTTATTCGTTTATCTTCTGTTCCCTTTCTTTACTGTCTTTCGTGGTCTTTATTCCTTTATCTTCTGTTCCCTTTTTTTACTGTCTTTCGTGCTCTTTATTCATTCATCTTCTGTTCCCTTTTTTTATTGTCTTTCGTGGTGTTTATTCCTTTATCTTCTGTTCCCTTTCTTTACTGTCTTTCGTGCTCTTTATTCGTTTATCTTCTGTTCCCTTTCTTTACTGTCTTTCGTGGTCTTTATTCCTTTATCTTCTGTTCCCTTTCTTTACTGTCTTTCGTGGTCTTTATTCCTTTATCTTCTGTTCCCTTTCTTTACTGTCTTTCGTGCTCTTTATTCGTTTATCTTCTGTTCCTTTTTTTTACTGTCTTTCGTGCGCTTTATTCGTTTATCTTCTGTTCCCTTTCTTTACTGTCTTTCGTGCTCTTTATTCGTTTATCTTCTGGTCCCTTTCTTTACTGTCTTTCGTGCTCTTTATTCGTTTATCTTCTGTTCCCTTTCTTTACTGTCTTTCGTGCTCTTTATTCGTTTATCTTCTGTTCCCTTTCTTTACTGTCTTTCGTGGTCTTTATTCCTTTATCTTCTGTTCCCTTTCTTTACTGTCTTTCGTGGTCTTTATTCGTTTATCTTCTTTTCCCTTTCTTTACTGTCTTTCGTGGTCTTTATTCGTTTATCTTCTGTTCCCTTTCTTTACTGTCTTTCGTGGTCTTTATTCGTTTATCTTCTTTTCCCTTTCTTTACTGTCTTTCGTGGTCTTTATTCGTTTATCTTCTGTTCCCTTTCTTTACTGTCTTTCGTGGTCTTTATTCGTTTATCTTCTGTTCCCTTTTTTTACTGTCTTTCGTGGTCATTATTCGTTTATCTTCTGTTCCCTTTCTTTACTGTCTTTCGTGGTCTTTATTCGTTTATCTTCTGTTCCCTTTCTTTACTGTCTTTCGTGGTCTTTATTCATTTATCTTCTGTTCCCTTTCTTTACTGTCTTTTGTGCTCTTTATTCATTCATCTTCTGTTCCCTTTCTTTACTGTCTTTCGTGGTCTTTATTCCTTTATCTTCTGTTCCCTTTCTTTACTGTCTTTCGTGGTCTTTATTCGTTTATCTTTTGTTCCCTTTCTTTACTGTCTTTCGTGGTCTTTATTCGTTTATCTTCTGTTCCCTTTCTTTACTGTCTTTCGTGGTCTTTATTCGTTTATCTTCTGGTCCCTTTCTTTACTGTCTTTCGTGGTCTTTATTCATTTATCTTCTGTTCCCTTTCTTTACTGTCTTTCGTGGTCTTTATCCATTCATCTTCTGTTCCCTTTCTTTACTGTCTTTCGTGGTCTTTATTCCCTTATCTTCTGTTCCCTTTCTTTACTGTCTTTCGTGGTCTTTATTCGTTTATCTTCTGTTCCCTTTCTTTACTCTCTTTCGTGGTCTTTATTCGTTTATCTTCTGTTCCCTTTCTTTACTGTCTTTCGTGGTCTTTATTCGTTTATCTTCTGTTCCCTTTCTTTACTGTCTTTCGTGGTCTTTATTCGTTTATCTTCTGTTCCCTTTCTTTACTGTCTTTCGTGGTCTTTATTCGTTTATCTTCTGTTCCCTTTTTTTACTGTCTTTCGTGCTCTTTATTCATTCATCTTCTGTTCCCTTTTTTTACTGTCTTTCGTGGTCTTTATTCCTTTATCTTCTGTTCCCTTTCTTTACTGTCTTTCGTGGTCTTTATTCCTTTATCTTCTGTTCCCTTTCTTTACTGTCTTTCGTGCTCTTTATTCGTTTATCTTCTGGTCCCTTTCTTTACTGTCTTTCGTGCTCTTTATTCGTTTATCTTCTGTTCCCTTTCTTTACTGTCTTTCGTGGTCTTTATTCCTTTATCTTCTGTTCCCTTTTTTTACTGTCTTTCGTGGTGTTTATTCCTTTATCTTCTGTTCCCTTTCTTTACTGTCTTTCGTGCTCTTTATTCGTTTATCTTCTGTTCCCTTTCTTTACTGTCTTTCGTGGTCTTTATTCCTTTATCTTCTGTTCCCTTTCTTTACTGTCTTTCGTGGTCTTTATTCCTTTATCTTCTGTTCCCTTTCTTTACTGTCTTTCGTGCTCTTTATTCGTTTATCTTCTGTTCCCTTTTTTTACTGTCTTTCGTGCTCTTTATTCGTTTATCTTCTGTTCCCTTTCTTTACTGTCTTTCGTGCTCTTTATTCGTTTATCTTCTGGTCCCTTTCTTTACTGTCTTTCGTGCTCTTTATTCGTTTATCTTCTGTTCCCTTTCTTTACTGTCTTTCGTGCTCTTTATTCGTTTATCTTCTGGTCCCTTTCTTTACTGTCTTTCGTGCTCTTTATTCGTTTATCTTCTGGTCCCTTTCTTTACTGTCTTTCGTGCTCTTTATTCATTCATCTTCTGTTCCCTTTCTTTACTGTCTTTCGTGCTCTTTATTCATTCATCTTCTGTTCCCTTTCTTTACTGTCTTTCGTGCTCTTTATTCCTTTATCTTCTGTTCCCTTTCTTTACTGTCTTTCGTGCTCTTTATTCGTTTATCTTCTGTTCCCTTTCTTTACTGTCTTTCGTGCTCTTTATTCGTTTATCTTCTGGTCCCTTTCTTTACTGTCTTTCGTGCTCTTTATTCGTTTATCTTCTGTTCCCTTTCTTTACTGTCTTTCGTGCTCTTTATTCGTTTATCTTCTGTTCCCTTACTTTACTGTCTTTCGTGCTCTTTATTCGTTTATCTTCTGTTCCCTTTCTTTACTGTCTTTCGTGCTCTTTATTCGTTTATCTTCTGTTCCCTTTCTTTACTGTCTTTCGTGCTCTTTATTCGTTTATCTTCTGGTCCCTTTCTTTACTGTCTTTCGTGCTCTTTATTCGTTTATCTTCTGGTCCCTTTCTTTACTGTCTTTCGTGGTCTTTATTCCTCTATCTTCTGGTCCCTTTCTTTGCTGTCTTTCGTGGTCTTTATTCCTCTATCTTCTGGTCCCTTTCTTTGCTGTCTTTCGTGGTCTTTATTCGTTTATCTTCTGGTCCCTTTCTTTGCTGTCTTTCGTGGTCTTTATTCCTTTATCTTCTGTTCCCTTTCTTTGCTGTCTTTCGTGGTCTTTATTCCTTTATCTTCTGTTCCCTTTCTTTGCTGTCTTTCGTGGTCTTTATTCCTCTATCTTCTGTTCCCTTTCTTTACTGTCTTTCGTGGTCTTTATTCCTCTATCTTCTGTTCCCTTTCTTTACTGTCTTTCGTGGTCTTTATTCCTCTATCTTCTGTTCCCTTTCTTTACTGTCTTTCGTGGTCTTTATTCCTCTATCTTCTGTTCCCTTTCTTTACTGTCTTTCGTGGTCTTTATTCCTCTATCTTCTGTTCCCTTTCTTTAATGTCTTTTGTGGTCTTTATTCCTCTATCTTCTGGTCCCTTTCTTTACTGTCTTTCGTGGTCTTTATTCATTTATCTTCTGTTCCCTTTCTTTACTGTCTTTCGTGGTCTTTATTCATTCATCTTCTGTTCCCTTTCTTTACTATCTTTCGTGGTCTTTATTCCTTCATCTTCTGTTCCCTTTCTTTACTGTCTATCGTGGTGTTTATTCGTTTATCTTCTGTTCCCTCTCTTTACTGTCTTTCGTGGTCTTTATTCCTTTATCTTCTGTTCCCTTTCTTTACTGTCTTGCGTGGTTTTTATTCATTTATCTTCTGTTCCCTTTTTTTACTGTCTTTCGTGCTCTTTATTCATTCATCTTCTGTTCCCTTTCTTTACTGTCTTTCGTGGTCTTTATTCCTTTATCTTCTGTTCCCTTTCTTTACTGTCTTTCGTGGTCTTTATTCGTTTATCTTCTGTTCCCTTTCTTTACTGTCTTTCGTGGTCTTTATTCCTTTATCTTCTGTTCCCTTTTTTTACTGTCTTTCGTGGTCTTTATTTGTTTATCTTCTGGTCCCTTTCTTTACTGTCTTTCGTGGTCTTTATCCATTTATCTTCTGTTCCCTTTTTTTACTGTCTTTTGTGCTATTTATTTATTCATCTTCTGTTCCCTTTTTTTACTGTCTTTCGTGGTCTTTATTCGTTTATCTTCTGTTCCCTTTTTTTACTGTCTTTCGTGCTCTTTATTCTTTCATCTTCTGTTCCCTTTCTTTACTGTCTTTCGTGGTCTTTATTCGTTTATCTTCTGTTCCCTTTCTTTACTGTCTTTCGTGGTCTTTATTCCTTTATCTTCTGTTCCCTTTCTTTACTGCCTTTCGTGGTCTTTATTCGTTTATCTTCTTTTCCCTTTCTTTACTGTCTTTCGTGGTCTTTATTCCTTTATCTTCTGTTCCCTTTCTTTACTGTCTTTCGTGGTCTTTATTCGTTTATCTTCTGTTCCCTTTCTTTACTGTCTTTCGTGGTCTTTATTCCTTTATCTTCTGTTCCCTTTTTTTACTGTCTTTCGTGGTCTTTATTTGTTTATCTTCTGGTCCCTTTCTTTACTGTCTTTCGTGGTCTTTATCCATTTATCTTCTGTTCCCTTTTTTTACTGTCTTTTGTGCTATTTATTTATTCATCTTCTGTTCCCTTTTTTTACTGTCTTTCGTGGTCTTTATTCGTTTATCTTCTGTTCCCTTTTTTTACTGTCTTTCGTGCTCTTTATTCTTTCATCTTCTGTTCCCTTTCTTTACTGTCTTTCGTGGTCTTTATTCGTTTATCTTCTGTTCCCTTTCTTTACTGTCTTTCGTGGTCTTTATTCCTTTATCTTCTGTTCCCTTTCTTTACTGCCTTTCGTGGTCTTTATTCGTTTATCTTCTTTTCCCTTTCTTTACTGTCTTTCGTGGTCTTTATTCGTTTATCTTCTGTTCCCTTTCTTTACTGTCTTTCGTGGTCTTTATTCGTTTATCTTCTTTTCCCTTTCTTTACTGTCTTTCGTGGTCTTTATTCGTTTATCTTCTGTTCCCTTTCTTTACTGTCTTTCGTGGTCTTTATTCGTTTATCTTCTGTTCCCTTTTTTTACTGTCTTTCGTGGTCATTATTCGTTTATCTTCTGTTCCCTTTCTTTACTGTCTTTCGTGGTCTTTATTCGTTTATCTTCTGTTCCCTTTCTTTACTGTCTTTCGTGGTCTTTATTCATTTATCTTCTGTTCCCTTTCTTTACTGTCTTTCGTGCTCTTTATTCATTCATCTTCTGTTCCCTTTCTTTACTGTCTTTCGTGGTCTTTATTCCTTTATCTTCTGTTCCCTTTCTTTACTGTCTTTCGTGGTCTTTATTCGTTTATCTTTTGTTCCCTTTCTTTACTGTCTTTCGTGGTATTTATTCGTTTATCTTCTGTTCCCTTTCTTTACTGTCTTTCGTGGTCTTTATTCGTTTATCTTCTGGTCCCTTTCTTTACTGTCTTTCGTGGTCTTTATTCATTTATCTTCTGTTCCCTTTCTTTACTGTCTTTCGTGGTCTTTATCCATTCATCTTCTGTTCCCTTTCTTTACTGTCTTTCGTGGTCTTTATTCCCTTATCTTCTGTTCCCTTTCTTTACTGTCTTTCGTGGTCTTTATTCGTTTATCTTCTGTTCCCTTTCTTTACTGTCTTTCGTGGTCTTTATTCGTTTATCTTCTGTTCCCTTTCTTTACTGTCTTTCGTGGTCTTTATTCGTTTATCTTCTGTTCCCTTTCTTTACTGTCTTTCGTGGTCTTTATTCGTTTATCTTCTGTTCCCTTTCTTTACTGTCTTTCGTGGTCTTTATTCGTTTATCTTCTGTTCCCTTTTTTTACTGTCTTTCGTGCTCTTTATTCATTCATCTTCTGTTCCCTTTTTTTACTGTCTTTCGTGGTCTTTATTCCTTTATCTTCTGTTCCCTTTCTTTACTGTCTTTCGTGGTCTTTATTCCTTTATCTTCTGATCCCTTTCTTTACTGTCTTTCGTGCTCTTTATTCGTTTATCTTCTGGTCCCTTTCTTTACTGTCTTTCGTGCTCTTTATTCGTTTATCTTCTGTTCCCTTTCTTTACTGTCTTTCGTGGTCTTTATTCCTTTATCTTCTGTTCCCTTTTTTTACTGTCTTTCGTGCTCTTTATTCATTCATCTTCTGTTCCCTTTTTTTATTGTCTTTCGTGGTGTTTATTCCTTTATCTTCTGTTCCCTTTCTTTACTGTCTTTCGTGCTCTTTATTCGTTTATCTTCTGTTCCCTTTCTTTACTGTCTTTCGTGGTCTTTATTCCTTTATCTTCTGTTCCCTTTCTTTACTGTCTTTCGTGGTCTTTATTCCTTTATCTTCTGTTCCCTTTCTTTACTGTCTTTCGTGCTCTTTATTCTTTTATCTTCTGTTCCCTTTTTTACTGTCTTTCGTGCTCTTTATTCGTTTATCTTCTGTTCCCTTTCTTTACTGTCTTTCGTGCTCTTTATTCGTTTATCTTCTGGTCCCTTTCTTTACTGTCTTTCGTGCTCTTTATTCGTTTATCTTCTGTTCCCTTTCTTTACTGTCTTTCGTGCTCTTTATTCGTTTATCTTCTGGTCCCTTTCTTTACTGTCTTTCGTGCTCTTTATTCGTTTATCTTCTGGTCCCTTTCTTTACTGTCTTTCGTGCTCTTTATTCATTCATCTTCTGTTCCCTTTCTTTACTGTCTTTCGTGCTCTTTATTCATTCATCTTCTGTTCCCTTTCTTTACTGTCTTTCGTGCTCTTTATTCCTTTATCTTCTGTTCCCTTTCTTTACTGTCTTTCGTGCTCTTTATTCGTTTATCTTCTGTTCCCTTTCTTTACTGTCTTTCGTGCTCTTTATTCGTTTATCTTCTGTTCCCTTTCTTTACTGTCTTTCGTGCTCTTTATTCATTCATCTTCTGTTCCCTTTCTTTACTGTCTTTCGTGCTCTTTATTCATTCATCTTCTGTTCCCTTTCTTTACTGTCTTTCGTGCTCTTTATTCGTTTATCTTCTGTTCCCTTTCTTTACTGTCTTTCGTGCTCTTTATTCGTTTATCTTCTGTTCCCTTTCTTTACTGTCTTTCGTGCTCTTTATTCGTTTATCTTCTGTTCCCTTTCTTTACTGTCTTTCGTGCTCTTTATTCGTTTATCTTCTGGTCCCTTTCTTTACTGTCTTTCGTGCTCTTTATTCGTTTATCTTCTGTTCCCTTTCTTTACTGTCTTTCGTGCTCTTTATTCCTTTATCTTCTGGTCCCTTTCTTTACTGTCTTTCGTGCTCTTTATTCGTTTATCTTCTGTTCCCTTTCTTTACTGTCTTTCGTGGTCTTTATTCGTTTATCTTCTGGTCCCTTTCTTTACTGTCTTTCGTGCTCTTTATTCGTTTATCTTCTGTTCCCTTTCTTTACTGTCTTTCGTGCTCTTTATTCGTTTATCTTCTGGTCCCTTTCTTTACTGTCTTTCGTGCTCTTTATTCGTTTATCTTCTGTTCCCTTTCTTTACTGTCTTTCGTGCTCTTTATTCGTTTATCTTCTGTTCCCTTTCTTTACTGTCTTTCGTGGTCTTTATTCCTTTATCTTCTGTTCCCTTTCTTTACTGTCTTTCGTGCTCTTTATTCCTTTATCTTCTGTTCCCTTTCTTTACTGTCTTTCGTGCTCTTTATTCCTTCATCTTCTGTTCCCTTTCTTTACTGTCTTTCGTGCTCTTTATTCCTTTATCTTCTGTTCCCTTTCTTTACTGTCTTTCGTGCTCTTTATTCGTTTATCTTCTGGTCCCTTTCTTTACTGTCTTTCGTGCTCTTTATTCGTTTATCTTCTGGTCCCTTTCTTTACTGTCTTTCGTGCTCTTTATTCGTTTATCTTCTGTTCCCTTTCTTTACTGTCTTTCGTGCTCTTTATTCGTTTATCTTCTGGTCCCTTTCTTTACTGTCTTTCGTGCTCTTTATTCGTTTATCTTCTGTCCCTTTCTTTACTGTCTTTCGTGCTCTTTATTCATTCATCTTCTGTTCCCTTTCTTTACTGTCTTTCGTGCTCTTTATTCATTCATCTTCTGTTCCCTTTCTTTACTGTCTTTCGTGCTCTTTATTCGTTCATCTTCTGTTCCCTTTCTTTACTGTCTTTCGTGCTCTTTATTCGTTCATCTTCTGTTCCCTTTCTTTACTGTCTTTCGTGCTCTTTATTCGTTCATCTTCTGTTCCCTTTCTTTACTGTCTTTCGTGCTCTTTATTCGTTCATCTTCTGTTCCCTTTCTTTACTGTCTTTCGTGCTCTTTATTCGTTCATCTTCTGTTTCCCTTTCTTTACTGTCTTTCGTGCTCTTTATTCGTTCATCTTCTGTTCCCTTTCTTTACTGTCTTTCGTGCTCTTTATTCGTTCATCTTCTGTTCCCTTTCTTTACTGTCTTTCGTGCTCTTTATTCCTTCATCTTCTGTTCCCTTTCTTTACTGTCTTTCGTGCTCTTTATTCCTTCATCTTCTGTTCCCTTTCTTTACTGTCTTTCGTGCTCTTTATTCCTTTATCTTCTGTTCCCTTTCTTTACTGTCTTTCGTGCTCTTTATTCCTTCATCTTCTGTTCCCTTTCTTTACTGTCTTTCGTGCTCTTTATTCCTTTATCTTCTGTTCCCTTTCTTTACTGTCTTTCGTGCTCTTTATTCCTTTATCTTCTGTTCCCTTTCTTTACTGTCTTTCGTGCTCTTTATTCCTTTATCTTCTGTTCCCTTTCTTTACTGTCTTTCGTGCTCTTTATTCCTTTATCTTCTGTTCCCTTTCTTTACTGTCTTTCGTGCTCTTTATTGTTTATCTTCTGTTCCCTTTCTTTACTGTCTTTCGTGCTCTTTATTCGTTTATCTTCTGTTCCCTTTCTTTACTGTCTTTCGTGCTCTTTATTCGTTTATCTTCTGTTCCCTTTCTTTACTGTCTTTCGTGCTCTTTATTCGTTTATCTTCTGTTCCCTTTCTTTACTGTCTTTCGTGCTCTTTATTCGTTTATCTTCTGTTCCCTTTCTTTACTGTCTTTCGTGCTCTTTATTCGTTTATCTTCTGTTCCCTTTCTTTACTGTCTTTCGTGCTCTTTATTCGTTTATCTTCTGTTCCCTTTCTTTACTGTCTTTCGTGCTCTTTATTCGTTTATCTTCTGTTCCCTTTCTTTACTGTCTTTCGTGCTCTTTATTCGTTTATCTTCTGTTCCCTTTCTTTACTGTCTTTCGTGCTCTTTATTCGTTTATCTTCTGTTCCCTTTCTTTACTGTCTTTCGTGCTCTTTATTCGTTTATCTTCTGTTCCCTTTCTTTACTGTCTTTCGTGCTCTTTATTCGTTTATCTTCTGTTCCCTTTCTTTACTGTCTTTCGTGCTCTTTATTCATTTATCTTCTGTTCCCTTTCTTTACTGTCTTTCGTGCTCTTTATTCCTTTATCTTCTGTTCCCTTTCTTTACTGTCTTTCGTGGTCTTTATTCCTTTATCTTCTGTTCCCTTTCTTTACTGTCTTTCGTGGTCTTTATTCCTTTATCTTCTGTTCCCTTTTTTTACTGTCTTTCGTGGTCTTTATTCCTTTATCTTCTGTTCCCTTTTTTTACTGTCTTTCGTGGTCTTTATTCCTTTATCTTCTGTTCCCTTTTTTTACTGTCTTTCGTGGTCTTTATTCGTTTATCTTCTGTTCCCTTTCTTTACTGTCTTTCGTGGTCTTTATTCCTTTATCTTCTGTTCCCTTTCTTTAATTACTGTCTTTCGTGCTCTTTATTCGTTTATCTTCTGTTCCCTTTCTTTTACTGTCTTTCGTGCTCTTTATTCGTTTATCTTCTGGTTCCCTTTCTTTACTGTCTTTCGTGGTCTTTATTCGTTTATCTTCTGTTCCCTTTCTTTACTGTCTTTCGTGCTCTTTATTCATTTATCTTCTGTTCCCTTTCTTTACTGTCTTTCGTGCTCTTTATTCCTTTATCTTCTGTTCCCTTTCTTTACTGTCTTTCGTGCTCTTTATTCCTTTATGTTCTGTTCCCTTTCTTTACTGTCTTTCGTGCTCTTTATTCCTTTATCTTCTGTTCCCTTTCTTTACTGTCTTTCGTGCTCTTTATTCCTTTATCTTCTGTTCCCTTTCTTTACTGTCTTTCGTGCTCTTTATTCCTTTATCTTCTGTTCCCTTTCTTTACTGTCTTTCGTGGTCTTTATTCCTTTATCTTCTGTTCCCTTTCTTTACTGTCTTTCGTGGTCTTTATTCCTTTATCTTCTGTTCCCTTTCTTTACTGTCTTTCGTGGTCTTTATTCCTTTATCTTCTGTTCCCTTTCTTTACTGTCTTTCGTGCTCTTTATTCCTTTATCTTCTGTTCCCTTTCTTTACTGTCTTTCGTGCTCTTTATTCCTTTATCTTCTGTTCCCTTTCTTTACTGTCTTTCGTGCTCTTTATTCCTTTATGTTCTGTTCCCTTTCTTTACTGTCTTTCGTGCTCTTTATTCCTTTATGTTCTGTTCCCTTTCTTTACTGTCTTTCGTGCTCTTTATTCCTTTATGTTCTGTTCCCTTTCTTTACTGTCTTTCGTGCTCTTTATTCCTTTATGTTCTGTTCCCTTTCTTTACTGTCTTTCGTGCTCTTTATTCCTTTATCTTCTGTTCCCTTTCTTTACTGTCTTTCGTGCTCTTTATTCCTTTATCTTCTGTTCCCTTTCTTTACTGTCTTTCGTGCTCTTTATTCCTTTATCTTCTGTTCCCTTTCTTTACTGTCTTTCGTGCTCTTTATTCCTTTATCTTCTGTTCCCTTTCTTTACTGTCTTTCGTGCTCTTTATTCCTTTATCTTCTGTTCCCTTTCTTTACTGTCTTTCGTGCTCTTTATTCCTTTATCTTCTGTTCCCTTTCTTTACTGTCTTTCGTGCTCTTTATTCCTTTATCTTCTGTTCCCTTTCTTTACTGTCTTTCGTGCTCTTTATTCCTTTCTGTTTTTTGTGGTCTTTATTCATTTATCTTCTGTTCCCTTTCTTTACTGTTTTTCGTGGTCTTCATTCTTATACATATATCTTCCTGAAAGGGAAAATTCGTACACTCAGGCACACTATTCTATCTTGCTTCTCTTCCTCTTGTTATTTTGAAGTTTTTATAGTTTATATATGAAAGATTTATCTTAATGTTGGCGTTGATCTTAAACTTCTCTTTTAGTTTATTTCCTTATTTCCTTTCCTCACTGAGCTATTTTACCTGTTGGAGTGTTTGGGCTTATAGCATACTACTTTTCCAACTAGGGTTGTAGCTTAGAAAGTAATAATAATAATAATAATAATAATAATAATAATAATAATAATAATAATAATAATAATAAAAATAATAATAATAATAATAATAATAATAATGTGTGTGCATGCTTGGATAGAAGGTAGGGAAAGTGCTACTAAGTTCTCTTGCTTCAGGGTATAGGCTACTCGGCCATACTATTCTGTCTTACTTCTCTTGCTCTTGTTTTCAAGTTTTTTTTTTTTATAGTTTATACATGAGAAATTTATTTTGATGGTGTTACTGTTCTAAAAATATATATTTTTTTAATTGTTCATTACTTATATTGTAGTTTATTTATTTCCTTATTTCCTTTCCTCGCTGCACGATCTTTTATCTAGGCTTGTAGCTAAGAAAAAGATAATACTAATAATAATAATAATAACAACTGCAGCTTATTTCCCTACCTTTTGTTTGACCTTGACCTTGATCTTTGACCTTAACATGTATTAATTGGCGTTGATTTTCGTGCGCTCGAATAAGAACCAAGTTTGAAGTCTCTGTGACAACAATGTTCAAACTTATGGCTGAATATGTAAATTGGACCTTTTGCTTGACCTTGACGTTGACCTTGACCTTCCAAAATTAAATAATCCCTAGCTTTTTACATAGGAGTTAATCCCTGCAAGTTCCATTACTCTATGATAAAAATTGTAGCCAGGGAGCTGTTCATAAGCAAACAAACAAACACACAAACTGGAGCGAAAACCTAACCTCCTTCCAAATTCGTTGGCGGAGGTAATTATAGTTTATATGAATAAGGTATCCAACAACTTATTTGGATATTTTTTTCCCTCTTGATTATCCTAACTATTACTTTTTTCTTTTTTTTACCATTTTTTCTCATTACTGATTATGTCCTCCCGTTCAGGTAATGGCACTTTCCACATATGGAAATTTGAAGAACAGAAATGAGGTTATATGCAGTCACCTTTCTCTCTCTCTCTCTCTCTCTCTCTCTCTCTCTCTCTCTCTCCTCTCCACTTTAATTTCATCCTGCTTATAAAATGTTCTTCAATAAGAATTCTTTTATCTTGATTATTTCAACAGCATCTCTCTCCCCCCCCTCTCTCTCTCTCTCTCTCTCTCTCTCTCTCTCTCACTTTAATTTCATCCTACTTATAAAATGTTCTTCAATAAGAATTCTTTTATCTTGATTATTTCAACAGCACCTCTCTCTCTCTCTCTCTCTCTCTCTCTCTCTCTCTCTCTCTCTCTTCTCTCTCTCTCTCTCTCTCTCTCTAATTTCATCCTACTTATAAAATGTTTCTCAATAAGATTTCTTTTATCTTGATTATTTCAACAGCATCTCTCTCTCTCTCTCTCTCTCTCTCTCTCTCTCTCTCTCTCTCTCACTTTAATTTCATCCTACTTATAAAATGTTCCTCAGTAAAAATTCTTTTATCTTGATTATATATTTCAACAGCAGCTCTCTCTCTCTCTCCCCTCTCTCTCTCTCTCTCTCTCTCTCTCTCTCTCTCTCTCTCTCTCTCTCTGTCATATGAAGGATCCCAGCTGTGCAATGGTTAACGGGGCCCTTTGTCTCGCTAGCTTCGTGTCCCATTAATCGAGAAATCAAGTTTATCTCTCTCCCTCAGTCGCCATTATTCGTCGCGTGGCAAGTCTTATCTGAGTTCAGTTTCAAGTTTCATGTAGGGCCATGAATACGAGATCTTTGAGCAGCTGTTATATGTCTCTTCCTAATTTACCTTCGTTTTTACAAGAAAAATAATGTAAACATTGTTTTTGTAGTTTGTGTAGTAGCTCAAGTTGAGAAAATTTTGTTGAAATAGTTTCAACTGTCTCGGGTTAGAGTTCTCTTGCTTGTAGCTCGAGAAGAATTTGGTTGAAATCGTTTCAACTGTCTTGGGTTAGAGTTCTCTTGCTTGAGGGTACATTCGGGCATACTAATTCTATCTTATTTCTCTTTCTCTTGTTTTGTTAAAGTTTTTATAGTTTATATGAGATATTTTTTTTAAATGTCACTGTTCTTAAGATATTTTATTATTCCTTATTTCCTTTCCTCTCTGGGCTATTTTCCCTGTTGGAGCCCATGGGCTTATAGCATCCTGCTTTTCCAACTAAGGTTGTAGCTTAGCAAGTAATGATAATAATAATAATAATAATAATAATAATAATAATAATAATAATAATAATAATAATAATAATAATAATAATAAATGGTACAACGAGTGAAGTCAAGTCAGAATTTATGATTCCACCAACTGCAACCATGAAGTTATATTGATTTTGATAATTATTATAATTATAATTTTAATATTTTCAATAGTTTTAATATTAAAAAATAATGATAATTCTATTAAATCGAGATATATTTTTAATTATAATTTAAATATTCTGAATAGTTTTAATAATAATAATAATAATAATAATAATAATAATAATTTTATTATTTCAAGAGTTATTTTTAAGAGTGATTTGAGTTAAATATCTCTCATCCTCTTCTCTATCGAAGTGAATTATCTTCCAATATTGAGGGATCTCATCTCGATTTCCTTATTTCCTTAACTCATTCATCCTACATTGCATTCTTTTGTGTCAAATCCGCACTCCCTTTATAATTTATATTCCAAATAATTTTTCATTTAGTCATATCTACATGAAGGACATTAGCGTCTTCATCTAATTATAAAACAGATTTTCAAGTTTTTCTCTAATTCTGCAGTTCGTTCATTATTACTTTCTCCATCTTTCTCTAATTCTACCGTTCGTTCATTTTTACTTTCTCCATCTTTCTCCGAGATACGAAACTACTCATAATCAATCAATCAAATGTTATCTTCCATATGTAAATGCCTTCTATTGTTGTCTAGTTACGAAGCTGAATTGAATGTCGTTTAAATCGCTGGTGTATGCAATTTATAATTACCTGTCTATCTTCCGGAAAGACTTAATTAATTATAAAACGGTCCCGGATCAGTATGACCTGATACGCATGTATGCATCATTACCCTCTTGTTGTTATTGTTATTGTTGTTTGTGTTTGGCTGGACTGAAGGTTATGACTACCTAGTCTCTGTACCATGGTCTTCCACTGTCTTGGGTTAGAGTTCTCTTGCTTGAGGGTACACTCGGGCACGCTGTTCTGTCTTGTTTCTCTTCCTCTTGTTTTGTTAATGGTTTTATAGTTTATGTTGGAGATATTTATTTTAATGTTACTCTTCCTAAAAGTTTTATTTTTCCTTGTTTCCTTTTCTCACTGGGCTGTTTTCCCTGTTGGAGCCCATGGTCTTATAGCATCCTCCTTTTCCAATTAGGGTTGTAGCTTAGCAAGTAATAATAATAATAATAATAATAATAATAATAATAATAATAGTAATAATAGGTTAAGTTATTGAATATTTCCTTTAAAGCAGATTCGACCTCAAGATTTAAATGTACAGTACGTGTTGTTACTCTTCTTGAAATATTTTATTTTTCCTTTTTTTCTTTCCCTCACTGAGCTATCTTCCCTGTTGGAGCCCCTGGGCTTATAGCATCCTGATTTTCCAATTAGGGTTGTAGCTTAGCAAGTAATGATAATAATAATAATAATAATACTCGTAAATATTGTTGATAGACGTTAAAATGCTTTAGTATAAGAACCATATACTGTATACTAATAAAAATTCGAGGCATTTTATACGGTTTGATAAAGGATAAAGGCAAGTGCAGAGTCAATACATATACTGTATGTATTAACTTTTGGCAAGTAATTATACTTTATCGGGAGTTTAAAGATTCTCTCTCTCTCTCTCTCTCTCTCTCTCTCTCTCTCTCTCTCTCTCTCTCTCTCTCACATACACACACACACACTAAGCGCCGATATTATTCATTTTAAGTTTACTTACGTTATCGTGTGGAAAAAATAATACACTCTCTTACGGACTCCAGTATAACAAATTGCCGCTCGCACCAGGCTTCTAATGTCTGTTTCACGTTTCGTAACTCTTTCAGCTTTGCTTGAATCAGGCTGTTTGTAAAATCTGAAAGCAACGGGAAATATCACAAAGGAATTATTGCAAAAATTAAGACTGTAGATAGCTGTAATACTAGAAAGAAAATATGAAGTTAATTGTACACAAGAAAAACGAAATAAGCTGGAAATTCCAGAAAAAATGGAATAATTCCAAGCGCAATAACCCAAATGTTTGCGAAAACCAGAAAGAGTAATGTTTGCACCGTGCCAGAAAGAAGAGATATGTATACATCACCCGAGGTCAAGTCTTTAAAGTTCGGTCAGTAAAGTTTGCTGACGTGAATGTATAATTCTTGAGAATATGCAGACGATGCTTTTTTTTTTTTTTTTTTTTTTTTTTGTG
>NC_090736.1:142043202-142048202 GCF_036898095.1 Palaemon carinicauda | reverse complement strand
TATAATATATATATGTATATATATTTATATATATATATATTCATATATATATATATATATATACATACCGTATATATGTACGTATATATATTTATATATATATATATATATATATATATATAAATATATAAATATATATATATATATATTTATATGTATGTATATATATACTATATATATAAATATATATATATATATATATATTTATATATATATATTATTATTATTATTATTATTATTACTTACTAAGCTACAACCCTAGTTGGAAAAGCAGTATGCTATAAGCCCAGGGGCTCCAACAGGGAAAATAGCTCAGTGCGGAAAGGAAAAAAGGAAAATAAAATATTCTAAGAGGAGTAACAACAATAAATATCTCCTATATAAACTATAAAAACTTTAACAAAACAAGAGGAAGAGAAATAAGATAGGAGAGTGTGCTCGAGTGTACCCTCAAGCAAGAGAACTCTAACCCAAGACAGTGAAAGGCCATGGTACAGAGGCTATGGCACTACCCAAGACTAGAGAACAGTGGTTTGATTTTGGAGTGTCCTTCTCCTAGAAGAGCTGCTTACCATAGCTAAAGAGTCTCTTCTACCCTTACCAAGAGGAAAGTGGCACTGAACAATTACAGTGCAGTAACCCCTTGGGTGATGAAGAATTGTTTGGTAATCTGTGTCGTCAGGTGTATGAGGATAGAGGAGAATATGTAAAGAATATGCCAGACTATTCAGTGTGTATGTAGGCAAAGGGAAAATGAACCGTAACCAGAGAGGAGGATCCAATGTAGTACTGTCTGGCCAGTCAAAAGACCCCATAACTCTCTAGCGGTAGTATATCAACGGGTGGCTGGTGCCCTGGCCAACCTACTACCTACTATATAAATATATATATATATATATATATATATATATATATATGCTGGTCTTAACAGGCGTGCCCAATAACTACGAGGAAGTCAGGAGGTTTCCTCACTGAAGCCATTAAAATTACTTATACAGTACAGATACAGTAACAGTTCAGTAGATATTGTAAAGATTACCTGTAGATTCCCTACATTTCAGTGGTCGTATTCAACACTCTCTTCAATGACGTGTTCTTGACACGTTAAAATGTCATTTTCCTTTTCAAAGATTTTCCCACACGCTCTTTTTTATTATCATTTTCCTCACGCCCTTTTCATTGTTATGTTTCCACCATCTTTTTCATTGTCATTTTCCATTTTTTTTATTGTAATTTTTCCATCACCATATTTTAATTTTCCCACCACCTTTTTACTTTAATTTTCCCACCTTTTTATTTTCCTTTTCCTTATCCCCTTTTTATTGTCATTTTCCTTACCACCTTTTTTTCATGGTCATTTTCCTCATCCCGATTTTAATTGTCATTTTCCATATTTTTTTTTGTAATTTTCCAACCACCTTTTTTTGTAATTTTCCCATCTTTTTATTGTAATTTTCCCATCTTTTATTGTAATTTTCAGTACCACCTTTTTATTGTAATTTTCCCACCTTTTCATTGTCATTTTTTCACCCCCCTTTTCAGTTATTTTCCCCCTTTTCATCATCCTTTTACCTCCTTTCTTTCATTGTCATTTGCCCAAGAGCATTTTAATTTTAATTTTCTACATTTTTCATTGCCATTTTCCCACCGCCTTTTTTCATTGTCATTTCGCAACCTCCTTTTGTCATTTTCCCATAACCTTTTCCTTTGTCATTTTCCCCACACCCTCTTAATTTTAATTTTCCCACCACCTATTTATTGCCAGTTTCCAGACCCCTTTTCATTGTCATTTCCCCTCTCTTTTTCATTGCCCTTTTACCACCTTTTTCATTGTCAATTGCCCCATCCCTTTATAATTGTCATTTCTTGTTGTCATTTCCCACCCCTTTTAATTGTCATTTTCCCATCCCCTTTTAACAATAATTTACCAAAACCTTTTTTAATTTATCATTTAACCCCAACCACTTTTAATTTATTATTTACCCACCCATTTCAATTATCATTTACCACAGCCTCAATTCATTTACTCCACCCTCTTTTAATTGTCATTTACCCCACCCCTTTTAATTGTCATTCATCATACCCCTTTTAATTATCATTTATCACAACCTCCTTTAATTGTCGTCTCTTACCTTTTTCATTGTCATTTTCCCACCACCTTTTTCACTATCATTTCTTCCACCCCCTTTTTCACTGTCATTTTCCCACCACCCTTTTCACTGTCATTTTCCCACCACCTTTTTCACCGTCATTTTCCCACCACCTTTTTCACCGTCATTTTCCCCACCACCTTTTTCGCTGTCATTTTCCCCACCACCTTTTGCACTGTCATTTTCCCCACCACCTTTTTCGCTGTCATTTTCTTTACCACGTTTTTTGCTGTCATTTTCCCCACCCACCTTTTTCGCTGTCATTTTCACCACCACTTTTTTTGCTGTCATTTTCCCCACCACCTTTTGTTCTTACATTTTCCCCACGACCTTTTTCACTATCATTTTCCCCACCACCTTTTTCATTGTCATTTTCCCCACCACTATTTTCACTGTCATTTTCCCCATCCGCTTTCAAGACTTCTCCCCATCCTGCTATCAGACCTCCCCCCACCCCGCCCTTCTGCGTGTCATCTTTGACCAACCCCCCCCCTTCCCCTCCATGATCTCGGACCTTTTTCACCGTCATTTTCCCCACCACCTTTTTCACTGTCATTTTCCCCACCACCCTTTTCACTGTCATTTTTCCCACCACCCTTTTCACTGTCATTTCCCCCACCACCTTTTTCACTCATTTTCCTCATCCGCTTTCAAGACTCCTCCCCATCCTCCTATCAGATTCCCCCCCCCCCCCCCGCCCTTCTCAGTATCATCTCCGACACCCGCCCCCCTCGCCCCTCCATGATCTCAGACCGATTCCAGAAAAGAAGCTAAATTGAATTTGCAATGGAAGGGAAAAAGAGAGGAGGCGTAAATTTCCTTTTCCTCGCCGGAAACTGGTGTTTCATTTACCCGACTCGGAGGACCAATACTTCCTCCTCCTCCTCCTCTCCCTCCTCCTCCTCCTCCTCCTCCTCCCTCAATCCCCTCTCATCTGTCGGGGAAATCTTTAAGGATTGACTCCTGGGGAGAGTTGAAAACCACAGACGTCCGGTGGCAGACTTTCTACCAAAATATTGAGAATTTTATTTCGCTTTCAGTTTATTTCTCTCTCTCTCTCTCTCTCTCTCTCTCTCTCTCTCTCTCTCTCTCTCTAGTGTATAAGTAGGGTTGTTCCCCCAGATATTTCTATGAGAAATTCATGGTTATTTTCCAGTTTTGAAATGAACTCTCTCTCTCTCTCTCTCTCGCTCTCTCTCTCTCTCTCTCTCTCTCTCTCTCTCTCTCTCTCTCTCTCTCTCTCTCTCTCTCTCTCTCTCTCTCTCGTGTATAAGTAGGGTTGTTCCTCCAGATATATCCATAAGAAATTCATGATTATTTTCCAGTTTTGAAATTAATTCTCTCTCTCTCTCTCTCTCTCTCTCTCTCTCTCTCTCTCTCTCGAAAAAGAAAGGCATTTTGTATTAATATTCTCTCTCCCGCTGTCTCTTTGTGGAACGTGTAATTTTCGTTCAGAATTGGATTAAGTGTTTTCTTTTCTACTGAAATTAAATAATATAAAAAAATCTTATTTCTTTACAACAAAGACTACATGGAATTTTAAAAGATTTTTGTACGTAAGTTTTATGCAACAATTTTCAAATTGCGAGAGATTTTTCATTTGTGTTGATGTTAAATTTATTTCAGAATTGTTTTGAATCTATTACACTGGTATGTTTGATGGATATACTTTTACGTGGATATTTTATTAGTAATCTGGATAAATTTTTACCGATAACGTTTACATACTTTTATATAAATATATACGCATCTATTTATGTATCATATATACATATATACATATATATATATATATATATATATTTATATATATATATATATATATATATATATATTTATATTTGTATATATATGTATATACAGTATATATATATATATATATATACATATATATATATATATATACATATATATATATATATATACATATATATATATATATATATATATTCAGATACACATACACACAGATTCAACCCTTCCCACCCCTTCCCTTTTCCTAGCTACAACACGATAGTTTTGGGGAAATAGTGGGAGATTGTTGTTTTCCAAGTAGTTGCCGTTCAGCGTGACAGAAAATAATATATATGTATATATGTATATATAAAATATATACAATAGGCATATATATATATATATATATATATATATATATAGTTTATATAAAAACATATATATATATATATATATATATGTATATATATGTATATATATATATATATATATATATACATATATGTATATATATAGGCTCATAAGCGGTTTGCAATTGAATTCTCTCTCTCTCTCTCTCTCTCTCTCTCTCTCTCTCTCTCTCAGATTCACTCCCTAGATACAGTATAGCTTTTAGAGTATTCTCTGTATTCGTTGTGATTATAAATATGAGTAATTTTATTGTTGATCTAATGAAACTAATTCATCTAAATTTCTTTACAGAAATCCCTCTCAATTCATCACGTGTCAACTGTGGTCCCTTAAGGTAAAGTAATATTATATAAAGAAGTTTAGTATATATTTTATATATTTTAATTTCTATATATACATATGTATACTTTTACAGTATATGCGTGCATATATATATATATATATATATATATATATATATATATATATATATATATATACTGTATATGCATGTGTGCTTTTGCACGCGCAAATGTGTGTATGCAACATTGATATATTTAATTGTTAAGAAAAAAACAGACTTTCCATTTTCAACTTTTATTTTTAAAAATTAATTTTACAACTATTTTCTTTGAGTATGACTTTACTGATCAAAATTCATTTACCTTTTATTTATCGTCCTCTTCTACCCTCTTGTCTCTAACACACCTACGTTCATTCCTGTAA
>NC_090736.1:142025702-142040702 GCF_036898095.1 Palaemon carinicauda | reverse complement strand
TTTTTTTTTTAACATCAACTCTCTGGGTGACATTACTCCAATTCTACAACTCTCTGAGTGATATTACGCCAATTCTACAATCCTCTGAGTGACATTGCTCCAATTCTACAATCCTCTGAGTGACATTGCTCCAATTCTACAATCCTCTGAGTGACATTGCTCAAATTCTACAATCCTCTGAGTGACATTGCTCCAATTCTACAACCATCTCAGTGACATTACTCCAATTCCACAACTCTCTGAGAGACATTGGTCTAATCATACTGTACCGCATGTGTTTCATTCACGCCTATACACTAAGCTTTTTGTCTTATATCTCTCGCCTTTCCTCGCACTGATAACAGAACCTGTTTAAGCCTGCTTTCGCATGTATTGGCATGTTTCAATTTTTGTGACATTCTTGCTTGGAACTCCTTGTATATAAACTAGTTATCTGTGGAATAAACGTTACTTGTATTCACCTTGCCTCTCGGTGAACAACAACCTCACACAATACTGTGCATTAGTATTGTCTATTCTATAACTCTGAACAACTCTTTCCACAACTGTTATGGCCGTTACTTCCTCTAACCAATTCTCATAAATAATATTGTACTACATCTTCAAATAATTTCCCCCCAATTCTGAAACTATTAGCGTTATTATTTCCCTCATACAATTCACAGTAACTTCGCTATACCTCTCTGAATAACTAAGCGACATTAATTTAAATCTATAAAGCAAAATAACTTTACTGCAGTTCTATAACTGTATTACTTCCATTCTACGACTTAAAATAATTTAAGTCTTCGAATAGCTTTTTTTCCACTTCATTAACTCCAACAGTTCTGTTATTTTCATTCTGTAAAACCCTCTTATCTTATTCTTACCTTCGAATTTTACAATTTATGGTGACACTTCTCCAATTTTACAGCATACTATAACCTTAATGAAATAACTTCCCTTCAATTCTACAACTGTTAGGGAGACATTACTTTCATTTTAAAACTTGCAATAAAATTGCTACAAGTCTTTGAGTACCATTACTCGTTTTACAACTATGTGAGTAGCATTATTCCAGTTCTACAGCTCATTGCTTGACATTACTCCAATTCTACAACTCTCAGTGACATTACTCCAATTCTACAACTCTTTGGGGGACATTAATCCTATTCTTCAACTCTTTGGGGGACATTACTCTAATTCTACAACTCTTTACTCCAATTTTACAACTCTTTGTGTGCCATTGCACCAATTATACAACTCTTTGGGTGCCCTTGTTCCAATTCTACAACTCTTTAGGTGATATTATTCCAATTCTACAACTCTCTGAGTAAAATTTCTCCAATTCTACAATTCTTTGGGTGACATTACTCCAATTCTACAACTGTCTGAATGACATTGTTCCAATTCTACAACTCATTAGGTAACATTACTCCAATTCTACAACTCTGAGTGACATTTCTCCAATTCTTTTAATCTTTGGGTGACATTACTCCAATTCTACAATTCTCTGAGTGACATTACTCCAATTCTACAACTCTCCAAGTGATATTACTCCAATTCTACAACTCTCTGAGTAAAATTGCTCCAATTCTACAACTCTCAGAGTGTCATTCCTCCAATGCTACAACTCTCTGAGTAACATTGCTCCAATTCTACAATACTTTGGGTGACATTACTCCAATTCTACAATTCTCTGAGTGACATTACTCCAATTCTACAACTCTCCAAGTGATATTACTCCAATTCTACAACTCTCTGAGTAAAATTGCTCCTATTCTACAACTCTCAGAGTGTCATTCCTCCAATGCTACAACTCTCTGAGTAACATTGCTCCAATTCTACAATTCTTTGGGTGACATTACTCCAATTCTACAATTCTCTGAGTTATATTGCTCCAATTCTACAAGTCTTTTTGTGACATTACTCCAATTCTACAACTCTCTGAGTAACATTTCTCCAATTCTTTTACTCTTTGTGTGATATTACTTCAATTCTACAATTCTCTAAGTGACATTGCTCAAATTCTACAACCCTGAGTGATATTACTTCAATTCTACAACTCTCCGAGTGACATAACTCCGCTTTTCCAACACTCTGGGTGACATTAATCCGCTTTTATAATTCTGAGTGACATTAATCTAATTCTATAACTCTTTGAGTGACATTACTCCATTTCTATAACTCTTTGGGTGACATTACTCCAATTCTACAATTCTTTGGGTGACAGTACACCAATTATACAACTCTCTGAGTGATATTGCTCCAGTTCTACAACTCCCTGGGTAACATTACTCCAATTCTACAACTCTTTGGGCGACATTACTCCAATTCTACAACTCTTTGGGTGACATTACTCCAATGCTACAACTCTTTGGGCGACATTACTCCGATTCTACAACTCTCTGGGTGACATTACTCCAATTCTACAACTCTTTGGGCGACATTACTCCAATGCTACAACTCTTTGGGCGACATTACTCCGATTCTACAACTCTCTGGGTGACATTACTCCAATTCTACAACTCTTTGGGCGACATTACTCCAATGCTACAACTCTTTGGGCGACATCACTCCGATTCTACAACTCTTAGGGTGACATTACTCCAATTCTACAACTCTTTGGGCGACATTACTCCAATGCTACAACTCTTTGGGCGACATTACTCCGATTCTACAACTCTCTGGGTGACATTACTCCAATTCTACAACTCTTTGGGCGACATTACTCCTATTCTACAACTCTTTGGGTGACATTACTCCGATTCTACAACTCTTTGGGCCACATTACTCCAATTCTACAACTCTTTGGGCGACATTACTCCAATTCTACAACTCTTTGGGAGACATTACTCCGATTCTACAACTCTTTGGGCGACATGACTCCGATTCTACAACTCTTTGGGCCACATTACTCCAATTCTACAACTCTTTGGGCAACATTACTCCGATTCTACAACTCTCTGGGTGACTTTACTCCAATTCTACAACTCTTTGGGTGACATTACTCCGATTCTACAACTCTTTGGGTGACATTACTCCAATTCTACAACTCTTTGGGCCACATTACTCCAATGCTACAACTCTTTGGGCCACATTACTCCAATTCTACAACTCTTTGGGCCACATTACTCCAATGCTACAACTCTTTGGGCCACATTACTCCAATGCTACAACTCTTTGGGCCACATTACTCCAATTCTACAACTCTTTGGGCCACATTACTCCAATTCTACAACTCTTTGGGCCACATTACTCCAATTCTACAACTCTTTGGGCAACATTACTCCGATTCTACAACTCTTTGGGTGACTTTACTCCAATTCTACAACTCTTTGGGTGACATTACTCCGATTCTACAACTCTTTGGGTGACATTACTCCAATTCTACAACTCTTTGGGCCACATTACTCCAATGCTACAACTCTTTGGGCCACATTACTCCAATTCTACAACTCTTTGGGCCACATTACTCCAATTCTACAACTCTTTGGGCCACATTACTCCAATGCTACAACTCTTTGGGCCACATTACTCCAATGCTACAACTCTTTGGGCCACATTACTCCAATGCTACAACTCTTTGGGCCACATTACTCCAATGCTACAACTCTTTGGGCCACATTACTCCAATGCTACAACTCTTTGGGCCACATTACTCCAATGCTACAACTCTTTGGGCCACATTACTCCAATTCTACAACTCTTTGGGCCACATTACTCCAATGCTACAACTCTTTGGGCCACATGACTCCAATTCTACAACTCTTTGGGCCACATTACTCCAATGCTACAACTCTTTGGGCCACATTACTCCAATTCTACAACTCTTTGGGCCACATTACTCCAATGCTACAACTCTTTGGGCCACATTACTCCAATTCTACAACTCTTTGGGCGACATTATTCCAATTCTACAACTCTTTGGGGGACCTTAATCCAATTCTACAACTCTTTGGGCGACATTACTCCAATTCTACAACTCTTTGGATGACATTACTCCGATTCTACAACTCTTTGGGTGACATTACTCCGATTCTACAACTCTTTGGGCGACATTACTCCGATTCTACAACTCTTTGGGCGACATTACTCTGATTCTACAATACTATGGGCGACATTACTCTGATTCTACAATTCTATGGGCGACATTACTCCCATTCTACAACTCTTTGGGCGACATTACTCCGATTCTACAACTCTCTGGGCGACATTACTCCGATTCTACAACTCTTTGGGCGACATTACTCCGATTCTACAACTCTTTGGGCGACATTACTCCGATTCTACAACTCTCTGGGCGACATTACTCCGATTCTACAACTCTTTGGGCGACATTACTCCGATTCTACAACTCTCTGGGCGACATTACTCCGATTCTACAACTCTTTGGGCGACATTACTCCGATTCTACAACTCTCTGGGCGACATTACTCCGATTCTACAACTCTTTGGGCGACATTACTCCGATTCTACAACTCTCTGGGCGACATTACTCCGATTCTACAACTCTTTGGGCGACATTACTCCGATTCTACAACTCTTTGGGCGACATTACTCTGATTCTACAATTCTATGGGCGACATTACTCTGATTCTACAATTCTATGGGCGACATTACTCCGATTCTACAACTCTTTGGGCGACATTACTCCGATTCTACAACTCTTTGGGCGACATTACTCCGATTCTACAACTCTTTGGGCGACATTACTCCGATTCTACAACTCTTTGGGCGACATTACTCCGATTCTACAACTCTTTGGGCGACATTACTCCAGTTCTACGACTTGCAAAGATCGCAGTAAAGCTCTCTGAATGACTTCCATCTAATGCTATTACAATTAGAGAGACATTACTCTCATTCTAAACCTCGCAATAACTGAATCATTTCCTCCCAACTCCACAACTCTCAGTGACATTACTCCAATTCTACAACTCTTTGGGCGACATTACTCCAATTCTACAACACTTTGGGTAACATTACTCCAGTTCTACGACTTGCAAGGATCGCAGTAAAGCTCTCTGAATGACTTCCAGCTAATGCTATTACAATTAGAGAGACATTACTCTCATTCTAAACCTTGCAATAACTGAATCATTTCCTCCCAACTCCACAACTCTCAGTGACATTACTCCAATTCTACAACTCTCTGGGCGACATTACTCCAATTCTACAACTCTTTGGGAGACATTACTCCGATTCTACAACACTTTGGGTGACATTACTCCAGTTCTACGACTTGCAAGGATTGCAGTAAAGCTCTCTGGATGACTTCCATCTAATGCTATTACAATTAGAGAGACATTACTCTCATTCTAAACCTCGCAATAACTGAATCATTTCCTCCCAACTCCACAACTCTCAGTGACATTACTCCAATTCTACAACTCTTTAGGCGACATTACTCCAATTCTACAACTCTTTGGGCGACATTACTCCAATTCTACAACACTTTGGGTGACATTACTCCAGTTCTACGACTTGCAAGGATCGAAGTAAAGCTCTCTAAATGACTTCCAGCTAATGCTATTACAATTAGAGAGACATTTTTCCCATTCTAAACCTCCCAATAACTGAATCATTTCCTCCCAATTCCACAACTCTCAGTGACATTACTCCGATTCTACAACGCCGTTTCCACAACTCACAACAACTGTACAGATCTTCGAGTAACTTCCCTCCAATTCCAACACCTCATTTACCACTCTTTCCGAGTCTTTCCCAAAGTAATAAAGTGTCGCCTTCCCACTCACCGGCATGAGCTGCCTCCTCTTGCAATAAATACTGCCATATCTCCAATGGGTGGAATTTTCTCTTTCTTTTTTTTTCATGTTTTCTTGCTCTTCCTTTGGGCTTCCTGGGTTCCCATCGCTTCTCTCGAATTCCAATCACTTTTCCATTGTTTGGACGAAGGTCGTAAGTTTTCGTCTTTGCTTTTTGTTTCGTTGTCATCTGGAAGATCTTATCCCTTTTTATGGGCGCCACGTTTTTAGGCCAGTGAGAGAGAGAGAGAGAGAGAGAGAGAGAGAGAGAGAGAGAGAGAGAGAGAGAGAGAGAGTGTGTGTGTGTGTGTGTGTGTGTGTGTGTTTTGAGATGGAAAGAAGTTTGGTAGCAATTATATATTTCAAAGGCGCGCTTCTGTGGCTTTTAGAGAGAGAGAGAGAGAGAGAGAGAGAGAGAGAGAGAGAATCAGGAATATATCGATTTTGAGATCGAAATAAGTTTGGTAATGATTATATTTTTTCAAGAAAACGCTTTTCTGGCTTTAAAAAAAACGAGCATGTAGCTACTGCTGTTGCCACTGTGATAAGAAAACATAACTAAATAAATAAAAAAATAAATAAATAAAGTAAATGAAGGAATCTAATAAAGAAGTAAATTAATTAATTAATTTGAACAATTTTAAAGGAAATTATTAAAGAAAAGGACAAGTTAACAGAGAAAGAAAATTAACCTGGAGTGACTCTGCGTGGATGAAAGAATCTGAAAATATAGGGAGCCGAAAAAGAAATAGATTTTTACTACGTTATAAACTTCTCTCTTAAGGTGAAAGAAAATTGTTCCGACAATGTCTTGGAAAGGAGCGCCGAGGGAGGGAATACTTTAAAAGCTAACAGCTGTTTCGCCGACAAAAAAAACAAAGAAGGGATTTGAATCTAGAGGGAAATTGAATGAAAAAAAAATGTCGCTGTTTTTTTTTTTTTTTTTTTTTTTTTTTTTTTTTTTTTTTTTTTTATCAGGAAACATTTCAACGCTCGTGTCTGTGTTTCAGAAATTTCATATCCACCGTTAGTCTGTTTTTACCTAATTGTGTTCGATAACTTATAGATGAATATCTTTGATGATAATATTTTATTATTGAAAAGAAAATATTCATTATAGATATCATTAGATCTCAGGCAGCTTCCTTTTTTTTTTTTTTTTTTTTTTTTTTTTTTTGTGAGGCTTTAGCGAACAGTTTAAGTTCTTCTTGAACATTTATCTGACAGATAACTAAAGAGGAACAATCTCTGTTTACTTAACTACTTTCTACAAAAAGTGAAAGGAAGGAATAGAACAAGTCGATGATAAAAGTAGCCAAGTGTAAAAAGTTATTCGAAAGGGCGAGATAAAGAAGAACACGTAGAGTATAGAAATAGCCAAATGCAATAAAGTGATTCCAGGTAATTGCAGACAAGAAAGAAAGAGAAAATATTCATGACTTTTTATCTGAATTGCAAGGGAAACCGTAGGGACCCCCATAGAGACCCCCACAGACCACCCCCGCAAATACTCCCACAGACACCCCCACAGAGTCCCACAGGGACCCACATATCAAAAGAAAAACGTTTTCGTTCATTACCTAAAAGTGCATGATTTTGGGAGAGCATTAGTAGGGGTGTTTGGGAGTGAGATGAAAGGGGGGGGGGGGGAAGCAAAAGAAAAGTTGTTCTAAAGGCAGCAAGTTTAATAAAATCTACATTCAGAGATTGACTTTAACCCGCCTTTCATTTTGATTATACTGCAAAGATGTAAAAAATTAAAAAGTATGTTTTTGTAAGAAATGTCCCTGCCTAACCATCTGTTGAACGGGAGTTCGAGGCCCGCTCAAACTAATAGTATCTGTTGTGGCCTGATAGATAATGTCTCTGCCTGGTGTTTGCCAGTCGGGGGTTCGAGTCCCGCAAACTCGTTAGTGTCATTAGAGTCTGCAACCTTACCATTCTTGTGAACTAAGGTTGGTGGGTTTGTGGGAGCCTATAGGTCTTATCTCTTGAGTCATTTGCAGCCATTGGCTGACCCTCCCTGGTCCTAGCTTGGGTGGAGAGGGGTCTTGGGAGCTGATCATATGATATATGGTCAGTCTCTACGGCATTGTCCTGCTTGATAAAGCAATGTCACTGTCCCTTGCCTCTGCCATTCATGAGCGGCCTTTAAACCTTTAATCCTAGTGAGGTAGGGATGGGGAAGCGTACAGATCTACTTGCTGAGTCATCAGCAGCTATTGCCTGGCCCTCCCTGGTCCTAGCTTGGGTGGAGAGGGGTCTTGGGCGCTGATCATATGATATATGGTTAGTCTCTAGGGCATTGTCCTGCTTGATAGGGCAATGTCACTGTCCCCTGCCTCTGCCATTCATGAGCGGCCTTTAAACCTTTATTCCTAGTGAGGTAGGGATGGGGAAGCGTACATTTCTACTTGCTGAGTCATCAGCAGCCATTGCTTGGCCCCTCCTGGTCCTAGCTTAGAGAAGGTGCTTGGGTGCTGATCATATGGATACATGGTCAGTCTCTAGGGTAATGTCCTGTCTCTTGCTACTGCCATTCACGAGCGACCTTTAAACAAGGTGAATGCTTATTGCAGCAATATATGGGCAAATTGCAGCAATATACTTTACCGAGTGGATGGCCTTTTGATTGTCTCATTAGTTAGAAAGTAGGAGAGGAGTTAAATTCTTGCATAAAGAATACAATATAACAAGGAATCTTAGGCAAGTTCAAACAAAAAACTTAGATATAGTAATTTTGTAAATGGAATGACTCCCAATTTCATATTTGAGAAAAGAATTAAACGGATTTGAAATATGGTTTAAAACTCATTCAGAGGCTTTCAGTATTCAAAAGGCTTCCTATAGCTAATTTGCAGAATTTTCGTGAAAACAAATTACGAAAATTATACTAGGATTTTCATCACAATTCAGGGTAAGATAACTGATTTGCTTACATGAACAGTGAAGGAAATCAAATACGGCATAGGTTATCCAAAAACAAATAAACAGATAAGTAAATAAAGGTAAAAATAACTAAAAACGTTAAAAGTTCAAGAGACAAAAGCAGAATGCATTAGTGTCACAGCGGTAAAAGAACCTCTCAGGTTGAGATTCTGAAGGTTCAGGAAGCGTCTACTGTCTCTGAGGACGGACTGCAGAAGAAAGATCACTTTTATATATAGTTTTAAAAGGTGGAGGAGTTAAGCGTGGGAGTTGCATTGTCTAAATACTTTCTTTCAAATGTGGAGAGTCTTTTCAAGTTATTGTTGAGTGAAGACAGGCAGCATTTCATGAAAAAAAAAAGAATTGTTAAAACTTTCGAGTAATGAATGAAAAAAAAGGAAGCGAAATTTAATATCATGGTAAGATTCATGAAAAAAAAAAAAAAAACTTTTGAGCAATGACTGAAGATAACGGAAGCGAAATATAACATTATGGCAAGATACATTTGCATGGAAAATTATTTCGGGTCCATTTTTTGAAAAGATGGATTTGAAATCATAAGACGAGCCATTATTTGAAATGAGAAAAGATGTATTCGAAGACCTACGAATAGAAGTTATAATTACAGAATATTAATTTTCTATAAGATGAAAATACAAAAAATGAAAAAATAAAATTCTAAAGATTTATATATTTCAGCTAATTTTGCCTAAAGGAACCAAGATAAAGTAGAATACTTACTTGGTATAAACAAGTAAAGGAACACACACTTTACTACAGTCCATTTCTTTTAGCGAGGCAGATTTGCACCGACTCGCAGCGGTGCCCTTTTAGCTCGGAAAAGTTCCTGATCGCTGATTGGTTAGAATTATCTCGTCCAACCAATCAGCGATCAGGAAACTTTTCCGAGCTAAAAGGGCAAGGCTGCGAGTCGGTGCAAGAGGCAGATTTGCACAGACTCGCAGCGGTGCCCTTTTAGCTCGGAAAAGTTCCTGATCGCTGGTTGGTTAGAATTATCTCGTCCAACCAATCAGCGATCAGGAAACTTTTCCGAGCTAAAAGGGCACCGCTGCGAGTCGGTGAAAATCAGATTTGCACCGACTCGCAGCGGTGCCCTTTTAGCTCGGAAAAGTTCCTGATCGCTGATTGGTTAGAATTATCTCGTCCAACCAATCAGCGATCAGGAAACTTTTCCGAGCTAAAAGGGCACCGCTGCGAGTCGGTGAAAATCAGATTTGCACCGACTCGCAGCGGTGCCCTTTTAGCTCGGAAAAGTTCCTGATCGCTGATTGGTTAGAATTATCTCATCCAACCAATCAGCGATCAGGAAACTTTTCCGAGCTAAAAGGGCACCGCTGCGAGTCGGTGCAAGAGGCAGATTTGCACCGACTCGCAGCGGTGCCCTTTTAGCTCGGAAAAGTTCCTGATCGCTGATTGGTTAGAATTATCGCGTCCAACCAATCAGCGATCAGGAAACTTTTCCGAGCTAAAAGGGCACCGCTGCGAGTCGGTGCAAATCTGCCTCGCTAAAAGAAATAGACTATAGGATTCCAAACTGTAATCATCTTGCTGTTTCTGTGATGAAAGTAGCCAAGAGACCCTGGTCAATTTAGCTCTCATTTGCACGCATCTGGAACAGCCAGGAATGTAATGTAGATGAATAGAGCTTAGAAACGCAAACCTATCAAAGATAATCCAAGGACGAAAAGGAAATTTTTTAACTCAGAACTTCGAAAGTTCAAACTTGCAGCAAGTTTTTTTTTAGGTTGATCAGGCTAACATAAGACACTTTTTTATAGTTTATATATGAAAGATGTATTTTAATGTTGTTACTGTTCTTAGAATATTTTATTTTAATTGTTCATTACTTCTCATATAGTTTGATTATTTCCTTATTTCCTTTCCTCACTGGACTATTTTCCCTGTTGGAGCCCTTGGGCTTATAGCATCCTGCTTTATCAATTACGCTTGTAGCTTAGCTAATAATAATAATAATAATAATAATAATAATAATAATAATAATAATAATAACCTGGAAAATTCATCATTATACGAGTGTCGCAACGGATCTGTAAGATATTAACAGAAAGGCGAGATGAATGTCAGTGACTTTATTCAACGAGATAACGAGCTTATATACAAACGGTTGAGGGCAACAATGGCACGAAAATTCCTACAACGGTTAACATACACTGGCAAGCTTAAACAGGTTTTTCTATTATCAGTGCGGGAGATAGCGAGAGATAAAAATACAATAACATTACAGTGTATAAGAGTGTATGAGACATGTGCAGTACGCGAGAAAAGTAATCAAAATTGGTTAATAACACTTGAATGATTGCTCTCTCTGTAGCAAATTAACCTAGCATCTTGGCTAGTACAATGGTAACGCGTTCGCTTGGCATTCGCATGGTAGCAAATCGATCCCAGCCGGAAACCGTGAGTTTCAGCTTTTTAATAGGGAAGCCACTGCCGTGATTTTTTTTTTTTTTGAAAAGAGGGTCCCTCAATTTTTATTTTTTTTAATAATAAGGGTGCTTGCATCCGTTCAGATCGTCTCTCTGTCCCTTCCTCTGCCCACTTGAAGAAAATATTTCTAGCTACAGGATACTTCCAACCACTCATATCTTTCACCATTAGGTCACCAGAGTGATGGGTTGGGTTTGCCTGATTGACGTTCTGGTGAGCATCTATTCTGATGAAACTGGAACTGAAACCAGTCACCTTTAACCTTTAACCTTTATTTTTAAGTTAAACCCCTTTTTCTGATGGCCATTGATTCTCATTCTTGAACTCTCCGTCACGAGAGAAGAAAGTTATCCTTCATCAAGACACGAATCCACTTGACATCTGTTTTATCTCTTACTTTTATCTCTTCCATCGACATAAAAAAGAGGAAACTTTATTGTCCAATAGAATCATGGCCTCACGTAACTTGTTTAGACTTGATTGTTGCAGCCACTTTTGAAAATCTCTCTCTCTCTCTCTCTATCTCTCTCTCTCTCTCTCTCAACTAACTTAAGCCTGTTTAGATGTTTTCTCTGTTGGAGCCCTTGGGCTTATAGCATCCTGCTTTTCCCATTAGGGTTTTAGCTTAGCTAGTCTCGATAACAATAATAATAAATGAATAGGTAATTGTGGAACTCTCTCTCTCTCTCTCTCTCTCTCTCTCTCTCTCTCTCTCTCTCTCTCTCTCTCTCTCTCTCTCTCTCTCAACTAACTTAAGCCTGTTTAGATGTTTTCCCTGTTGGAGCCCTTGGGCTTATAGCATCTTGCTTTTCCTATTAGGGTTGTAGCTTAGCTAGTCTGGATAACAATAATAATGAATGAATGGGTAATTGTGGAACTCTCTCTCTCTCTCTCTCTCTCTCTCTCTCTCTCTCTCTCTCTCTCTCTCTCTCCTCAAAACCTAATCAGGTCGGTTAGAAAAAGATTTTGTGTAGCAACGAAGTTGATGACGCAATTAATGTCATTTCAACTTTTTCGACCATTTATCTTTCGTCACATATATTTTCAACATTTTTACCCATTTCCAGTTTTTAAAGCGATTATTGATTTTCATTTACGTTGAAACCAGAATTGGCACGATAAATGAATCGTGCGATTTTTTTTTCTTTTTTTTTTTTCTATACAGAAGGGGAACCCTACTCACCACAAGAATTTCTTAGTCATTTCATTATATTAAAGGTCAATCATTAGTACCAGACATATTACAAGGCATTGTCCTAGAAGCCGATCGTATATACATAGCAATGCCCAAGCTCCCTTTCCGCCCAAGATAGTTCCAGGGAGGGCCAGGCAATAGCTGCTGATGACTCAGGAGGAAGGCCTGTAGGTTCCTCCAAACCACACCTCACATCACTATTAGCTAACAGGAATGGTGAGGTTGTGAATTCCAGTGAAGACTTTCTCGATCTTCGAGTAGGTCTCGAACTTCCAACCCACGAATCATGAGTCAGAGAGGTTGTCTTCTATTTGATCAACACCTTAAATCCGATTGTAACTATGACATTTGAAGTCCGGGATCGTAAGTTTAAACTGCTTACTGGGGAGGCCACTACTGTGCTTGGGCACCGCAGTGGGTGTTTGGGCTTGTCCGGCTGACGTTCTGGTGAGTATCTACTGTGTGAACTTGAACCAGACACCTTTACTTGTAAAAACCGGAATAAGGAAGTATTGGTTTCATTTGGAATGTTCTTTACATGAACGAACTACTGGGTATTATTGTTTGAAATTGTTTACAGGTAATGTTCTATACTCAATTTTTTTTAATGAGGCGCATTTACACCGACTCTCAGGGGTGCCCTTATAGCTCGGAAAAGTTTCCTGATCGCTGATTGGTTGGACTAGATAATTCTAACCAATCGGCTAAAAGGAAACTTTTCGGAGCTAAAAGGGCACTGCTGCGAGTCTGTGCAAATGCGCCTCATTAAAAAAATTGAGTATAGTTAAACATTTGCTTGCCGACACACGAGTTAAAAATGGTCATCATCTTTGAGAGATCTTACGAATTATGCTTTTTTTTTTCTTTTTTTTTTTTTTACGAGGTACTGGAGTTAACTCAACCCCATCCATATGTGCCTTCGCCAAATTCTAAGATTTTGCGAAGCGTGTGTATTCACCCGTTAGTTTCTTGGATTATTTATTCATTTGTTTGTGAGAAACTTTACACAAAAGTATTGACCGACTGTGAATAAACTTGGTAGTCATTTTGGGTATGACCCAAGGATGAATCTCTAACATTTTGGATAAAGTATATCAAAGTACAAGTACGCAACAGTACTTTGAAAATAATCGCAATGTTGAGTAAATGGCAAACATTTTGTTGGTATTTTTTTTTTTTTTTTTTTTTGTCGACAATATTACACAAAAACTATAAAATCAATTTCAGCGAAACTTGATGGACATGTGGGGTATGACCCAAGGACAAATCCATAAAATTTGGATTAAAATACATCGAAGTATAAGTATGCAGTGGAGTTAAGAGCAAAATAAGTCTGCTTGGCGTGGCGAAGGCATGCTCTCTACTGGCTACCTCTCTACTTTAGTACGATCTGAAGATTGACAAAAGTTCTATAGACGGTAACCTTATTTTAGGAAGATCAGTATCAATTAAATACATTAACCAAAGAATGAGAATTACTTAATTTAAATAAGCAAGTACGAAAGCGGTATCATTGATATGGATTGTGGTGGCCGATTTAGTAACATCCCTGACTGGCGAACGCTCGACTGAGGTTCGAGTCCCGCTGAAACTCGTTAGTTTCTTTGGTCGTTGCAACTTCACCATCCTTGTGAGCTAAGGATGGGGGTTTGTTGGAGCCCATAAGTCTATCTGCCGTGTCATCAGCAGCCATTGCCTGGCCATCCTTTATCCTAGCTTGGGTAGAGAGGGGCCTTGGTCGCTGATTATATGTATTTATCGTCAGTCTCTAGGGCATTGTCCTGCTTGCTAGAGCAATGTCACTTTCCCTTGCCTCTGTCATTCATGAACGGCTTTTAAACCTTTAAACCACCTGCCTTTGAACCTCGCCTGAAGCCGATAAACAAAGCTGTTGCTGAAGGCAGAGACAGCAAGCAGCGCCGTGACACAGACGCTGCATCATCCCCTGCGAATGCAACTCGCAACAGCAACAGCCTGCAGCAGATGCAGCAATTGCATCGGAGTAGCATCAGGTGTATTGCAGAACCAATATTCTCACATTTGGTATGCATGAGTTTCCCATCGCGCGGTGCTGTATTTAGTCTGAAGCATTTAACCTTAAAAGTATATTTATTATTGCTGAGATAACAGTGTCGTTTAGTGTTTATTAAGTACAGATAAAAAGCAAAATAAAAACTCGGGACTGTGGTTGGGAGAGGTGTCAAGAATCTCATAGTTGATTAAAATAAGAAGGGTTTTTATATTCTTCCTTTTCGGTTTAAATCGATGCCCTTCCAATTCAGACGAGGTTCGAAAAGTAAATTCATCTGGGCATTTTTAATCTAAATGTTAATTCAATTTCCTCCAATGGACTTGAGTACCTTATCCATTTAGGAGAGAGGCAGATGAGCTAGGGTGGGGGAGGGGGGATGTCAGTGTGTTAGTGGCCTCAGTAAAAAGTTCATTGGTGTTACAGTATTACTATAGTATTAAGGGGGAGGGGGTCCTGTGTGTTACTGCTGTCACTAAAAAGCTCGTTGGCTGTTACAGTATTACTATAGTATTAGTAGGGGTGCCATTGCCGTTAGTAATAAACTCGTTTGGAAGTTACAGTATTAATATAGTACTCGTTCAACCGTTTAAGGTTAGTTTTATCGACGGCAGTTTTTTTTAGAAGATTTA
>NC_090736.1:142020702-142023202 GCF_036898095.1 Palaemon carinicauda | reverse complement strand
AGGAGAAGTTAAAGTATTTCTCTCCTTTTTCTTCTATTTTTCCTTGTTAATGAAGGCTTCAGTTCCTTTACATTGAAGTTAATTTTATTATTAAAGTTTTTAATTGCAGGAAAAGTTCCACCATTTCTCTCTTCTTCTGGTAACTATTCTCTTCCTCCTTAACCTTAATTAATAATTATTATCATTATCATTATTATTATTATGGTTGTTGTTGTTGTTGGTGTTGTTGTTGTTATTATTATTGGTATTATTATTATTATTATTATTGTTGTTGTTGTTGTTGTTGTTGTTTTTATTGTTGTTATTGTTTTAATAATTTTAATTATCATTAATATTCTAATAATTTAAATTATCATTATTATTATTATTATTATTATTATTATTATTATTAATTATGGTTACTTATGATTTATTATATATTATTTATTATTATTATTATTATTATTATTATTATCTTTATTATTAATTATGATTACTTATTATGATTTATTATTTATTATTATTATTATTATTATTATTATTATTATTATCATTATCATTATCATTATTATTGACCTCCTGGGGCTCACCAGAAGGCATTTCAAACGCCTTTAGAAGCAATTGACAGGATATGGACTCAGTGACATCGTCAGGTCCAAAGCAATTAACCAGTTAGGTAAATGGCGTGCTCTTATTGAATCTGGCGCGCCTGATCTGATTCTGGCCATTTCCATAGTGACCTCTTGACATTTGATCGGTTCAGCAGTGGGTAGTCTTCGTTTCGTTATATTTTATTCATAATTCTTGACATTTGATCTTATCTTCAGTGGCTAATCTTTGTTTCGTTATATGATATTCATAATTCTTGATATTTGATCTTTTCGACAGTGGCTAGTCTTAATTCTTGACATTTGATCTTTTCGACAGTGGCTAGTCTTAATTCTTGACATTTGATCTTTTCGACAGTGGCTAGTCTTAATTCTTGACATTTGATCTTTTCTACAGTGGCTAGTCTTAATTCTTGACATTTGATCTTTTCGACAGTGGCTAGTCTTAATTCTTGACATTTGATCTTTTCGACAGTGGGTAATCTTTGTTTCGTTATATGATATTCATAATTCTTGATATTTGACTTTTTCTTCAGTGGCTAATCTCTGTTTCGTTATATGATATACTTTAATTCTTGACATTTGATCTTTTCTTCAGTGGCTAGTCTTTGTTTCGTGATATGATATTCATTATGCCTGACATTTGATCTATTCGACAGTGGTTAATCTTTTTTTCGTTATATGAAATTGATAATGCTTGCCATAATGTTCTTTTCTTCAGTGGCTAGCCTTTGTTATATTCTATATAATAATACGATAGCGTGTGTGTTATTTATTTTGTGTCACGCTTTAAAGAAAACGGAAATAGTTTTATGGTATACTCTTACAAATTCACACTTTAAAGAAAACGGAAATAATTTCATGGTATACTCTTATAAATTCACATTAGACTTTGATTACATAACCAAAGCACATCTTATGTAGTTTTTCCCAATTTTGTCTTTAGCACTGACTCCTTTTTTTTAAATATTAGACAAAAAATTGAGTTCTATCAATTTCCATAACCTAGATTATAGAATTAATCTTGGGACACTTTATTCAAACATGTAAATGTAAAGGTTAGGAACAAGATAATCAGTACTGAAAATATCATTTCGTGTAATTTACACGGGTTCCGCTAGTGATATTGATTGATAATGATTTGTATAATTAAGGGGTTCCCAATCTCTAGGGTGATTTATAGATTGTGCAATTTAGCAAAAGTAATAAATTGATAAATTGAAATGTTTAACGGTTTTGAAAAAAAAAAATCTCAACTTAAAAACCGCAACAAAAATGTCATTAGGTTTAAATTCTAAATTTATTGATATTAGTTTTTAGGCCTTTAGTTTTTTAAATGTTTATTTTATAGTTTTACACTGAATGAAAAGCTTAATTTTCGGTACTCTTTGTTGCTATTTATATTTGATATATTGGTTTATCTTTTTTATCTTTTCCATGACTTTCAAAAATTAACTCGAATAAGAGATGCTAATTTTGTGAGCGGTGTGAGAACATGTTAAAAGTTTTCTAGGGGTGTGAGGCATAGATATGGTTAGGAATCTAATTGCTGATATTGATATATTCGATAATAACCATAATTGATAACAATGACAAAGATAATAAAGGTAATTATAATGATAATACTGATCATAACTGTATATGATTATTGTAATATTTTTTTTCAACCGCGTTACGTATTAAGATGTCCAGTTGGACACAGAAATTCCTGGCACACTTTGTTCTGAAGAACTACACCCTGTCATACCATCACTGCGTGGCTAGTTCCCGTGTGTAACCCTACCCACCACCTTTGCCATCTCTCCTTACACTAGCAGTTTGGCTTCTCACAATTAGGGTGCGATAGGATGCACTACCTCGGAGCGTGATGTACCAGGAATTTGTGTGTCCAACTGTACGTGGTGAGTCCGTTG
>NC_090736.1:142008202-142010702 GCF_036898095.1 Palaemon carinicauda | reverse complement strand
ATCAGCAGCCATTGCCTGGCCCTCCTTGGTCCAGCGTGGGTAGAGAGGGGTCTTGGGCGCTGATCATATGTATATATGGTCAGTCTCTAATTGTCCTGCTTGATAGGGCAATGTCACTGTCCCTTGCCTCTGTCATTCATGAGTGGCCTTTAAACCTTTTAAAGGGTTCAGAAAGAATGAAAGGTTGAGAAACACTTATGTAGGGCACCGGACCAACAGCTATTAAAGTAAAGTACACTAAGTAAAGTATGCGTTTATTTCGCGTCCATGTTCACTTACATGAATGAATGCAGTGTACTACATGCTAGTAAGTTATTGCCCTTTTTCATCTCTTGCTCTTACATGCGCTGATAACAGAACCTGTTTAAGCTTGCCTATCATGTATTATTCTGTTTGATTTTTTTTGTGACATTCTTGCTCGGAACTGCTTGTATATAAACTCGTTATCTGATGATGAAATGTTAGTTGCATTCACCTCATCTGTCTGTTAACAACCTGATCGCACAACAGCCTTCCGAATTTCATGTATATATACACATTATCTGTTAAATAAATGTTGCTTACATTCACCTTATCTGTCTGTATACAATCTGATTGCTCAGCAAACTTCTGAATTTGACTGTAACAGAGAGGAAACCGCTTTACTTTAGTTTTACGACTTCAAACAGGAATGATTGAAATCATACTCGTCTAGAACACAAAATAACCCGCCCCCCCCCCCCCCCCCAAAAAAAAAAAAAAAAAAAAAAAAAAACGTAATTTTCATATCTCATCGAATGACCAGAAATACCTTGTGCCGTAAGCTATAAAATCTAATAGAATTACCAGATATCTCTTATTTTTTTCCCCTCAATGAATTTTCGATGGTATGGCTTAACGCGCGGTAACTGCTAACATAAATGAATGCACCTGAATGAAAAGCCATTATACATATTTTATGATTTTGTATAATGGATGTAACGGTTTTGTAGGAATGAAAAAATTGGTGGATTCATGGGAGCCGTATCAATGAAATCTTATGGTAAAGGGATTGATTTAAGGTAAGAATGATTGAGGTTTACTTGTAATAATAATAATAATAATAATAATAATAATAATAATAATACTATTATTATTATTATTATTATTATATTATTATTATTATTATTATTATTATTACTTGCTAAGCTACAACCCTAGTTAGAAAAGCAGGATGCTATAAGCCCAGGGGCTCCAACGGGGAAAATAGTCTAGTGAGGGAAGGAAACAAGGAAAAATAAAATATTTATAGATCAGTGACAACATTAAAATAAATATTTCCTACATAAACTATAAAAACAAAATGAAGAGAAATTAGATAGGATGATGTGCCAGTGTACCCTCAAGCAATAATAATAATAATAATAATAATAATAATAATAATAATAATAATAATAATAATAATACCATTCTCTAGTATTCCTTTGTCTTCTTATTTTTACTATAATTTTCAAGCTCTTTCAATAACTTCATCAAGTTGTAAAACATTTTAACTATTAATCTAATTTCTAAAAGTTCATCAATAATGACCTTTGAGCTATTATTACAAGAAAAACTATACACTTGGTATAAATTAGACGTTGGTTTGATCCCATGAATGGTTGTAGTGGCTTATTGGAAACGTCCCTGTCTGGTGATCTGCCAAACTGGGGTTCGAGTCCCGTTCAAGCTCGATAGGTTCTTGTAGTAACTACAACCTCACCATCCTTGTGATCTAAGGATGAGGTGTTTTGGGGAAGCCTATAGGTCTACCTGTTGAGTCATCAGTAGTAATTGTCTGGCCCTCCTTGGTCCTAGCTTGGGTGGAGATGGAACTTGGGCGCTGATCATATGTATCTATGATCAGTCTCTTGGGCACTGTCCTGCTAGCTAGTACATTGTCACTGTCCCTTGCCTCTGCCATTCATGAGTGTCTTCCAAACCTTTAAATAGCGGTGGACTGGTTTTTATCTTCATTTGCCTCTGTGCCCCATTTCCACTCACACCTGACCCCCAATGTCTGCATCAAGTTTAAAACTAATGGTTTTTTATGATGTTGTTAACCCCATAGATTACCACACCTACTGTAATGTATAGGAATGCATTTTTTATATCACCATACATAGTGCATAAAAACCGATTATTCACACTTAATGACTTTAGATTTCACTGTGGCTCTTTGTGAAGCAAAGATGATGATAGTGAGTGAAAATAATCAAATGATTTAATCAGAACTAAAGAAACGTTTGGAGGAAGAAAGTGTGGAATGTTGATTATTGACGAATTATAAGTAATAATTCATAAGTTTTTTCGGCTACTAAACGAAGTATAGATATTCCTTTTAAGAGACAATTTTTTTAAAGTGAAAATATAGTGAAATCACTGCAATACTGATAGGTAAAAAGTATTTTAGTCAAATTAGAAACGTAAATATAACGAAAACTAAAGAAAAATGTTAGATGTAAAAAAAGATAATTTAAAAATTAATGAAGAGTTTATTAGC
>NC_090736.1:141990702-142000702 GCF_036898095.1 Palaemon carinicauda | reverse complement strand
GTATGAATACTCCCTCTCACCGTATCCTAGGGACGGTGACAGACCAAGTAGCCATTCTTCTGGCAATGCCGCTGAGGGTGACAGTACAGAAATATACTTTACTAGTATATATACTCATATATATATATATATATATATATATATATATATATATATATATATATATATATATGTATATATATATGTATATATATATATATATATATATATATATATATATATGTGTGTGTGTGTATAATCAGACACGTTGCTCTTTATCCTATAGGGGAGATTAATAATTTTATTATTATTATTATTGTTATTATTATTATTATTATTATTATTATTATTATTATTATTATTATTACTTGCTTAGCTACAACCCTAGTTGGAAAAGAAGATCCTATAAGCCCAGGGCACCCAGCAGGGAAAATAGCCCAGTAAGGAAAGGAAACTAGGAAAAATAAAATATTTTAATAGTAGTAACATTAAAATAGATATTTCCTATATAAACTATAAAATCTTTAACAAAACAAGAGGAAGAGAAATAAGATATAATTGTATGCCCGAATGTACACTCAAGCAAGAGACCTCTGATAATGGAATATATATACTAAATAAGAACCCATGAAACTATCAGCATTCGCTTGAGACCATTTAAAGCGAAATAAACATAGAATACTGTTATTTATATTTTTTTGGGTTTTGGTCCTCTTGGTAACCTCTTTGACTGCTTAAGTTTGTTTTAGGGAATAATGTAATGAGGGTTTAAACTCGAGCATGTGCCATGTGGGCATTACCTTAAATACGGCTGTTTTTTACCTTAGATTACCTTAAAACTACTTCCAATTTCCTTAATTTATAAGCTAGTAAAACCGAAATTACCTTAGAATTACTTTGAAACCCTGAAAATTACCGGAAACTAAAGTAAACCAACACCCCCAACTCTCCTCTTTTATCCATGCTCTCATGGTCGACTAAGACTGGCCAAATTGCATGTGACATTAAGCTAACCTTCGCCTAAGTAACATATGAGGCCTCGCCAACAGGCCTTGAGCGTTTCCAAATCTGTAGGGTAAATGTTGACAAAGTTGTAAGACAAGCTTTTGACAAAGTAGTAAGGAAATTTTTTTTGACAAATTTGCTTGAGGAATATTTGATTGTTGTATGAAAAACAATTAATACAGTTGTGAAACAAATGTGGACACAGTTGCAAGACAAGTATTTGCCAAACTAGTTAGACAAGTATTTTCCAAAATAGTAAGACAAGTATTTGACAAAGTTTTAAGGTAAGTATTTGGCAAAGTAATAAGACAAATATTTGACAAGATTTTAAAACAAGTATTTGGCACAGTTGTAAGACAAGTGTTTGACAAAGTTATAAGACAAATATTTAAGAAGGTTGTAAGACAAATATTTGACAAAGTTGCAAGACAAGTATTTGACAAAACTGTAATACATATATTTGACAAATTAGTAATATAATTTCTTGACAAAATAGTATGACAATTGTTTGACAAAGAAGTTAGACAAGTGTTTGCCAAATTAGTAATATGATTGTTTAGCAATGTTGTAAGACAAGTATTTGACAAAGTTGTAATGCGAGTGTTTGACAAGGTTATAAGACAAGTATTCGACAAAGTTGTAAGACAAATATTTGACAAAGTTATAAGACAAATATCTGGCAAAGTTGTAAGGGAAATATTTGTCAAGGTTTTAAAACAATTGCTTGACACAGTTGTAAGGCAAATATTTGACAAGGTTGTAAAACAAGTGTTTGACAAAGTTGTTGTAAAACAAGTCTTTGACAAAATAATTGTAAAACAAGTATTTGACAAAGTTGTTGTAAAACAAGTATTTGACAAAGTTGTTGTATAACAAGTATTTGACAAAGTTGTTGTAAGACAAGCATTTGACACAGTTGTAAGACAATTCTTTGCCAAAGTACTAAGACAAGCGGTTGGCAAAGTCATAAGTGAGGCAGATGAACTACCTGAGCATCCTGATGATCGTAAATTAAATTATTATTATTATTATTATTATTATTATTATTATTATTATTAGCCAAGCTACAACCCTAGTTGGAAAAGCAAGATGCTATAAGCCCAAGGGCTCCAACAGGGAAAAATATCCCAGTGAGAAAGGTAATAAGGAAATAAATAAATGATGAGATTAAATTAACAGTATATCATTCTAAAAACAGTAACAGCGTCAAAACAGATATGTCCTATATAAACTATTAACAATGTCAAAAACAGATATGTCATATATAAACTATAAAAAGACTCATGTCAGCCTGGTCAACATAAAAACCTTTGCTCCAACTTTGAACTTTTGAAGTTCAAAATTATGCGCAATTGCCGAAAAGACTGAGTTACTAGAGTTGGGTTGAAATTGATTAACTGATTGATTGAATGGTTCTAAACTGTAAAACAGTTACACTTCAATGTGATATAAAAAAATATAAAATTTTTTGTTAATTTAGAGCCTCTTCTTTTAATCCACATTTGGACTCTCAAACGTGCCTCTTTGTCAAAGTCATTTCATTGTTTTATGACAAGGATGGCTTTAATTTTTCATGGGATAAATCCAAACTTTCCTTCTTATTAAATAACCTATATTTTATGAGTTCAATGTTTTTTCTTACTGTGACTTGGGTAAATCCTTCTAACTTCGCTTGCCCAAATTAATTTGCTAAAACGTTAATGCACATAAACATACACTAATCTCTCACGCACTTACACATATGAAAACAAGCAGTCACGTTATCATTATCATTATTATCACTAGCTAAGCTACAACCCTAGTTAGAAAAGCAAGAAAAAAATTGAAATAAATAAACTACTGTACAGGAGAAGTAATGAGTAATGAAAATAAAATATTTTAAGAATAATAATTCACAGATATACATGCAAACATACACACTCATATATCAATTAAAATAATATATTTTAAGACTAATAATACACATATAAACAAGCAAACACTCACAAACACACACACATATACACATGCACCGAAATACCCACACACGGACGTATCCTTTCTTCTCCTGGTGACAAGACAGTGTGAAAGAAGCGACCAAACAACACAGAAGCTAAAAGACCTGTTGAATTAGCATATCCTTGACAATGATTTATGGGGGAGCGCTAGTCCCCCTCCCCCCTTCCCCCCACTCATAACTTTGAAACCGTCGTCTGGTAAGACAACTTTTGCCATGAATTTACCTTTTAATCTTTGCTGCTCTTTCGCCAAAGATGGAGGAGAGTTTATTTGGCTTTTGGGTTTTTAATGTAAAATTTAAATTATTTTATTTCGTTGGTGTGTTACATTTATTTTCGAGTTTGACAAATATGGTTTTATTTAGTTATAACTTATTCGTTCCTTTAAATCTACGAATGTCAATCATTATAATTTTTAAGGCTGAAAAAAAAATATGTTAATTGATTTTGAAAAATACCAGACCAAATTTAGGAAGCGTAGAGTGATATGTTTTGCATTAATGTTTTAAACTATTATTATCTTATGCGATATATATACAGTATATATATATATATATATATATATATATATATATATATATATATATATATATATATATATATATATCTATATATCTATATATTTATATATATATATATATATATATATATATATATATATATATATTAGTCAGTCCCTTTCTGAGTGGGGATACCTTAAAGTGGTGAAGGTTTATCTCCATGATCACCAAAGCTGGACTAGTCATGGCCACCCATACAAGGTTGATTTCATGTGAGGTATCAGGCTAGTCTCCCAACATCACCAATCCGTACTGGCTAGCGTAGTGATGAAAAGTAGCTAAACCCCAGACGTGACTAAGGACATGTCCGAGGCCTTTGCCCTGCAGTGGACTAGAAACGACGATTGCATTTGTTGTAGTTTGTTTGATGTATATATACTATACACACACACACACACACACACACACATATATATATATATATATATGTATATATATATATATTTATATATATTATATATATATATGTATATATATATTTATATATATTATAAATATGATCTATAGTATATATATATGATATGTAATATACATATACATATATATATATATATATATATATATATATATATTTATATATATTATAAATATGATCTATAGTATATATATGATATGTAATAAATATGTATATATATATATATGTATATATGTATATATATGTATATATATATATACATACATATGCAGTATGTGTGTGTTTTATCGTGCATATACAATCGCATAAATCAAATCACAAGAGAAAACAGGCAGGTGTTCAAGCCAACAATTTGTCGCTTTTCAGCCGAGCGAACTTTTTAACGAAACCGTTTAGCAGAATTTCACCTCCCAACGACAGATGAGCAATTGGTTTCCACTGTCATTACTTTCCCGATAAATGTGATTGCAAGATTAAAGTGACAATCATTTAAGTAAACACTTTCTCGGCGTGTTCGATAAATATTCATATTGCGTACGTTCCGTGGTCCGAAAATTTCACCCACGAAAATTCCACCCACGAAAATTCCACCCACCAAATTCCACCCACGAAAATTTCACCCATGTAAAATTCCACCCACGAAAGTTCCACCCATATTTTCTATATTTCTTATTTTCTTTCATTTATTTAATCATTAGACCAAATGAAACTTTGTTTATTTCATATCAATAACTGAAGGTTTAAATGTTCGACAACTGATTCGTCGTGATTTCGACAAAGGTTTCGTTTTATTATGCATATGGGGGCAGAGATTTTGACATTATTTGATGTTCGCCATGTTAGGTGGAAGTTATGTATTTGAGCCATCTGTTTGTTTCGTTGTTTGCTCCTATAGTACTTACAGTTTAGATTGTTTTCTTATTTCCTTTCCTCGCTGAGTTATTTTCCCTGTTGGAGCCCTTGGGCTTATACCATACTGCTTTTTCAAATAGGATTGTAACTTAGCTAATAATAATAATAATAATAATAATAGTAATAATGATAATAATAATAATAATAATAATAATAATAATAATAATAATAATAATAATAATAACTAGAAAAGAATTCTGTAGGTGCATACCTCCGCCAGGGCAGCTCATTTCTCGAAACTAGCTTGCCCTTCCCAGAATCAATTTAGACCGTAGACGTATTTGAAGTTTGTTTGACAACCATGTGCGAAGTTGAGGTTAAGGTTTAGGGTTAATTCGGTCTACCTTTTGCTCGACCTTGACCTTTGACCTAAGACTGTTAAAACTGAATCAATTCCACGTCTCAACTTAACAGTTAATCCCTGAAAGATTCGGTACTCTGAGTAAAATTGTGGCCAGGAAGTTGTTCACAAACAGCCAAACAGGGGTGAAAATATAACCTCCTTCCAACTTCGTTGACGGAGGTTATAATAATAATAATAATAATAATAATAATAATAATAATAATAATAATAATAATAATAAAAGAAAAGATGACCTGATGTTAAGATGTTTCTGAATGGGAGGGTGGAATATCTCTCTCTCTCTCTCTCTCTCTCTCTCTCTCTCTCTCTCTCTCTCTCTCTCTCTCACGGAGGTAATAATTAAGTTAACTTTAAAGGCAGTGTTTTTTAGTAAGAAGGAAAAACAACATTTCATTCGGTCATTTGTCTTTTTAGTTCCACCACTTAGTCGCTCCCATCTGGCTTAGACTCGATTCTGCAAAAGAAGTAGGTAGTAGGTTGACCAAGGCATCAGTCACCCGTTGAGATACTACTGCTAGAGAGTTATTGATTCTTTTAACTTTCTAAATAGTGCTACATTGGATCCATCTCTGGTTACCGCTCATTTTTCCTTTCCCTACACATACACCGAATAGTTTCTTATTCTTTACGCATTCTCCTCTTTTCTCATATACCTGACAACACTAAGATAACCGAACCATTCTTCTTCACTCAAGGGGTTAACTGCCGGTACTTCACTAAAAAAAATTTCAGTAGCTACTTTCCATTTGTTAAGGTTATAAGAGACTCTAGCGGTGGAAAGCAGCTCTTCTAGAAAAAGGACACTCCAAAATCAAACTATTGTTCTCTAGTCTTGGGTAGTGCCATAGCCTCTGTGCCGTGTTCTTCCACTGTCTTGGGTTAGAGTTCTCTTGTTTGAGGGTAAACTCGGGCACACTGTTCTCTCTGTTTTAAAGGTTTTAAAAGTTACTCGTGAATGGCAGAGGCAAGTGATAGTGACAAAGTCCTACTAGATACTGACCATATACTCATATGATCATAGCTCAAGCCCCTCTCCATCCAAGCTAAGACCAGATAGGGCCAGGCATTGGCTGCTGATGACTCAGCAGGTAGACCTATAGGCTCTCTAAAGTGCCCCTTCCCCTTTTCTTTAGCTCACAGGATGGTGAGGTTGCAGACACCAAAGAAACTATCGACCTTGCGCGTGACTCGATCCCCAGTTCAGCGATTACCAGGTAGGGGACGTTTCTACTGTTAAAAAAGAATAAGTCGACACAATGAATACCTTTTTGGGCTTTTACTGTTAAAAAGAATAAGTCGACACAATGAATATCTTTTTGAGCTTCTACTGTTAAAAAGAATAAGTCGACACAATGAATATCTTTTTGAGCTTCTACTGTTAAAAAGAATAAGTCGACACAATGAATATCTTTTTGAGCTTCTACTGTTAAAAAGAATAAGTCGACACAATGAATATCTTTTTGAGCTTCTACTGTTAAAAAGAATAAGTCGAGACAATTAATATCTTTTTGGGCTTAATCCATGTCTCGTCCTGATGGAAGTTCCCTCCAGCAACTTTCTACTGTATAAAATGTCTGCGTTTGATATTACAAGAGAATTACCGTCAGGTAACACGGGGGTTTAACCCCCGGAACGACTAAAAGATATCGTGTATAATCAGGGACGTATCCTATACAATGAATATCTTTAATTCAATGAATGATTATTGTGCAAAATACATACAATAGAAAAAAATGCTAAGAATCGATGGAAATCCTTATTCATTATAATTAGTGCAATGTTTCTTATGGCAAAAAAAATTATCATCTCAAGAGATGATTTCTTCCAAAAAGGTAATGATTTACGAATTTGCCCAATCATTGCAATTGCAGTTTCTAGCATACATCAATTATGTAAATGATAATGGTTTACTTCACCAATTCAAGCCCCAAGTGGCAACATTTTGTTTACAAACTCTACGATGAAGTCCGCCGTATTTGCTTACATCTCTCTTATACTGTATTAAAAAGACCGTCTCTCTCTCTCTCTCTCTCTCTCTCTCTCTCTCTCTCTCTCTCTCTCTCTCTCTCTCTCTCTCTCTCTCTTTAGGAAGATGGAAACAATTCCATCTAATGGAGGTAATAATCAAGTTAACTTTGAAGGTAGTGTTCTTTGCTGAGAAGGAACAATAACATTAGTAACGCCACTCAGTCCCTCCCATCCGGGTTAGACTCGATTCTGCGAAAGAAGAGCTAGTGGCCAATGAGAAGTAAATACAGATTACATAGACTCGTGGAGTATCTTCCTTTTTTTTGGGGGGGGGGAGGATGTAAGATTATAGTTAACCGAAGATTTCTCAGTAATATAGTGTTGTTTCATTTTTAATTTACTGATTTTAATTTTCTATATACTTATAAAATTCAATATGTTTTAGGCCGGGGCTCTCACTGAAGTAATCCATTCAAAATTCCTACGCAAATACAGATTTACAAAAACGCTTTTAATTCTTTAGCAAGAGTAAGTGAACAAAAAGACGTGATAATAATAATAACGTTCAAAATATACTCAAGACCCTAGTGTTTTGTAAAAACTGTAATACTTTGTATTAGATAAATAGTGATAAAAATTCTGCCAAAAATGGCACTACAGTAAATAGATAGAAATTTGACGAACTCGACAATATTTTTTATTACAACCAAATTAAAACCAAAATTCCAATTATTGGAGACCTTTTCACAAAAGATTCCCAGGAAACGTATAGAAATTCTGCCCAAAAAAACTTGGCATTAGATAAAGAAATTGAAAGGACTCTTAAGTAATTAATAATTACTTATTGAAACCAAATTTCCAATTATTGGAGACCCTTTCGCAAATGATTCCCAGGAAATGTATAAAAATTCTGCCCCTACCCCCCCCCCCTCCCCCAAATAAAAAAAGCTTGGCATTAGATAAAGAAATTAAAAGAACTCTGAAACAAGTAATATTTATTTATTAAAACCAAATTTCCATTTATTGGAAACCCTTTCGCAAATGATTTCCAGGAGACTTAAAACAATTAACCAAAAAAAAAAAAAAAAAAAAAAAAAAAAAAAAAAAACTTGTCATTAGATAAAGAAATTAAAAGAACTCTGAAATAAGTAATAATTATTTATTAAAACCAAATTTCCATTTATTAGAAACCCTTTCGCAAATGGTTCCCAGGAAACGTAGTCAGATTTTGCACCATCGGAGACATAAAAGCAACTGAGGAAGAGACAATCGCTCGAACGTGAGTTTTAGATTAATGTTACAACGAGCGTGAGACAAATAGCTTCAATTACTGCTACATGGCTCTGGCCCTGCTGGGAAAAGAGAGAGAGAGAGAGAGAGAGAGAGAGAGAGAGAGAGAGAGAGAGAGAGAGAGAGAGAGAGAGAGAGAGAGAGAGAGACGGGGGGCGCGCGGGGTATATTTTGGCCATTTCATTTAATATCGTCCATTATTCAGAGCAATGAATAAAGCACATGTAAGTCTTCATGAGAAATTCTGAATTACATGATTATTTTTCATCATCAATGTGATTTACTCGTTCGTGGATTTATTTCATAAACCCTTACATAGAGATGTTCTATACGGAGCGAGATCATAATTGTTACACTGCATTAATAAGGTATTTTTCCTCTTTATCGCTTTTATGTATATGTATATATGTATGTATATATATATATATATATATATATATATATATATATATATATGTATGTATATATATATATATGTATATATATATATTTATATATATATATATATGTATATATATATGTATATATATATATATATATATATATATATTTATATATATATAAATATATATATATACATACAGTATATGTGTTTGTGTGTGTGTGCGCGCGCGCTCGTATATGTGCATATATACGTATGAAAGAACTACGATTTGTCATGTCCAAAACAAATAAGTGAAAACGTCCCTGCTTGGCGATGTGCCGAATTGGGGTTCGAGTCCCGCTCAAGCTTGATAGTTTCTTGTAGTGTCTGCAACCTCACCATCCTTGTTAGCTAAGGATGGGGCCGGGGGTTTGGGGAGCTCAAATGTCTACCTACTGAAACATCAGCAACCATTGTCAGATCCTCCCTGCTCCTAACTTGGGTGGAGAGGGTGCTTGGGCGCTGATCATATCCGAGTATATATGGTCATTCTTTGGGACATTGTCCTGCTAACCATAGTCAATCCTTTTTAGTGAGGCAGATTTGCACCGACTCGCCGGGGGAGCCGTTTTAGCTCAGAAAAGTTTCTTGATCGCTGATTTGTTGGACAAGATAATTCTAACCAATCAGATAGCAGGAAACTTTTTCCGAGCTAAAAGGACACCGCTGCTAGTCGGTGCAAATGCGCCTCATTAAGAAAAATTGAGTATAGCCAATGTCACTGTCCCATGCCTCTGCCATTCATGAGTGGCCTTTAAACGTTCAATTACCACAAGAGGGCGTAATGTGGTAAGTGCGCTGCGAACCAGGAAAATATTAAGAATACTCTCTCTCTCTCTCTCTCTCTCTCTCTCTCTCTCTCTCTCTCTCTCTCTCTCTCTCTCTCTCTCTCTCTCTCTCTCACATAAACTGGAAAAGAGAGAAAATAGCGAAGCCAGGGGCTCTGATTCATTGAGTCATAACAAGGATTTTATGGCCTTGATTTGTTGCGTCGTATAAAAATCCCTCGACGATGGTGGGCCAAAGTAAGACTGAAGTGCCCTGTGATGGAACCAGGCTGGTTGAAACGCTTGTTTTTTTATCCTC
>NC_090736.1:141983202-141985702 GCF_036898095.1 Palaemon carinicauda | reverse complement strand
TGACCCGACATTGACCTTGTATGACCTCCATCAAATGACCCACATTTAGTTACCCACATTTACCTTCTATGACCTCCATCAAATAACCCTACATTTACCTTGTATGACCTCCATCAAATGACCTGATATTTATCTTGTATGACCTCCATCAAATGACCCGACATTCACCTTGTATGACCTCCATCAAATGACCCGACATTCACCTTGTATGACCTCCATCAAATGACCCCCATTTACCAAGTCAGAGAAAATCTCTCTGCTTACTAATTACGAGAAAAGTCACGCAATAACATTCCCTCTTTATCGGCTGTTATCACGTCACCGACCGTAATTCCATGCGCCTAAATCACAAGTATGTATATACAACCCACAACCTTCGTCTCCGCCACAACTTCCGTCACGCTAGGGCCAAAGTTTAAGCCTAAATCGGGCTTTCTTTAGGCTTATTCTCACTGGTCGGGCAGACTTCCTCCCGAAACTGAATATGATTTATGGCATTATCGGAGTTGATTTTTACAGCCCCTGCGTGTAAATGCAATGGTAACGAGGGAACTCGCCGAGTTTGGTTTGGATGTTACTTAAAATTAATGAGAATATGTTGGCCCTCCCATTGCTTTTCAAGATTGATAGCGGAGACGTTACTTTAGTTACAACAAGCTCCATTCGAAGCTGGGATTTTTTCTTCAAAGATTAGGTAGAAGTTTGTAGTAATCTTGTGATGTGGCGCATGCGTAACAGAACTATACATACACACTGTATATGCGTGTATATGTATATTTATATAATATGTATGCATGTATTTATAAGGGAAAATAAAAAAAGACTATATCCTGACCGGTTTTCCTTCTATTTCAAGACATTTTCCCCATTATGTATTTGATATAAAAAACTTAACCACACTATGAAAACCGTTGAGTACATACATTCACACACACAGACACACACACACACATATATATATGTATATATATATATATAGATATATATATATATACATATATAAATAAATATATATATATATATATATATATATATATTATATATATATATATATATATTATATATATATATATTGTGTGTGTGCAATTGACCAAACCCAACGTTGCTTACAGCTAAAATAACACTTGGTATATCAAGGAATACACACACATATATACTGTATATATATATATATATATATATATATATATATATATATAGAGAGAGAGAGAGAGAGAGAGAGAGAGAGAGAGAGAGAGAGAGAGAGAGAGAGTTAGCTCTATACTACCCCCTTCTAACACGAACCTCACCCTGGATAACATGTATTCCACCTAATGACGTCAGAAAAAAAAGCCTTATAAATCCACGCTACTTCATCATATAAAGTTTGAAAACCCAAAAATTTATGATCGATAAAACACGATCATCCTTTTACGAGCATGAGCTTGGCAACATCACAGCCAGAACGTGTAGCCAAGGATTATATTGCCCCAAATTCCAGAATTCTTTCAGGGAAGAGGATCGTGTCCTCATCTGAACTGGATCGCTTCAGTGCCAATCGGAATTTCTAAGCAAAGGAAATGATAAGGGTAATAGGGTATTGTACCAACCGTTTGTCACACGATCGTACATAGTTCATTTTGTGTATATATTATGCTTGTATCTTCGCTCTTCCCTCGCACTAAAAAGAGCCTGAATAAACATGTCTGTTTTTCTCATCGGTAATGGTGTCGATTTTAAACAGGAAATTTCTTGTTGCCTTGAGCTTTTGTATATAAAGGAGAGTCACAACCTTCTCTCGGCTGTCACAGTATGTATTCATCCCTACCGTCTGTGACTTAGTTTATTTATGTATTTGTTTGTTTGTAAACCCTGCCGTCTATATCTTAGTTTATTTATCTTTAAGTCATTTATCTATTTGTGTTTGTTGTAAACAACTTTACATAAAAGTTATCGTACCGAATTTCACCAATCTCGGTAGTCATGTTGGGTATGGCCAAAATATGAATCTGTAACATTTTAGATAAAGTACATTAAAGTACAAGAACGCAGGGGGGTCTTCGAAAATAATTGCAGTGTTAAGTAAATGATAATATTTTGTTAGTTTAATATTTGTTTGTGAACATCACGCCAAAACTACTGAACCAATTTCAACGAAACTTGGTGGACATATTGTGGGGTATGACCCAAGGAAAACTCCTTTAGATTTCGAAGAAAATCCATCGAAGTACAAATACAAATACTTTACACAAAAACTAATATACCGAGTTTAACCAAACTCGGTAGCCATGTTGGGTATGACCAAAGAATTAACCTGTAACATTTTGGATAAATTACATTAAAGTACAAATACGCATCATGACTTTGAAAATGATTTCTGTGTCAAGTAAATGGCAAATATTTTTATTAGTTTTTACACAAAAACTACTAAACCAATTTCAACGAGATTTGGTGGACAAGTGGGATATAACCCAAGGAAAAAATCCATTAGATTTTGAAGGAAATACATCAAAATACAAGT
>NC_090736.1:141845702-141975702 GCF_036898095.1 Palaemon carinicauda | reverse complement strand
AAATGTGTATCTGCATTTGTAATGTTAAAGGGACAGACAATGTAACATATTCCGGATAAGATTTGGAAGGGCCTTCTTGTTTAGCCCACCAGTATGTTGCCACGGAGAGAGAGAGAGAGAGAGAGAGAGAGAGAGAGAGAGAGAGAGAGAGAGAGAGAGAGAGAGAGAGAATGTCGGATAAGACTTAGAAGGGCCTTCTTGTTGAGCCCACCCACGCATTGTCATGAGAGAGAGAGAGAGAGAGAGAGAGAGAGAGAGAGAGAGAGAGAGAGAGAGAGAGAGAGAGCAGGGATGTGTGTTGAGCTTTTTTTATAGATATGTATTTTTAAGTGTCCTGTCTCCAATCGTAACATCCAGAAACGAGTTGGTGAAAAGACAGGTAAAAGACTACAGCGAAGTAAATTCCGAGGATGAACGAGACAGGGATTTACAGGACGTGGAAGAAAGTAAACCTTTTCTTTGAGAAAGGAAAAATATCGATGAAATAGCAGAGGATTTTGTCTGAGAAGTGCGATGACGTTTATTTGTAAGGTGTTGTCGAAATGAAGAGCGGAGCTGTCGCAAGAAAGGTGCTCTCTATTTCCCTCCTGTCTTCTCAGTTGGATTTCAAGGTTTGTTACTACCAATTGCCGCTTGTCATAAACAGTGGCAATTTGTTGCAAGTTCGAGTGACTTCTTTCTTGGAAAAGTGTCAGTGTAAACCGCCTCTTTTATCCGGGCTTAGGACGCCATTAAAAAAAAAAAAAAAAAAAAAAAACTCAAGCACTGACAGCACTATGACGCGATCGTTTTGAAGATTTATGCAAAATTGGCGATGCAGCTGTCTCAGACATTTGGACCCGGAAGTCTATGTTGCAGTCATTTGCACTTGAAACTCTTGCAGTCATTTGGACTTAAAACTCATGCATTCATTTAGACTTGAAACCCTACGACGCGGGCTTTTTAAAAGCTCTCCCCATTGAGTGAGACCGCCACTTCTTAGTACAACTTGACATTTTTCTCTCTCCTCGTGAGAAACCGGAGAGATAAGCTGAATGAAAAGAGTCTCGGAAGGAAATTATGGCAACGCAACCAAACTATTTTAAGTTAGGTTTATAAAATACTTCTATTGAATTGTTAATTTTATACTTTTTTAAACTATGCTTACTGTAACTGCATCAAGTCATTATGTAATTGTTTTGTTAAAGGTTAAAGGTGTCTGGTTTCAGTTCCAGTTCCATCGGAATAGATGCTCATCAGAACGTCAGCCGGGCAAGCCCAAACCCCTCACTGTGGTGCCCTACCACAGCAGTGGCCTCCCCAGTAAATAGCTTAAACTCTCGGTCCCGGGCGGGGATCGATCTGCTGCCATGCGAATGCTAGGCGAACACGTTGCCACTGTGATGGCTTTGCTATACAAATGATAGGAGTTTAATTATTCTTTTATTCAATCTTGACTTATATATTTATGAATGAATTAAAATGCATATAATTCAAACCATGATATTATACAACGACAAATGAATTCATTTCCAGTCCACTGCAGGACAAAGGCCTCAGACATTGGTCATGTCTGGGGTTTGGCCAGTTTTCATCACCTCTCTAGTGACTGCGAATTGGTGACGGTGGGAGATTTTGGTTTGATCGCTCACAGCAAACCAACCTAGTATGGGTGGCTCTGACTAATGCAGATTTGCTGCTTATGGTGATGCACAAACCCTTTCACCACGTTAAGGTATCCCCACTCAGAAAGGGATTATATATATATATATATATATATATATATATATATATATATATATATATATATAAATAGATTTATATATATATATATAAATATATATATAAATATATATATATAAATATATATATATATATATATATATATATATATATATATATATATATTCATATATATATAAATATATATATATGTATATATATATATATATAAATATACATAAATATATTTATAAATATATATATAAATATATATATATAAATATATATGCATATATAAATATATATACATATATATATATATATATATATATATATATATATATATAAATAAATATATATAAAATATATATATAAAATATTTATATAAATATATATATATAAATATATATATATATATATATATATATATATATATATATCTATATATATATATAATATAAATATAAATGTATATATATATATATATATATATATATATATATATATATATATATATATATATATATATATACAGACAACATTAAACTCTCTTCTCTGAAATATTTGGCTCTTGACAAAAATCAGACTTATAGTTTCTGCCAAAGTTCTGTTTTAACTGTTGAATCTTGTGTTATGGTCATACTTAAAACAACTTATTTCGAGTTAAAAGCTACAGTCACTCGCAGAAGTTTGCCTAACACTGCACTAAACAGCCCCGCCCCCTCGCATGCACAAACTAATCCACCTCTGTCTCAACCCTTTTCACGCTTGTTGAACATTTCACCAATTTATTGTTCTCTATTCTCTCCACACGACCAAGCCATTTCAAAACACTAATCCATCTATTGCCATGCGCTATTTTTTTACACCGCATCTATACTCAATTTTTTTTTTAAGGAGGTGCATTTGCACTGACTCGCAACGGTGCCCTTTTAGCTCAGAAAAGTTCCTGCTATCTGATTGGTTGGAATATTCTTGTCCAACCAATCAGCGATCAGGAAACTTTTCCTAGCTAAAAGGGCACCCCTGCCAATCGATGCAAATCTGCCTCACTAAAAAGAATTTACCATATATATCTGTATATTTCTGACTCTTTCAGTTATTCATATATCATGTTTACAACACAAAGAATCTTTCTCAGCAACTTGGACATTTTTTTTATTCTTCAGTAATCCCTTTCTTCGTTCCCACCTTTGCTTCCTAATCTTTCACACAAATTCTGCTGTATTCCTCCCTTTTACCCATTTTACAATCACATCTCTCCTCCAATCAGCTTCCTTTAAATCTACCCCCAAATTGCTTATGCAAATGCAACCAGTCTCTCACCGTCTATACTCTATACTAACGTTCATTTTCCTGTCTTCTTGGTAACTGTCTTTTATATTATTATTATTATTATTATTATTATTATTATTATTATTAATATTATTATTATTATTATTATTACTTGCTAAACTACAACCCTAGTTGGAAAAGCAGGATGCTATAAACCCAGGGGCCCCAACAGGGAAAATAGCTCAGTGAGGAAAGGATACAAGGAAAAATAAAATATTTTAAGAATAGCAACAACATTAAGATAAATATTTCCTATATAAACTATAAAAAACTTTAACAAAACAAGAGAAAGATAAATTAGATTCAATAGCGTGCCCGAGTGTACCCTCAAGCAAGAGAAGACTATTCCAAGACAGTGGAAGACCATGGTACAGAGGCTATGGCACTACCCAAGACTAGAGAACAAGGGTTTGATTTTGGAGTGTCTTTCTCCTAGAAGAGCTGCTTACTATAGCTAAAGAGTCTCTTCTAATGACTGTTCTGGTGTAAAGGATGGTATGGGACACGGTTGTGTTATATTCTCATTGCTGTCTGATATCTATATACATTAAATGATGTGAGAAGTCAGAGAAAATTCATTCAATATTGCTGAAAAAAAATCGTTAATGAATTGAGGAATAATTGATGTTAGCAAGTGATACAATACCTATTATGATAGTGAGGAAAACCTTCAGAAGCTTGTGAAAGACATTGAAAGAGTTTGCAAAGGAGAGAGATGAGAATAAATATGAGAAAGAGCAAAGTTGTGATGGGAAATATATATGAGGAAGATCGCCAGAAGCTATTACCATTAATGAATGCCAGTGGATATATATTCCCAAGGTAGAATTCGGTATTGAATGCCATTGTGGTTGGTATTTACATTGATTAAAATCATGAGTGTTTGTGATATACATTCCTCTAAAATAACCACGTGTTGCAAACTCACAATTCAGCTATCAAGGTGGAGATAGGTTTATTTCTAGTCTAAGAGCAGATTACTGAATTCGACGGTGACTTGTAATATACTTATATTTCTCTTGATAGCTCAGTTAGTAGAGTCCTCGCAGGCATGGTTTCGGCTGAGTGGCACGAGTTCGAATCTCTGCCCAGCCAGAAGCTATTACCATAAATGAATGCCAGTGGATATATATTCCCAAGGTAGAATTCGGTATTAAATGTCATTGTGGTTGATATTTACATTGATTAAAATCACTAGTGTTAGTAATATATATATATATATATATATATATATATATATATATATATATATATATATATATATATATATATATACATTATTAGTTGGAATGAGGTGGTCGTTCCTTGAGTAATTTTACCCGACAATGTGCGGCCTCATCAAATATGGAACTGGAATTTCCCGAAGGATTTTAAGGAGTTAATTATTCATTTGATCACTTTCTTTTTGGCGAAGGATTCCATTAATCACGAAGAGCAATTTCAATGCAAATAGGAAGAAGTCTTTTGTCAGATCTTTTCCCGTTTATTCATCGTTCTTTCTTTATACCTCATTGCACCCCTATGAAGATATAGGTCTACACACACACACACACACACACACACACACATATATATATATATATATATATATATATATATATATATATATATATATATATATATATATAAATATATATATATATATATATATATATATATATATTATATATATATATATATATATTAGTAATGTATATGTATATGTATATATACATATATATGTATGTATATATGTATATATATATATATATATATATATATATATATATATATATATATATATATAATTAGTAATAGGAAAATAGCTAACCTAGAGTATGCAGATGATGCTGTCAGCAGAACACCACAGGACTTGCAAAGCTTGCTTACCAGAATGCATGAAATATCACACGATGTGAGGTCAAGATAAAAAGAAGAAAAACAGAGATTATGAGAACGGAGTATGCAATGGAAGATGAAATATAATTGAAAGGAGAAAGGATTATTGTGGTAGAATCCTTCAAATATTTATGAACTATGAACACCAATACCCAGGGTCTTTAGAATTAGAATTTAATGAGATTGAAAAAAGCAAATCAGACAATGGCAAGGTTAAATAAAATTCGGAAATCAAAACGCCTGAAATTACATATAAAATCAGGCTATATATATCAGTTTAGTGAGATCGGTGTTACTGTATGGACATGAGTCGTGGTATGACAATAATATAATATCCAACAGATTTTGTAGATTTGAGAACAAAGCCCTCAGAAGAATATTGGGAGTGAAATGACTGGACGATTAGAAATGAAACTATTAGAGAGATTACTCTAATGCCATATGTTGATGAGATCATTGTGAGGGGTAGATGGAGATGGTTTGGGTATATATATATATATATATATATATATATATATATATATATATATATATATATATATATATATATATATATATATATATATACACAGTATGTATATACCGGTATATATATATATATATATATATATATATATATATATATATATATATATATATATATATATATATAATGCATATTGGAATGGCATTTTAAGTGATATTTTGCATCTGAATTGATCGCAATTGTATAAAGGGGCTGAGCTAGCTGTTCTCCTAAAATTAAAATCTGGTCAAATTATAAATGAGCGTATCCCTTATCATATGTTAAAATACCGAGTGAAGGACAAACCATGGTTTAATTATGATATTGGCCGTACTTATCAAAGAAAAAAAAAACAGGAGGTTTATCATCTTTTGAAAAATAATAGATTAAAGTTGGAATAACTATATTCAGCTGCCACTTTGACACTTGCGCGACATTTGTCCCCTTGATTAGATGCCAGAAAACCTCAAATTAATCAATCAATCTCCTTAATTAGTGCAATGCATCGTTGAAAGAATGCCATTTATGTGGTACGCAGAGTGAAGCATTATCTATGCACTTTCCGTGTACTGTATGTACGCAAGTTATGCACTGTCTACGTTATGTGGGGCCAAGAATTTTCGTCTTAGGTACTTAGTATCTTAAATCTTTGTTTTTAATGGGAGCTTGTTTTATAGTCTTTGAGCCGGAGGTCACGTCTTTCAAAGTTCCAGAACCTATAGTAGGCCTTTATATATATATATATATATATATATATATATATATATATATATATATATATATATATATATATATATATATATATATATCTTGACTCCAATATATATATATATATATATATATATATATATATATATATATATATATATCTTGACTCCAATAATTTGAAACCATCTGTAACTAGACTGATAAAAGGCATTAAACTAAGGGAGAGAATAACTCCTGCATTGGTTACCTGTTAAGGCTAGAATTGAATTTAAAATTTGCTTGTTGACTCACAAAGCACTTACAAGTGATAAGCCTAAATATCTTCGTGATTGCTTGGTCCCCTACCCTGAAGCTACCAGCGCCGCTGTAAGAGTTAGACATGCAGATGACCCACATAGACTATTCGAAATTAGTGTGAATCATGCAATAGGAGGAAGAACGTTCAGTTATGCTGCACCGAGACTCGTTAACGACCTTCCACTCGATGTCAAGAATAGCAATAATGTGGCAGCTTTCAAGAAAAACCTGAAGACTTATCTTTTTAGAAAGTGTTATAATAGTGACCTGAAAACTATTAAGCCTGAATACAAATGCTAGCGAAATAACTGATAACGATACAGAGCAAAATATTAACTGGAAAGAAATTATTTTTTCACACACCAAGGCCCGCCTGAACAGACCTTTAGTGTTTGGTGGAGGGCGAGAAATAAACCCCTAAAAGTAAAGTAAAGTAAGTAACTATTCTTGTGTCAACACGATTCGATGGCTTAGATTAAGGCTTAGATATTATGGATGTCCGGTTCTGATAAGTTGATGAATTATTGCACGTATCGTAAACTATTTTAGCTTTTATAGGCACCCAGTGTAGTTTAATTAGTACAAGGATAATTATATTTCAGGATGGAACACATTTTATCAATCTTGTTCTTTTGTTTATTATGTTTAAAAATGTCTTGAGTTTCACTTTGGGTAAATTCTAGTAGATAAAGTTACAGTAGTCAATCCATGGTAAAAACATAGTTATTCACAAGTTTATTTACAGACTATTCATTCAGATACTTCTTTGCAAAATCAAAGTTTCTAAGGTGATATACAAAGTCTTACTACATTATTTATTTGAGACAAATCTTAGTGGAAGTGATACACCTGGGTCACGAAATTTTATTTGTTTTTCAACTGCCATCAATTCCCTAACACTATGGTATAAACTTTCAGCGGTATCGTCAGTGTCATTTATGGAGAAGTAAACTTACAGTATGTATCCTCTGTAAATAATTTAAAGTTTATCAATAGCTTTGTGGTACTTATGATAAACCTATAGTAAAGATACAAAATAAGACTGGGCCTAGTACATTTCCCTAGGGGATACCCCTCCGCTTAATGGTGAATAAGAGTTTCGAATTCATACATAGCAGTTTATCTTTTAGATACTCAAAAACCTTCATCTTCAGTATCGATGGACCGTAAATCATTAAGTAGCAGTTCATGCACAACTGTATCAAAAGAACACTAATTAGACCGAGTAATAGATGTCAAATTGAATTTCATCCTTATCAATCATTGCCAGTAGATTACAACAGAACATAAATCTGCCTCAGTATAATATAATTGTCTATATGCTTACCAATTGTATGACTATGATTCAATTCTTTCTAAATGACTTAACTAGTTGTTCAAGAATTACATATTCTAGGATAGATTCGCAATACTAGTTATTTACTGTTATTAGAAATTTTTATTCTACTTTGTTTTAATGGGTGATTTGCTGGTCCTATACAGCAGGGGAACCCTACTCTCTACAGGACCTTCACAGTTGGCAAGACTAGAAAACTTTGCCACTCTAATTACTTCGGTTATTGGCATCTGGTCAATCCTGATGACTTCATCTTTTGTTATATTATTAATTGTTAATCTTATATGCATGTATGGTAAAGTACCAATCTAATAAAGAATATCTGTAAAATACCCAATTATATTTTCTCATTTGTAGTGACCAATGCTTGATTACTACAGTAGCTTATGTATACCCATCCCGGAGCATTTCTTATTTACATTTCCCATTATTTAATTTAGAAAACGATATGATTTATTCATGTTATATGTATCTTCATGGATTTTTCTCTAACAGTATTCAATTTTCCATTCTTTATCGGGTAATTATATGGGCACTTTACGTTTAAGGATAGCGTTTCCGTGCTGGGAATTTACCACCTGTTGAACAACAGCTGACAGAAAATACATGTGAATTGTAAGATCCCGCTTGTGTAATGGTGATACTCTTTATAAAATTCTTGATAATTTATGACTTTTATGTATTAAAACTTATGATGTTACTTATATAAATTATTATTATACTAAAATATAATATATATTTAGATTTTTGTATTCTGTAAATGAAAAAATAACCTATTTTCCTGTACTGCAACCCATACTTAAAGAACCCGGTGTTGTGTCAGGACGACCATGACCTGTGAGGTAGGTATTTGACAGCTTCGGGCAATACATAGTTCTTGACAGAAATGGTAAGTTTATATAATACTTTTCTGAGCAATATCATCATACTTTGAGTAGGTTGTACCTATGACGCAAATAAGGAATGCGTTTCTTTTAGTGACACATGTTTTTAAATTAAATAAGAGGTAGGGTAGGTTTTACCGATACTTATGTAGGGGTATTGAGGTAGTCTATCAAATCAAGAGTATGTAGATTTGGAACTGGTCTTTGGTTAATGTATTTACTACATATTTTAAGTATCTGACAACTAAAGGCTTTTGACATGTAGTTTCATACGATTCTGTATCGTTCCCGTCAATAGTGCTATTATAAAAATCTACATACCAGTAAAATTATAGTATAGCACAATGTTCCTGAGGAAAATATGAAATTTACGTAATATATTTATAGTTATTTAGGAGCCATTGTAGTTTATTGGGACAGAATTGGTTTAAAATTTCAAGTTTGACTGAAAACCATTTTAAAAGGAAAAAGATACGAACACCACTTAACCTAAGGTGCCTCGCCTAACCTAGGAGCCGTTTGCGGGGTGTATGTATGGTAGCGGCCACCTGTATGTGTGATGACTGCTGACTTAGAGTACTGTAGTGTAAGGGGGGGGGGTCGCAAGGGGCTTTAGGCCCCGGTTAGGTAATTAGGTAAGGATACGGGTTGTAGGTTAGGTTAGGGGGGAAGTTAAGGTTATTTGATGTCCATTTTTTATGCATGCTGGAAGAACTGGCTGCTGATTTACAAAGGCTCCCCATATCCTTACCTACTTACCTACCAGGACCCCCCTTTAGATTTCCGTATCCGTAGCCTACCTTAAGAGTAAGTCTTAATCCTGTGTTTGCGGCTTCATTCCAGGCAAGGTAACAAAATCACATTTTGGATATTTTAAAGCTAGCTTCATAATATCTTATTTCAGAAAAGGATAAGATTTTCTCCATAAAGAAAATCGATTTGACAAGTACTGTACAGTAATAAAAATGTTTATGCTTGTCCCAATCAACTAGGCTACATACACCCAGACATACGACTGAAAAAACATGTTGAAAAGGAACTTGGGACCTAATCAAACGATTCCAACCTAACCTAACTTGGGATTTGTATCTTTACTTACCAGGCGGGGTGACTTCAGTGTATTTAGATTACCTTAAGAAAGATCACAACCCTGGGTTTACTTCCCAACTGGTTTCCCTTCAGAAACTTACTTTTTCAGATGTGCTTCTTATTTCAGCCCACTTTTAAAACTTTTAAAAGTAGGTTTTTCCATCGACTAATATCAAAACTATTCAAAACACTTATGAACACACTAGTTATTCTTTTAAAGAAGGAAATGCCCTTTTATACGTATTGATTCCAATGAACACATCCTCTCAAGATAAGTATCAAAGTAGAAATGTTAATATTTTCATTATAAGCATCGAAGGGGTAGCGAGCATTGGTAGATGCTGAATTAGGAGATAGGATAAGTAAAAGTCACGCAACAATGAAAACTTCTCTAATTGGTTAATAACAAATGTCCACCAGTGCTCTTAATATAGAAAATTTGAAATCAAAATCAGAACTGAAGCACCACCTGATGTGAATATTGTGAACTGCTCAGGAGCTTCCCGTGTCAGTGGTACAGATCAAAACAAAACTTGGTCAGATATAGAAAAGTAAGAATAAGGATCAAAGTTATTAGTACCCACATGCTATAGGTTATAGTGTTCAAAATAGTGAGTTTGAAGAGATCTATTCAATTATGTCATTTCCAGTGCCCAAATTACTGTAATATTATGCTTCATTATGAAACCCAGGAACGTGGTGATAAATGTTTTTCTAGATACACCCAAATTGAAATACCGTTTAGTAAATGAATTGCTGGGGTTGTCTGCAAATTGAGGGTATTCGGTAACTTCGAAGTGGCAAGTGAACAAGTTTTGTGTAATATTGGGTGCTTGGCGGCCCTGGCTAAGTAAAGATGCATTCACTAATTAAGGTCATGTCAAGTTAGGATGTGTGGGTATAGATTAGATATGGAATGCCGACACCACGTATTGGAGAGAGTACATAGAGCAACCGACCATTTAATCTAGGGATAACAGTAGGAAAGAAGACGACTGATACCCCTTATCAACTGGTGCTGCAAATGCTAAAATTGATATTAAGGAGACATATGTCCCAGGTCCTATGTGACCCTGATAGGGATTAAAGATATGTAGTCTAAGGTAGCTGGCACATCCTAGCTTGGAGGATCATCCTTGCCAGCTGGAAACCACCCACCTTCAATATTAGAATATTATTGGAGGAAGATTAAGACAGTTTTAGGCTTGACTTTTCACAGAATATGAACATCCAAACCCCAGAGGTTTTTGATAGAGAGCCACCCCATTACTTTACTTTTACGGGTTTATTTCTCGCCCTCCATCAGACACTAAAAGTTTGTTCAGGCGGGCCTTTGTGTGTGAAAATAATTTCTTTCCAGTTAATATTTTGCTCTGCATCTTATCATGTGACCTACTTAATATAATTTTTTGCATTAGAAAAATATATGAATCCTTTGTACTTAGCCTAAACTTGTAAATTTTTTAATAAATTCTGACCCCTCCCCCTACCTCTACCTTCCATAAGGGGAAAATTATCCTGTCATTATTGGCTCCGTTTAATTAGATTTTAGCAAAAAATTTGAACTTTTATTACTATTTCCAGTGCAATTTTAACATTCTCATCATCTGAGTTTCAGGAAGGGCTAAGATTTTAGGATCCAGTGTATTGAAGTAAGCCTAAATTGTAGAAACCATTGTCTGGGTGATGTAGTGGTGTCTTGGCTAAGGTCTGCTTTGGCGTCCTAAAAGTAGACTAAGTAAATGGAATAATCGAAAGCTAATCATAAGAAATTGAAAATACAGGTCAATTAGGATTATTCATTTAACACCAAGAAGCTAGATGGTGTAACATTTTGGTACTGTCTCCAACTCCATGAAAAAGAGCATGTGTGGAGAGAGGAACAAGGAGATCATCCAAAGTTATCCAGTGTCTATAGTGTTGTGCTATGTACTATTTCGTCTGCAGTTCTAGGTATTTCATAGACTTCAATATTAATCAGTATTACCATAATAGGTTGAACAAAATTCATTGAAAATTTATGACTTAGAGAGTAAGTGCCTGTAGTGTACTGTTAAATGGAACTTGATTCACTGTACTAAAAAGTATCAGAGCTTGCTGTTGAAGTATTTGATAATCTAATCCCAAAACTTCATAAAATTACTCTTAGTTAATATTCATCAATGCAGTCAAATTACATTTTAGATGGCCAGTGGACGAATTCTCAGTCGAGGGCTAACCAGAATGGTAGCAGCCCCATGGAACTACGTTGCGGGGAAAAGATGTGACCCATGTGATGCTTCTCACAACATGAAGGTATGCAGAAAAGGAAAAATATGTATTATTTTAATTCATATACAGTATAATTTAGGGCTCTATTGTGGAAAAGTATCCTTATTGAGAATTTTTTTATTTTTTTTAGATTAAAGTAATTGAACAATTTCAACTGAAGTTCTATTTGTTCCTACATGAATACAAACCTTCGACTTTTAAAAGGAGCTCGGCTGTAAGAATTCATAACAAGGTGGGGAAAGTTGCTGCCAGGTGGCTCATAAGCCCCACCCACCTGACAGTCCGCTGAGCAGCTACAGTACTTTGATATCAGCCGCCAATCAGTACCGACATACTTTCTGCCTCTCTACAGTGTATCTTTGGTAGTTTTAATTGTTCTGATTTTTCTTTTTTTTTTCTCTTTTTTCTTTTGCCAATGATGGATTCTCCACGAATAGACATGTAGGTCACAACTGGTAAGCTTGGCAGCATCTGCAACAGGTTTATCAGTAAGTCATTTGTGGACCCCCATCTCTTATGCCCTTTTTGCTGGGGGCATGACTGTTCACGGTCATTCCCCTGCCTTGTGATGAGTGCAGGTTGTGGCCTCTTTTGTAGTGGTCCGAGTACAGTAGAAGGAGGAAAAAGTGTAAAAGAGACTTTTCAGTTTCAGAGGCGAATATGCTCGAACTGTTGCCGAAGAAACTTCTTACCCTTCGGTACTTGAACATATGTGCTTTCCTCGGTTTTATCCTTGATAGTCCAACCTAGTTTGTCAACACCATCTGCAGAGATGGCACAACACAGTGACATCCCTCTCTCTTCACGGGTGGTGACTATCGAGCATATCCTTCGAGCTGAAGGTTTTTCTCCATCTCTTCCTTGAAAGAAGTGATTAGAAAGCAGAAGGATTTGCTTCTCTGTCCTTTGAGAGAACTATGGCACTACCGGAATGATTCAGACCACAGCACCAGAGACTTCTTTAGCATTGGTAGGGTGAAGAAAAAGATTTCCAGGAATACCATCTGCTTCTGGCTTCGGGAAAACATTAGATAAGCGTATCCAACGTCATCGAAAGATTTGATGGAGCTTCCCAAGCATACGAAGTCAGAGAAATTGGTTTAACCTAGCCTTCATGAAGAACCTGTCAATGGTGCAAGTCTCGAAGGCTAGAGTTTGGAAATGCCAGATGACCACTGCCCACTACCTAAGGGAGTACTGTATACCCACAAGTCCCTGGACATATTCTCCTTGGGACTGTGGTAGATATTCAACAGGTTGTGTAGCGAGCCCAGTTTCCTTGGGCCCAAGAAGCATCTTGTCTAAGATAGCGGTAACAATGTTAGTCTAGGATGCGACGTACTTTAAGAATGTCGGGTCCTTTTTCCTTTTTTCTTTCCCTTTGCTTGGGCTCCAGCAGTTTTGTCGTTATTTCCAGGATCGGACATTAGATGCAGGTAAGCCTCCCATAGTTTCTACCCCATCCTCCTTACAAGGGGGAGGATGGGTAGAGATCTATGTGAACCCATATCTTTAGATGACTATACAATTAAGATGGCATATCCTTTGGTGGGTATAGGCTCTCCCACCATCTCTCTCTTTTGGTAGAAACCTAGTCTATCACTTGGGACTTTTTTCCAGGTTGTTAGGAAGTTGGCAGGAGTCACCAGTTGGCTCCTTTGACACCTCTAAGTGCTTTGACATCCTGGAATTTAAACCAGCCACTTTGGTTATAGGAACTTACTCCCTCCTAAAAATAAGTCTCCTATTATTGTTGTTATTATTATTATTATTATTATTATTAAAATTTTTATTATTATTATTATTAAGATTATTATTATTATTATTATTATTATTATTATTATTATTATTATTACTACTACTACTACTACTACTACTAGTTAAGCTTCAACCCTAGTTGGAAAAGCAGGATGCTATAACCCAAGGACTCCAATGGGGAGAAATAGCCTAGTGAGGAAAGGAAACAAATAAACTACAAGAGAAGTAATGAACAATTATATTTTAAGAACAGTATAAACATTACAATAGATCTAATATATAAACTATTAAAAAAGAAGAGTAAGAGAAATAATAAAGAATAGTGTACCTTAGTATTTCCTCCTAATAATGGATGAAGATTTTTATTCATGAAGGAACAAATCTAAAATTTTAAAAGTAAGCCACTTGCATCCTTCAAGTTATACTTCCTTTCTCGACCAACCACCCCTCCTAGAATGAGGTCAAATTGGCTGTTCACTAGATTATCGGGTGTGTGGGGCTCACCCGCCATTTTATTATAAATGTCAACAGCTGAGTTCCAGCTTTGCTAAATTCTACTCCTATTAAAGGACTCTTTTTGTATAGTTAGGAAAAATACTAGTTAATCTAAAAATATGTGATTTTTCAATATTAAACTTAGCCGGTGATCATATAAGCTGTCAGCTCTGCTGCCCGACAGAAAAACCTACGGTCAAAATACGCCAGCGATCGCTATACAGGTAGGGGGTGTACATCAACAGCGCCATCTGTCGAGCAGGTACTCAAGTACTCCATGTAAACACAGAACCAATTTTCTCTCTGTCGTGCCACCGGCAAGACCTACTAAATTCGCTGTTGCTTACTGGATTGGTTTTCACAGATTTTGGTGACGTACACATTTCTAGTTATTAGCTTTCGCTTTGCAGAGGTTATCTTCAATACTTCCTTGCATTCTTTTATTGAATTTTGGATTATTTGTTGACGACTTGGATAGATTTTGAATTCCCCTTTGACTAATTCAAGATGGCTGACCCTTCTCAAGTCCCTAAATACAGAAAGTGTAGTGCTAGGGACTGTTCAAGGCGTCTTCCGAAGGCCTCTATCGATCCGCACACCGTTTGTTCCAATTGTCGGGGTAAAACCTGTCAATTGGAAGATCGATGTGAGGAATGCGTTGGGCTTTCGGAATTCGATTTTCTCGAATTCCTGAAATATTCACGTAGGCTAGAGAGAGATTGAGTCAGGAGAAGTTCATCTCGCTCCGTTGATATTTCCTCTCCCCATGCCCCACAACCTATTCCTTCCCCTGTAGTGGTTGCTCCTGATCCCCCTTCTAGCACTCAACAACCTTCGATGGCAGATATGATGCGTGCCATCCAGGCTCTGGGTGAGAGAGTCGAGTCATTGGCGAGTGACCGTAACCAACTCATGGCAGACGTCAAGGAGTTGAAGGGTAAGAGTGCAGTGGGTAGTGACAAAGTGAGTGGTAGTGTTGTGGAAAGTGTTAGTGTTGCGCTTGAGGGTGCGTCTGTTCGTGCCTGTCGTTCTCCCAGTCCGGGACCTCTTGCAAGCTCCCAAGCCCAGGGGAGAAGCAATGTCGTACGACCAAAGGATTCGACAGGCTTTAATCAGCGGACAGACGTTCCCTCCGTGGTTTCGGACGTATCTTGCCAAGATCGCCCCACCCACAAGAAGACGAGAGAGCCCATTTATTCCTCGTCTGCGGAAGATGTTTCTCGGAAGAAACAATGGACCAAGGTCTCACGACCTCTTAAACGCAAGTCGGTCCCTTCCGCGCAAGTCCAACGGCCCAGTTGTAGCCACTGGGTCAGTTCGGACTCGCTGCAGTCTTCCGATGACTGCACACCTCCTAAGAGAGGCAAAGCGGTACCGCAACAGGCAGTAACACCGTCTGTTGCCGCACCTGCTACTGTAGACCCTAAGTGGTCTTTGCTGCAGACCATGCAGACACAGTTAACATCTTTAATGCAGGACTTTCGTGCGGAGAAGGTTGACGCTGCACCCGTTAGCCTACAACCAACCACGGTTGTGCGTCCAGTAGACGCTGAGGCTACCTTCTCCCGCACTCCAGCTGTGAGAGTCCCGCCACCCATGCGCAGTGTACCCTGCCAGCCGCATGTTGACGTTCAGCGACGCACGGAACCCTCCGTTGACGTTCGCGAGTTACAACAACAACCTAAGTTGTTTTGTTTTGACGCGGTGCGTCAACTTCCGCAACCCACTGTGGTTACCACTACTCGCCCACAGCAGACTAGACAGTCAGGAGTAGACGCTTTGCGCCCCCGCGCAGCTATGGTTGTTGCCAGCTCACAGACTGGCCAACAGTTCCATGACGTTGCGTCCAGTGCAGTCACGCATGCACCCGTGCTGCCGGACTCAGCTGACCAGCCAATTCCTACTCCTTTGCCGCTTCCTCCTCAGTATTCAGACGATGGACTCTCTGATGATGACGACGCTGCACACCTTGACGACCCGCACACAGACATCGACGAACCCAAGACCACGCCTCCCTCCTTGGACTTTAGAAAAGTTCTTGCACTGTTCAAGGAGATGTATCCTGATCAGTTTGTTTCTGCAGCCCCACGCTCTCCTCCATCTGAGTTCGCTTTAGGCACGCAGTCATCCGCGCCCTGCCTTTACGAAGCTCGTCCTCGCCCGCTCGTCCAAGAGAGCTTTAAGAGTGTTGGGAGATTGGATGCAGTCCAAAAAGCACCTTGGGAAGACAGCATTCTTGTTTCCCCCTGCGAAACTCGCTTCCAGATCGAGCGTCTGGTATGCCACGGGAGAAGTTCTCGGCTTGGGAGTTCCTGCCTCTGCCCAGGGCGACTTCTCAAGTCTAGTAGACTCTCCCCGCAGGCTGGCCATGAGACGCTCCAAGATTTGTTGGACTCCTTCAGACTTAGACCATCTGATGAAAGGAGTGTTCAGAGCCTTCGAGGTTTTTAACTTTTTGGATTGGTGTTTGGGAGCGTTGAGCAGGAAGACCTCCCCTTCTGACAAGGAAACTTCCATGCTCATTATGTCCTGCATGGACAAGGCCATACGGGACGGTTCCAGTGAGCTTGCGGCTTCGTTCGTTTCCGGGGTCCTCAAGAAACGGGAAAACCTTTGCTCCTTCTTGTCAGCTGGAGTAACACAATGTCAGAGATCGGAACTTATGTTTGCTCCTCTCTCGAAGTGCCTTTTCCCAGAGGAGTTGATCAAGGAGATTGCTGCCTCCTTGATTAAAAAAGACACGCATGACCTGGTTGCGTTATCTGCCCGCAAAGCCACCCCTTTGCCTACCGTGTCTAGACCCAGGATGGATACTCCAGCGTCAAGATTTATTCCGCCCTTTCGTGGCAGAGCCTCCAGCAGAGGAGGTGCTCTTGCCGAAGGTAAACGTGGGAGTAAGAAGAAAGGTACCAAGTCCTTTAGAGGCAGAGTTTGACTGCCACCTTCTTCAGACAGCAGTGGGAGCCAGACTCAAGAACTACTGGCAGTCCTGGGAGAACAGGGGCGCAGATGCACAATCTGTGAAGTTGCTCAGAGAAGGGTACAAGATCCCGTTCTTGCGCAAGCCCCCTCTAGTAACGACTCCCATCGACCTCTCTCCCAGGTACAGAGAGGAGGACAAGAGACTAGCTTTGAAGCAAGAGGTGTCTCTCTTACTAGAAAAGGGAGCGGTAGTCAAAGTCCGGGACCATCAATCCCCGGGCTTCTACAACCGTCTCTTCTTAGTGGTAAAGAAGACAGGAGGGTGGAGACCGGTGCTAGACGTCAGTGCTCTGAATGTCTTTGTCACAAAGCAGACGTTCGCCATGGAGACGACAAAGTCTGTTCTAGCAGCGGTCAGGAAGGAAGACTGGATGGTCTCTTTAGACCTCAAGGACGCTTACTTTCACGTCCCCATCCACCCAGATTCCCAACCTTTTCTAAGGTTCGTTTACGGGAAAGTTGTCTACCAATTTCAAGCCCTGTGCTTTGGCCTAAGCACGGCGCCTCTTGTCTTTACGAAACTGATGAGGAATATTGCCAAATTCCTGCATTTAGCAGACATCAGAGCCTCCCTCTATTTGGACGACTGGCTTCTAAGAGCTTCGTCCAGTCGTCGCTGTCTGGAGAATCTAAAGTGGACTCTAGATCTGACCAAGGAATAGGGTCTCCTGGTCAATATGGAAAAGTCCCAACTGGTCCCATCCCAAACTATAGTGTACCTAGGGATGGAGATTCACTGTCAAGCTTTTCGGGCTTTTCCGTCGGCCCCCAGAATAAGTCAAGCCCAAGGATGCATCCAGAACATGCTAAAGAAGGACCGATGTTCAGTCAGACAGTGGATGAGTCTGATAGGGACGCTTTCATCACTGGACCAGTTCATTGCGTTAGGGAGACTGCACCTCCGTCCCCTTCAATTTCACCTAGCTGTTCACTGGAGAAAGGACAAGACGCTAGAAGCGGTCTCGATCCCCATTTCCGAGAAGATGAAGTCATCACTGACTTGGTGGAAGGACAACATCTACCTCAGAGAGGGTCTGCCCCTGGCTGTTCAGACCCCCAACCACGTTCTCTTCTCGGACGCATCGGACACGGGCTGGGGTGCGACATTAGACGGTCGGAAATGCTCGGGCACTTGGAACTCGGATCAAAGAACGTTACATATCAACTGCAAGGAGCTACTGGCAGTTCATCTGGCCTTGAAAAGCTTCAAGTCCCTCCTTCTAGGCAAGGTGGTGGAGGTGAACTCAGACAACACCACGGCCTTGGCGTACATCTCCAAGCAAGGAGGGACCCATTCTATGACGTTGTACGAGATCGCAAGGGACCTCCTCACCTGGTCAAGAGATCTAAACCTGTCTCTAGTAACGAGGTTCATTCAAGGCAACATGAATGTCATGGCGGACCGCCTCAGTCGGAAGGGTCAAATCATCCCAACAGAATGGACACTACACAAGAATGTGTGCAAGAGACTATGGGCCACATGGGGCCAACCTACCATAGATCTCTTTGCAACCTTGATGACCAAGAGGCTCCCAACTTATTGCTCGCCAATCCCGGACCCAGCAGCAGTTCATATAGATGCTTTTCTACTGGATTGGTCCCATCTAGACCTTTATGCATTCCCCCCGTTCAAGATTGTCAACAAGGTACTGCAGAAGTTCGCCTCTCACGAAGGGACAAGGTTGACGTTGGTTGCTCCCCTCTGGCCCGCGAGAGAATGGTTCACCGAGGTACTTCAATGGCTGGTGGACGTTCCCAGAACTCTTCCTCTAAGAGTGGACCTTCTACGTCAGCCACACGTAAAGAAGGTACACCCAAGCCTCCACGCTCTTCGTCTGACTGCCTTCAGACTATCGAAAGACTCTCGAGAGCTAGAGGCTTTTCGAAGGAGGCAGCCAGGGCGATTGCTAGAGCAAGGAGGACATCCACTCTTAGAGTCTACCAGTCGAAGTGGGAAGTCTTCCGAAGCTGGTGCAAGTCGGTATCAGTATCCTCAACCAGTACCTCTGTAACCCAAATAGCTGACTTCCTTTTATACCTGAGGAAGGAAAGATCTCTTTCAGCTCCCACGATCAAAGGTTACAGAAGCATGTTGGCAGCAGTCTTCCGTCACAGAGGCTTATATCTTTCCAACAACAAAGATCTACAGGACCACCTTAAGTCTTTTGAGACCTCGAAGGAGCGTCGTTTGGCCACACCAGGTTGGAATTTAGACGTGGTACTAAGATTCCTTATGTCAGAAAGGTTCGAGCCACTACAATCAGCCTCCTTTAAAGATCTCACTTTAAAGACTCTTTTCCTCGTCTGCTTAGCAACAGCTAAAAGAGTCAGTGAGATACACGCCTTCAGCAGGAACATCGGATTTTCATCTGAAACGGCTACATGTTCTTTACAGCTTGGTTTTCTAGCCAAAAACGAACTACCTTCTCGTCCTTGGCCGAAATCGTTCGATATTCCAAGCCTTTCTAATTTGGTTGGAAATGAACTAGAAAGAGTCTTATGCCCTGTTAGAGCTCTTAAGTTTTATTTAAGACGAACTAAACCTTTACGAGGACAGTCAGAAGCTTTATGGTGTGCTATTAAGAAACCTTCTTTACCTATGTCAAAGAATGCAGTTTCCTATTATATCAGACTGTTGATACGAGAAGCTCATTCCCATCTGAATGAGGAAGACCATGCTTTGCTGAAGGTAAGGACACATGAAGTTAGAGCTGTCGCAACTTCAGTGGCCTTTAAACAAAACAGATCTCTGCAGAGTATAATGGACGCAACCTATTGGAGAAGCAAGTCAGTGTTCGCGTCTTTTTATCTTAAAGATGTCCAGTCTCTTTACGAGAACTGCTACACCCTGGGACCATTCGTAGCAGCGAGTGCAGTAGTGGGTGAGGGCTCAACCACTACATTCCCCTAATTCCATAACCTTTTTTAATCTTTCTCTTGAAATGTTTTTATTGTTGTTTTTTGGGTTGTCCGGAAGGCTAAGAAGCCTTTCGCATCCTGGTTGATTTGGCGGGTGGTCAAATTCTTTTCTTGAGAAGCGCCTAGATTAGAGGTTTTGATGAGGTCCTTTAGTATGGGTTGCAACCCTTGATACTTCAGCTCCTAGGAGTCGCTCAGCATCCTAAGAGGATCGCGAGGCTCAGTAAGGAAGACGTACTTAAAAAGGCAGAGTAATTGTTCAAGTCGACTTCCTTACCAGGTACTTATTTATTTTATGTTTGTTATTTTGAATAACTGCTAAAATGAAATACAAAATACTTAGCTCATAATAATGTAAACATGTAATGCTGGTCTCTACCCACCCCCCTGGGTGTGAATCAGCTTATATGATCACCGGCTAAGTTTAATATTGAAAAATGTTATTTTTATTAATAAAATAAATTTTTGAATATACTTACCCGGTGATCATATATTAAAGGACCCTCCCTTCCTCCCCAATAGAGACCCAGTGGACCGAGGAGAAAATTGGTTCTGTGTTTACATGGAGTACTTGAGTACCTGCTCGACAGATGGCGCTGTTGATGTACACCCCCTACCTGTATAGCGATCGCTGGCGTATTTTGACCGTAGGTTTTTCTGTCGGGCAGCAGAGCTGACAGCTTATATGATCACCGGGTAAGTATATTCAAAAATTTATTTTATTAATAAAAATAACATATTTATTGCTATAATGAATCAGTTGGGTCCTGTTAAGTCTCCATGAAGGTAATACGAGCTGCTTCAATCAAAACTGAAATAGTATAAATTCCTTGATGATATCCGAAGAAGAAACTGAGCCACCAAATTTTGGGTTTAAGGGACTAGCATGTAATTTATTACAAAATGTAATATACGTTTGACCGAATCTCTTGAACATTTGGCAATGTTGTATTCATGTTAAAACCTTTCAAGGAGGAGGCAATAAGGGGGCTTGTGTGGAATATTTTTACTGTATACCAGAAAGATAATTTTAATCATGCTTCTCACTAAAACAAAACACTAATTTGTATGCCCCATTGGAGCTCTTTAGCAGAATGCATGATAATTTTTGTAATGTTAATGGTATCTTTTGATAAAATAGGTAGTAGAACCAGCATCAGGACAGTTGTTGTGTGAAGTCCCAGTTTCTGGCCAGAAGGAAGTAGCACATGCTGTAGCAGCTGCAAAGGAAGTGTTTCCATGTTGGAGCAAGGTGAGTTTTGTTTCACACAATACGGCACAGTAGTCATATTATGGTGAACTAGGTTTACTGCCATACTAGGACTTACAATTCAAGCAAAATTATTTCAACCAAGATTAAATAAGTAATCTGTATAATCTTTAGGGTTAGGTCCATATGTAATAATTGTACTTAAGTTGTGGTGAAGTCCTTGAGTTTCTTTCAGTGGAAATTGGAGGTTAGAGCCACAGAAACTATGAGTTCTTATCTCAGTATATCATAAATATATGAGGGCAATTAATTTGAATCTTCACCGCCTATTGGGACGAAAAAAGATAGTTATTATTACAACCCACATACAAAGAAAATTTTATTGTGATAATTTCATACTAGGAGAATACCCGGTACTCCTTTTTAGCATATTGCAATAAAGTTAGGAATCACTGATCATGTATGTTGAGCGTAACATGAATTTTGCTAGTACTTTTTAGGTACTGTAGTTGTTGTTATAGAAACTTTGTTCTGTAAATTTTTTTCTGACTCTTATTTACTGTTCTTTTCAATTCGGGAGAGGCTAAGTATGGAGAGGATTGTGTGATTAGAGATTTTAGATAGAAAAACGTAATGAATTAATAGAAATATTGTGCATGCATATTTATGAATTACAATCAGTGGAAATTTGAAAAATATTGAAAGTCAACCTTGAAGCTTTTCATTCTTTGTGTCAAACACCTTTTGCTTTTAATTGACAAAATTTATTGGTAAAATATGAATACTTTTGTGTCTTTCAGCTTTCGTGTAGAGAACGTGGTAGAAAATTATTGGAAGCTAGTCGAATCATCCGGGAAAATTTGGAAGACATTTCAAAACTAGAGGTAAGTTTTAAGATTATAAAAACCTAGATAAATATTATCTTTAACCTGTTTTTCTTGGATATTTGTCTATTTTGTGTTCAGTGTTTATACAGTTGAACCCCTTGCTCTGAGGAACTACACCTTGTCATACCCTTAATGCGCAGTTAGTTCCTGTGTTGTTACACTTACCAACTGTGCTCCCTCTCCCTGCACAAGCTATTTGGTTACTCACCATGCTGTAAGTGTGTATGGTAGGGTACATTTCCTCAGAGTGAGGTGTACAAGGAATTCTTGTGTCAACTGTACATGTACCATTATTTGTTGTAGTTTCCATATACAGTACTGTATAAAAAGAAATTATAAGCCGTTTCAAATTTCTTAACAAAAGGAACTCGATTATATTTTTCCATGCTCTTCTCTTTGTTTCCTTATTTTTCCATTCCCTCACCATTTTGTGTGCCCTGCCACTAGAAATTAGTTTAGAGCAATTACAGTTCATTTTGTTTTCCTCAAGAAAAGTTGTTAATCATGGTTGATGTTTGTAATTTTTTTTCAGTTCCTTGGATTTGGGTTGTTTTTCTTCATAGTGCAATGTATGTGCTTTTAGTAAACAAAAATGCATCTTTCACTGTACCCTTGGCTATAATATTATGTTATATTCTAATCATTAGATGAAAGAATTGAAAACTAATATTTTCTCTCTCTCTCTCTCTCTCTCTCTCTCTCTCTCTCTCTCTCTCTCTCTCTCTCTCTCTCTCTCTCTCTCTCTCTGTGTGTGTGTGTGTGTGTGAGTGCATGCACGCTTGCATCCACCCCCCTCTACAGTTTAGCCCATTAAATGTAATACTAAAGGTTATTCGAACATCTTTCAGCTGTCATTTTTTTTACCTAGTACTATAGTACCATTTATATTTTCATAGGTTAGAGATACTGGAAAACCAATATGGGAAGCACGAGTGGACATAGAATCATGTGCTGATGCACTTGAATATTATGGTGGTGTAGCTGGTGCTATAGTTGGTAAGTGTATCACATTTTCTGTTATTTTTGTCTAGATAAGTAGAAAGGTAGTAGAAAGTCTATTCTTTTTGTACCTGTTAGATTAGTTTTAATGTCATTTCATTAGGTGAATATGATTGTGGTATCTCTAGCCCTGCTGATTACTGAGCAATAACTAGATTTATATATAATCTGATGTATTTGAATTTTTGTTGGCAAAATGTCTGAATACTGTACTTATGCTGAAAGTACTGGCAATCATCTGTTACTTAGTTTGCAGTTTGGTTTTTGCACTTGCCTTGGGTCTTGTGATGTTCTTACAATTTGGATCTTTCTCTCTGGTTATGGTTCATTTTCCCTTTGCCTACACATGACCTGAATAGTTTGGCTTATTCATTACATACTTTTCTCTATTCTCGTACACCTGACAATACTAAGATTACCAAACAATTCTTCTTTGCTCAAGTAGTTAACTACTGCACTGTAATTGTTCAGTGACTACTTTCCTCTTTGTAAGGGTAGAAGAGAGACTTTAGCTAAGCAGCTCTTCTAAAAGAAGGACACTAAAATCAAACCATTGTATTGTTCTCTTGTCTTGGGTAGCGTCATTGTCTCTGTACCATGGTCTTCCACTGTCTTGGGGTAGAGTTCTCCTGCTTTAGGGTACATTTGGCACACTATTCTATTTTATTTCTCTTCCTTTTGTTTTTTGTTTTTATATTTATATATGAAAGCTTTATTTTTATGTTGTTACTATTCATAAAATATTTTATTTTAATTTTTAATTACTTTCTATTGTAGTTTATTTATTTCTTTAATTCCTTTCCTCACTAGGCTACTTTCCTTGTTGGAGCCCCTGGGCTTATAGCATCTTGCTTTACCAATTAGTGTTGTAGCTTAGCAAGTAATAATAATAGTAATGATAATAATAATAATAATAATAGAAAGGCCCATATTCTGGTCATGACTTTAATCCCAAGTTTAACTGTGTTATCATTAAGCTCTTTATTTTTCAAACATATGAAATGGTAATTGGTTGGTTAGTTCTTAGCATTGTACTGTATTATTCAAGTTCTAGCTAGTAGATTACAGAGCAGTTTTTATGGAGCACCATGGAGGCTAAAGGAATGTAACTGCTGGTGTCCCTCAGGGTAACCCACCTTCTAACCGTATTCCACTCAATGGCCAGAGTTATTACAAAGTAAGAAAATGGGAAATTCTTTAGTGTTGTATTAGATATCAGCTTCAAGAGAGAAGTGATATGACCATCAAGTGAATATTGAAGTAGATAATTGTTTTAAAATTATTTATTTTTATTACCTGTATATACACTTGATATGCAATTTTTCAGTCTTTTTGAGAGTGGACCTGTGGTTGTAGAATTTTCTTTAACAGAAATCTAACCAAATCTAGTGCATGGTGTTAATTATATAGGTGAACTTTTAAACCCTGACAAAACTAAAAATATGTTTGTTAGTAGGTAAAAGACTTTGAATCCCCCCATCCAGATGTTTTCATTGACTGTTTCCATAAATATATGTAGCTTATTTGAAAGATGTTTAATTTTTATTTCAAATTCTCTTTTGAGAAACATTTCTGCACTGACTTTTCTTGCATTGAACAAGAAGTTGTTTTATTGAGAATGTCTTTGAAGGTGTTTGGAACATTGTCTTCAGCAGGTGACTCTCATCTTAAATTGTTGTACAAAATACTGAGATCTTGTCAATTACTGAATCTTGATCTGGATATTGATCTCTTGTACTTGTACTTACGTTCAATTGGCTCATTGTACATTGTACATGGTTTGTTTTCATGAAACTGACTATCTTTTGAGTTTAGATTTTCCCAGACTTTACCTTCCACCACACAGTAGTAGGTATGCAGTTAATTCCAAAAATTTTGCTCCACAGTTTTCTATTTTTTTTTTATTTTGGCTGTGACCAAATTGTGACAGTGTCCTCTTAATCATATATAGTACAGTAGTTGAATTATGAGAACTTCAGCAGTTAAAACTTAGTGCTTCATATTTTGTTTTAAGCTGGTTGACAAGTTTTGTTTCATAGATTATTGGTTACTTATTTCATTATCTTTATTTAACTTAATTTGATTTTTAAATATTTTTATTGTATATTCATTACAGTACTACACACTTTCCATACAGAGATGAACTACTCCTTGTTGGGGCTATTGGCATTACTTATGGTTTTCGCAGCGTACCTTCTACCCCTAATTGCATTTGCTTTATATCATTCTATTTTACCGATGACCTTGGTTCTTTTCTTCTATCTTGCTTTCCAATATTCAGTAAATTTAACCTGATAGCGTAACTCTGGTTTGGAATAGCCTCACAGGCCCTAATGTAGGGCAATAAAGCCCAAATACATTAATCTAAATTCTAAATCCTGAATGGTCTTTGTAACATCCAGACAGCCCTTAAGGGCACCCACTTTTTGTGTCTAATACTTTACCTTCATTCTCGCTTTCTTTATTCCATCTTTCTGCCCAACCTCTTAACTTTTACTTCATCATAGTGCAAGTCGCGGTTTTCTTCCAGTTCCACCTTGGTTTTGAATAGCTTCCCCTACCCTAGCATTGAACCATTTGGCTTAAATTTAAAAAAAAAAAAAAACTTGGAATATAAATTTTCATGGATTTATTATTATTACTTGCTAAGTTATAATACTAGTTGTGAAAGTAGGATGCTAAAAGCCCAAGGAAAATAGAATATCCTAAGAAGAGTAACAACATTAAAATAAATATCTCCTGTATAACCTATAAGAATTTTAACAAAACAAGAGGAAGAGAAATGAGATAGTGTGCTCGAGTGTACCCTCAAGCAAGAGAACTCTAACCCAAGACAGTGGAAGTCCATGGTACAGAGGTTATAGCATTTCCCAAGACTAGAGAACAATGGTTTAGTTTTGGTGTGTCCTTTTCCCAGAAGAGCTGTTTGCCATAGCTAAAGTCTTTCTTCTACCCATACCAAGAGGTGAATGACTGAAGTGCTATGTTTTCTGCATATCCCATATTTTTTCCCTTATTTTATCAGCTTCATTATTATATGATTTTTAATTGCAGGTCAGCATGTACCTCTAAGTGGTGGGTCTTTTGCCATGGTTCAGCGACAGCCTTTGGGAGTCATTGGAGGTATTGGTGCATGGAATTTTCCCTTGCAGACATGTGTTTGGAAGGTAATTTGTTTTTTCAAGTTTTCTCACACATTCTACTCTTGAAAATTGCTCTTGTTTTATTATTTGTAGTATTATTATTATTGCTAAGCTACAACCATAGTTGGAAAAGCAGGATACTATAAGCCCAGGGGCTTAAATCTGGCTTGATCCTCTGTATGTACAGTATCATAGCATATACATTGAATGTCTCTTTTTTCATACGCATATAAAAACCTTTTGTCCTATAAAATAGGGAATGTCTTTAGCAGAGCGGCCATTGAATTCATTGAAAAGTAGTTAAGACTAGGGTTGAGCAAGGGCGACAAGTCCCAATCACTCTCCTATCCAAAATACTTCACTTTTGTCTTTGACCACAACAAGTACTGATGTACTGTCGTGCCCTATAACTAAGGTTATTAATTCATTTAATTATTCCTTCAGTTTTGAATGGTTGCTTTCTGGCCTTTTCTTTTATTTTGAAGACAAAGCAGAATATTGCAAAAAATAAATTGGCTTATTAAAAAAGTCTTTTAATATTTTTGGTGATCAATCTATCCCAAAGAAATGTTGCAATCACCCAGTTCAGTTCTGTGGAGACTTCCTTCCACCTATAAAAGTGTCTCTCCATGTTAAAAGAGGAGAGGTTTGTTAACATTCAGAAAAAAAAATTAACAAGTTTTGAAAATGTTTTTAAAGTTAAGCTTCCCACTTGAACCACCTCTCTCAGTTTGGAGCCGAAGGTCAAAATTGAAGAGGTTTTTACAGAATCGTGGGTGTGTCTACTAGCCCCTCTCATTATCTGTTGTTAACTACTTAAACAAATTTCTATTTCTATTCTAAAAGACTCTGCTTTGTATAGCTAATAACAGTATAAAATATTTTTTAAATTGGTAATGTTTTCCTTGCCTTTGTAACCAATTGGACTGGGTTAGTTAGAAATCCTCCCTTAAAACTTAAGCCCTGTCTACACGATCGAGCATGCCCGACAGGCAAACAGTGATATCAGGCCACAATAGTTAGTGAATATGAGGGTTGATGACGTCAGAAGCGGGAAAATTAAAGGCAGGGATCTGTCAACACTGTATGTTGCTAGATCCCTGTCTGTGGTTTTCCTGCTTCTGACATCATTAACCCTCATTCGTACTAACTATTGTGGTCTGATATCACTGTTAGCCCGTCGGGCATGCTCGATCGTGTGGACAGGGCTTTACTTTGTGCAACCTCCTTTCATTCTATAGCAAATTCTTCCCATTGTATTTTCATGTACTGGTATTCTTTTTGCTCTCTTAAAGTCTAGCAGTCCAGTTTCTCAAACATGAAGTTTAATTGCAGCATCTTTGATTTTTCACACAATCTTTGTGTCTGTATTTATTTTACTGTACGCCACTTTATTGATAATTTTTTCATATTATTTTCTTTGCTGTTTCTCTTACGTACTTATGCAGTACTGTACTTTACTTTTCAATATCCTTTTCTTGTACTGAGCATCTATAACTGTGTGACTCTAGTAATACTGTAATAATGATATTTTTTTTTTTTTGGGGGGGGGGTGTGGGAGTTTGCTTCAAAGTGTATAATTTCTGTATGTTGCATGAATCACTTAAATTTTCTACATTTGTCAAAGGTCTGTTTTAAATATAATGTTTAAGTTTTTGTTTTAGCTATGAGTGAAGTTTAAATGTGGAGTTAGTTAGTTGTAGAAGCTGTGGTGAGGATGAAAGCTAGTAACATAGAAATGTGAATTGGTGGATTGGTGAAACTACTGTACTTTGTAAAACTGCAATCATGATAAAGGACTCTGATTAAAAGTTCTTTACACCAAACAAAACTTTGGTTTGGAAAGTGTTACATTTCAGTTTTCATGTTTTGATTAGTATTTGGATCTTTTTATTCTATTGGATATGCAATATTCTGTATATTAATCTGGTCTTTCAGGTAGCACCTGCATTGGCATGTGGTAATACATTTGTTTATAAACCTTCGCAATTCACACCTGTTACTGCTGTCACGTTAGGAGAGGTTTTTAAGGAAGCTGGTGTGCCTGATGGAGTATACAATGTAATACAGGTAAGAATATTTTGTTACTTTGGTTTTATACAGAAATGGGTTGCGAATGGAAGCTGTGCAAAATTGAGGTGTTTTTTAACTACAGTAATATAAGAAACTAAAAAAGGGTTTAAAGTGTGTTGTGCAGTTTACAATCTACCGGTAATTATGAGGTTATTATGAAATATTTTAGAAACTACAGTACTTTTCTTTCTTATGAAATTCTTGATTGAAATACCTCAGTTGGATATCATGTTACCTTTATTTATTATGAAGTAAGTTTTCCAGAGTTTTAAGGCTTCTTGAAGCCGAAGATATACTCCTGTTAAAGAATTCAGGCTTGTAGAGTCAAGAAAAATACCGATTACTTTAGAAGTTTGTGATGTTATGCGAGAGATTCATTGCTGGTGTCAGTTGAGTAGATATTTCTGACTCTGCCTTGCATTATTCATTGTGTGATATAACACTTTTCTTGAATACAAATTTTGATTTTTAGATGTCTTCCATTAAGCTTAAGATGTCTTAGCATATGTATCCTCAGTGTGTTCAACCAGAATCAGTGCAAGTCTCAGGTTCAGCAAAGTAATTATAGAAGTGATCCATACATGGTTGGTTTCAAATTATTTTTGTTTCATAGCATTAAAACCATGGGATTACCAACTGTGCTGACCTCTAACCCACTGATTTGCTAAGTGCTAGATGTGATGATAGTGAAAGGAGAAAAATTACTTGATAGTACTGTATAAAGGAAATATATTTCCTCTAGTCAACAATTGTTACTTAATTGCTCCCAACTATGTCACAATTGTCTAGAAAGAAGGTGGTGTTATACTGTGAGATATTAAAATTCTTATATGTAATTTGATTATCTCATAATTTTAAAGTATCATAGTTGAAAATACTTTAGAATAGCAAAGCTTTTTAGTTTTATTATAGTTTTGTACTACACTGTAGTTGTGTGTTATCTAATTTGAAAAGGGTGAAGGCGAAACTGGAGCTTTTCTATGTAGTCATCCTGATGTTGCTAAGCTGTCTTTCACTGGTTCTGTTCCAACAGGTGTAAAGGTAATTAACTATATTTTTTATGTCTATCATGTATAGATTATCAAACATTGATATTTTATGATAGATAATTCCAACTCTTACATCTTTTTATCATGATAACTACTTATAAACAGATATAAGCATTGCTTGCATTAGCCTAGTATTTTTCTATATATTTCCTATACTATTCTTCAAAGGTAATGGCAACAGGAGCCCAGGGAATTAAGGCTGTAACTCTCGAATTGGGAGGCAAATCACCTCTCATCATATTTGAGGATGCTGATATGAAGAACGCTATCAAAGCTACATTGATGGCTAACTTTCTATCACAGGGTCAAGTAAGTAAACACTCTTATCAACTTGATATTCTAAGATAATTAGAATATAGTGATGTACCATGGAAATAAAATTGTGCTTTATAAGGAGCCGAAAACTTTTATTGGAAGTCTACACCTTATATGTGCCTACCCACTCATTGCCTTCAGTATACTTTCTTAGAACATAAAAAGCTCATGAACTTCTGACAATTAAATGAGAAAAATAGGGTTTAGCCCTAAATTATCTTGATTTGCTCCCAAGATTCTTGGAGTTACAAGCCATACCATAGCAAAAAAAAAAAAAAAATCATTTGAAATTTTATACCATTTATGTACCTGCCAGTTTTGGCCCCAAGGCATCTTTATAGAAAGATCTCTCATATGTCATTATATATGACATTGTAAATAATCTTTTCACACAATATATATAGGTAAATGTTAATACCTGTCAGTTATGTGTTGAGTCATTATTTGTTTAGCATGCTTGGATTTATTTTTAACTATGTGTATTTTAGTACTTTATATTTCTTCTGGTATATAAAATCTCGGTTTGTGTATTATGTTGAGCTGATTTTGAATTCATCATGATAATCCAGTATAGTATACTGTGTTCATTAGGGTCTCTTTATATGACACATTTAAATCCTGACTATGGAAACTCTTATTAAATTTTTTAATATCTCATTAATTCCAGGTTTGTTCTAATGGTACTAGGGTGTTCGTTCAGAAGAGCATATTTAAGGAGTTTGTGAAACAATTAGTTGATGCAACCAATAAATTGAAAATAGGGAATCCATTTGCAGAAGACACTACTGTGGGAGCAACAATACACGAAGATCATGCCAAAAAGGTGTTGGGTTATATTTCAACAGCAAAAGAAGAGGCAAGTGGTTTGAGATTTAGTTAATCATTTTCTTAAATTTATGGTGAAATGAAGTTTATTTAATTCTAAGAATACTGCGATTTGTTTGTGACTTATTATATTATGTGATTTTCTTGACAGGGAGCAACCTTACTTTGTGGAGGGGAAAGGATTATGCTGGAAGGAGAATTATCTGGAGGCTATTACTTATCACCAGCAGTCTTAGTAGACTGCAAGGATGACATGACGGTAAAAATATTTTATTTTGTGTACGGTTTTAGAATGGCTTAAAGATTTATTTATAAATACACAAAAAAGTGTATGATTTAGCATAACAATCACACATCTATTTTTGCATGCAGTAGTTTGATCCTTATTAGTTGCTCTTTTAATTAGGGTTAGCATGATTTATAATTGCCCACCTATTAGGAATTAGATATTTACTATGTGAGCTGGTTAAAGTGCTGTACTCATAATTGCAAAATTACCTCCATTACTGTGCAGCAAGCCAAAGAGAACAATTAACATGCAAAGATTACCTAAATGGAAAATATTTGAAGCATGAAAACATTGATAAGTAATACCTCTCGGTACGAAAGTTTCTGTACTGCATATGAAAAACTCATTTTACGAAAAATACATACCAAGATTTTTACGCCTCATATTACGAAAAACCCGTCATGATACGAAACGAAATTCGCCCGGCCGCTGAAAAATGGTTTTAAAATTTGCACGCCGCTAAACTGAGAACTCGCCATCATCCTGCTCTTCCTTTAGTTATCTCCCTACCCTGATGCTAGTTATTACTGTAAGATCGTGCTCTCCTATTGGTCAGCATCTTTCCCATCATGCATCTATGTATCAGCGTTCCTCGACCATTTCCTTTCAGCAGTGCTATCATTCGTATTGAATTTATGTTGTTGATTTTGCTTACGTACTTACAGTTTTCGCATTGCGTTATTCAACTTGTAATTCTATAGCCTTGGGTCCCAAGAATGTTGCTGATGTTCAAGGAAAGAAGAAGAGGATGCTTTCTATGGAGATAAAGCTCGAGATAATCAAGAAATATGAGGCTTGCATGTGATCGAGTGTAATCGCTAAGGAGTATGGCTGAAATCCGCCTATGATAGGCTCCATCCCTAAGCAGAAGGAAGTTATTAAAGCAGCAACACCTAAGGGCGTGACTGCGTTTTCATGTAAGAGGAGCCACATCCTTGATGAGATGAAGAGACTAAGCAGAAGGAAATTGCTGGCGACACGATCACAGAGATGATAATCTGCCTCAAAGCCAACGCCATTTTCGGTGATCTCATACACGTTCAGGCTGAAGATGACACAGGAGAAGGGACATCACAGTAGGCACCCACAGAGTTCAAGGCTTCACAGGGGTGGTTTGAAAATTCAAGAGACGGACTGGCATTCATTCAGTGGTGGGGCATTGGGAGGCCGCCAGCTCAGTCACGAAAACGGCCAAGGCCTTTGTTAAGACATTTGACTCTCTAGAAAGGTTACAGTCCCCAGCAGGTCTTCAACTGAGACAAAGCTGGGCTTATCTAGAAAAATAATGCCTCGTCAGACCTACATCATGTCAGAAGAGAAGCTGCTGGCCGGGCATAAGCCTATGAAGGACAGGTTTCCCCCTTGCACTCGGTGCAAACACCAGTGGGGATTGTAAGGTCAAGCCCCTAATGGTGTTATTCAAAGAATCCTCAAGCCTTCAGGTTCCACAAAGTGCTCAAGGAGAAGCTTCCAATGGTGTGGAGGGTCACTGTGAAAGCTTGAATAACGATACTGTTCTTCAAGTGGGTAAACCCCTGTTTCGGTCTGATTGTAAAAAAATATTTGGAAGAGAAGCACCTCCCTCTAAAATGTCTGTTGGTGTTGGACAACGCCCCTGCTCACCCTTCTAGCCTCGAGGAAGATATCCTTCTGGAATATTCCTTTATTAAGGTTCTCTACCTTCCACCTAATACCACCCCTCTCCAGCCCATGGACCAGCAAGTGATTTCGAACTTCAAGAAACTATACGATTGAAATCACCGATGGCATAGGGCAAACCTCACCCAGAGTGTATTTTGGAGGGAGCGTTGTACCTCCGACTTATCGATCAAGCTTGACAGGAGTTTTCTTCGTGGAAGAAGCTGTGGATTGATGCCATCTGCACACGAGACTTCGAGGGATTCCACGAAAGCCTAGCTGAAGCTGAAACCATTTGAAGATCCCAAACCTGTTCCATGACTGGTTTACTCAGGAGGTCCATGGGGCTGGTCATTGATAAAGACGACATTAATGAGCTTCTTGAGGAGCACCCTGAGAAGCTTACGACGGATGACCTTAAGGAGATGAATGCCATGCAACCAAACATCGTTCAGGAACAGTTCTCTGGTGACGAGGAGGTGGAGGATATAGATACGACTACGACAATGACAGAAATTAAGGAGATGCTATCTCTTTATCGTAAAATGGCAGATTTCATAGAAAAGAAACACCCCAAAAAGGTTCACACAGGTCATGTTTTTACTCAGTGTATTGACATTTGCCAGAGTCATTTCAAGAACATTTTAAAAAGTAGGCAGAAACAAGCTTTCTTAGATCGTTATTCTTTTAAAGAGCCCATTAGTAGGGCAAGGTGAAGGTTAAAGTGATCTGAAGAAATGGAAAAAGTGGAAGAGCAGAAGAAATTGAGGAAATTTAGAATGTACGAATTGTAAAGTAACAAAAAACTAGAAAAAGGCAAAAAAAGAAATTTGATTATAAGTTTTTTGTAAAGTTGAGTGATAATGTTTTCTGCCATTTGTTAATGTGTTTCGTAAAGTTAAGTGCTCATGTTTTCTGCCACTTGTTAAATGTTTTCTGCCGTTTGTCTTCCTCCTATGAAGCCACTTTCACTTTTGGACAACGCCTCACTCGAAAAGTAATGTTCCACATATTCGTACTGTATTATTTTCCATTTATTATTGCATTATGTTTTAATAACTATTTCCTTTACTACTTCATGTACAGGTATTAGTGGTTATGTTAGGTATATTGAATAATTCAAATGTATTTGCCCTTACTTCATTGTGGTTACTGTATACCTTTATTATAGAATTTAATGTAGTGTTTTTTTAGGGCTTAGAGTGAATTAGGCGATTTACGTGTAAAACATCACTTCATACAAAAAGATCATAATACGAAAGCCAGTACGGCATGAATTATTTTTGAATCTTCAAGTATTACTGTCTATACAGTATATACAGTATAATTCAAATGTCAACGGTAATTTTATTCCAAGACTGTTTATTTGGCACTTGAAATGACAGTAGTATTTCAACTTTTCTTCCTATTAACATCTATAACATTGCCAGGAAGACTGGTTTATAATCTCACAGTATAAGGAAAGAAAAATATTTTGGATTCAATGGTGTGAAGTTTTATAATCTTGACAGAATTGGATTGGGAAGTAACGGGTGGACTGTAGATTGTTGACATAGATTTTTCTTTAATAAAGGCCTGCTAGTAAAGACTTTCATCAGTGATTGTAAAGTACTCTCAGTTGGTGTTAGAAAGTTTTGTGTTGTGATTGATATCACATCTTGTAATGCCTGTCCCAACAAGATTAGATTTTAGTTACTAATCAATTTGAAAACTAACGAGCATGGATTTCTTTTATTTGTACACATCATGACAAACTACTCAACCATTCTGAAATTTTTTTTTTTTATATTCACAGTAGCTTCTGCTGAAAAATTCAAGTATATTTCAGATATTTTATCTAATTACAGGTTGTTAAAGAAGAGGTGTTTGGTTCGATAGCTTCAATATTAGAATTTGACACAGAAGAGGAAGCTATTCAAAGAGCTAATAAAACAGATTTTGGCTTGGCAGGAGCTGTTTTTACAAAGTAAGTGGGCATCTGTTTGTCAAGTAATCTCTCACTGGTGAGGATATTTAGTTTCATTCATTCAAACAATAGCTTTTACTTGTTAAAAAGTTAAGGGTTATCCACTTTGCTGGAAGTGTTTTTGGTGTTGTGTGTAAATACAGTGGAGTAATGAACAGTAAAATCGAAAACAGTAGTGTCCCTTGAATGTGTTTTAGATAAAGTGTCTGAGAAGTATGGCTGGTGTATCTTGAGTGGACAGGGTTAGGAACAAAACTCCTATATTGAGAATTTAGGAATGTATACAGATTACAGTAGGAACAACCAAGATGTGTATATACAAAGTTGAATTCAAAGTTAGGTCTTTGACATTTACACCTTACTCTTGATAGACTGAGTAACACTCTCTCCAACCAGGGCATTGTGGTATTTTGCACATGAATATCAAGAAATTTGATTTGAAATAAGCCTAATTTTCAGAGTAAAAACAGTTATTTCAATACTTCCCTAAAGTTTGTGAAAGTTTCACCAGTCTCTCTAATCACAGTTGTTCATATTTTTCCATACAATACTTATATATAAGAAGAATGAGAAATCAAGATGGCAGCAGTTGGGGATGGCATTGGTTACACAACTGCACTACTCCGCACTGCATCTTAACAGTTGAGAACATGGAATTTCACATTTCTTTATAAAAATGTTTGTTATAACAGCCGACCTTTTCATCAAAATAATGAATAGCACATGAATTTCAAGTAGGCATTGAAATAATTAATTTTAGTTGTAAAGTAAGGTTTTCCCCCCACTCTGCTATTCAACTTATAAAATACATCCTATACCGGATTAGAAATGAAACTAAAAGAGATTACTCGAGTGCCATATGTGGATGAGATCATGGTGAGGGGTATATGGAGATGGTTTGGGCATGCTCTTTGCACTGCCTAAGAGAGATTACTAAACTTTCAACTTGGCTCCACAAGGCACTAGAAGAGTTGGAAGACCCAAGCATACATGACTGAGGACTATGAAGTGGGAGTGATAAATGGATGAATTGATTTAAAAGCTCAAGATAGAGACAACTGGCGAAATCTAACCGAGGCCCTTTGTGTCAATAGGCGTAGGAGATGATGATGATGATACAATTTTCTCCCATTTCAAAAAACCCTGAGGCTAGCTACTTGCTTTTGTTAAACTGTAGTACTGAACATTACAATAATATCTTGAGATTCACAAATATCTGTACTATATTAACTCTTTCATTTCTTTTCAGGGATATTCAACGTGGACATAGGGTTGCTAATTCTATTGAGGCTGGAACAGTGTGGATTAATACATACAACTTGTATCCAACTGAATTGCCATTTGGAGGATATAAACACAGTGGAGTAGGAAGAGAAAATGGCATGGCTGTTATTGATTTCTTCACGCAGACTCGTACTGTGTATGTTGAAATGGGGGATGTTGACTGTGGCCCTTTATACCAGGAATAAAGTTTTTGCAATGTAAGTCACTTTTAGTGTATTATAACTTTTTCATGTTACTAGGTTTATTGGCATTTTAAATGGGATTTTTACAGCAGTTGGTGCTATTGTTAATGTATAGAAAAATATATTTTATTACAATTGTTACTTATAGTATACAGAGTTCATTTTGATACTCTGTGAAAAGTACAATCTTTTATCTTAAGTATTGGTTTAATATTGATTATTTTTAGATGTACAATTAATTGAAATATTTTTATCACAGCAAAGAAACTACAGTGTACTGATTTCCCCGGTGTATAATTCTTCATATTTAATGCAAAATTTAGACTTAGACTACTGGTTCTTTGCAGCAGTCTTTACGTTGCCGGCCATATTTTCTTTTGTCCTTTTATGTAATCCCTTTTGGTCACTTTCTGCATACCTGACCAACTTCTTTAACCTTTTCTTTCTCTACATACTTTGATTGAGTCCTAGACTAATAGGTGATGATAAAAATGTAGAATAATATTTTAGCTGTTTATAGTTTAAAAACATGTTTCAACTATAGTAATCTTTTTGTAGAATAAATTACAATAAATGACATTCCTAATCTTTTGGTGTAAGAGTAATTTTTAATCTTGTTTAGTATTGACATCAAGAAATGAACGAAGGTATAGATTCTGCTGGATCATACCTATTTATGAAAAATATTTTGTATCTGTTTTTAAACATTGTTTTAGGAAACTTTTAAGACTCAATCACTGTCTTCATGTTAAAACATATAGATATCTCGTTTTACAGGAAGTTATCTATTCCATTGTTTTCCGAAAACTTTAAAAGCAGTGAAATCTCTTGTGTAGTATTAGTTAAATCTTCTTTGTGGTGAAGATTTAGTTATAGAAAAGAAATATGATGGTGATCAATTATGGTACATTTTCTCAGATTATTACGGTAGAGGTGTTTAGCTCTCTTATCAAAAGGAGGTTTTCAATATTAATCTTACCCGATAATCATGTAGCTGTCAACTCCGTTGCCCGACAGAATTCTACGGATGGGATAAGCCAGCGATCACTATACAAGAAGGGGGTGTACTCACCAGCGCCACCTGTGGCCAGGTACTATAGTACTTCTTGTTGACACCACTTCAATTTTTCCTCTGTCGTGCTTCCGGCAAGACATTCATGGATACGCTCTTAATTTTGGAGTCTTTTTCACGGTTTTGGTGAAGTATTTCTCTAAGATTTCAGCTTTCGCTATACAGGATACTTGTCTTTTAGCTTAGATAGCTTTTAGATTAGTTTTGATTAATGGTTTAACGATATTTGGCTTTTTTTGGAATCCCCCCTTGACTGTTCTTTGATTCAAAATGTCCGACCTTGCTCAAGCTCCTCCCCATAGGCGATGTAGGACTTGTATTAGGCGTATTCCGAAGGCCTCGGTTGATCCTCACTCCGTTTGTTCCAACTGTCGGGGAAAATCCTGTCAGTTGGAAGAACGATGTGAGGAATGCGCCGGACTTTCGGAACTTGAATTTGTTCGATTCCTCAAGTACACTACTAAGTTAGAGAGAGAGAGAGTTAGGAGGAGTTCGGCTCGCTCTTCACTTTATTCCTCACCCCATGATCCTCAACCTTTTCCTCCCCCTGTAGTGGCTACCCCCGATCCTACTATTTGTGCTCAGCCTGATATGTCTGATGTTTTGCGTGCCATTCAGGCTTTAGGTGACAAAGTGGAATCGGTAGTGAGTGACCACAAGTTCCTCTTGGCCGACGTCAAGGAACTTAAGGTGAAAAGTGCGGTGGGAAGTGGTAGTGCCAGTGCTGTGCCGAGTGCTAGTGTCAGTGTCAGTGTTGTGCGTGAGGGTACTTCTGTGCGTGCCAGTCGTCCTCCCAGTCCGGGACCTCTTGCAAGCTCCCAAGCCCAGGGGAGAAGCAATGTCGAAGGGCAAAAGGGTTCGGCAGGCCTTGATCGGCGCACAGCAGTATCCTCGGTGGTTGCGGGCGTATCTTACAGAGATCGTCACTTCCACCCTCAGACGATTGAGCCCTTATTTTCCTCGTCTGCAGAAGAACTTTCGGGGAGAAAACGCTGGACTCAGGTCTCAAGACCTCTTAAGCGCAAAGTCCAGACCGCACAACCCGGATGTAGTCATTGGGCTAGCTCTGACTCGCCGCAGTCATCAGGTGACTGCACGCCTCCTAAGAGAAGTAAGGCGAGACCTCAACAGACCTCAACTTCTGTTAAGGCTCTGCCTCAACAGACCTCAACGTCTGTTGATCCCAAGATGGCTGTGCTACAGTCTATGCAGTCGCAGCTTGCGGTATTGATGCGTGAGTTTCAGGCAGAAAAGGTTACACCTCCTCCTGCGAGCGCTCCTCCTCCTCTACGCAGTCCAGTCTGCCAGACGTACGAAGTTGAGGTTCCTCAAGCTACCTCCATGCGTGAGCTACCGCGTTGGGAGTTGCCAGCTACCAGCGTTGTGCTGCAACCTCCTCCTCCCTTGAGGCAGGAACCCCTTACCTCGCGGCAACCTCCTCAACAATGGGGACAGGAGTCTTATGCCTTACAATCTCCTCTTCCTGTGAGGCAAGAGTTTCTTACAGTAAGACCATCCTCTCGGCAGCAACCTCTTGAGGTACGACAACCTCTACCATCCTTGAGCCAGTCACCTCAGCTCTCGCAGCTGATACCTCCACTTTCCTCGAGGCGAGAACCTCAACTCTCGAGGCAAGCACCTCAAGAACCTCAACTCGTGAGACAGGAGCCGCTTTCTGCGCAGCCGCCACCTCAACTCTCGCTGCACCCACCTCAAGAACCTCAACTCGGGAGTCAGGAACTTCTTACTGCGCAGCCACCTCTACCCTTGAAGCAAGCGCAACTCTTGAGACAGGAACCTCATGCAATGAGTCAGCCACCTCAATGCATGCATCTACCTCTTTCTCCTCAGCTTGAGCAGTCTTTGCAGCCTGAACCTCAGGTTTTACTACAGTCGCCTCTCGCCACGCTTGCTCCCCAGACTCCCGCAGAGCCTCCTTCTTCCCAGCCTCATGACTTTGTCATTACTAGCCCTCATCCTCTTCAACAGAGACTTGAGGATGAATCCACAAGTGTTTATGCACCCGCTTGTCAGGATTCTGCCGTTCAGCATACCGCTGTAACTTTACCTCTCGCTTCTCAACACTCAGGTGATGAGGTTTCTGAAGAGGAAGCTGCGCACCTGGATGATCCCTCTTCTGAAGTGGAGGAACCCAAGTCGTTACCACCCTCCATTGACTTTCGCAAGGTCCTGGCTCTTTTCAGAGAAGTTTACCCGGATCACTTTGTTTCTGCTACCCCTCGCTCTCCTCCATCAGAGTTTTCTCTAGGCATGCAAACTGTTAAGTCTGCCTACACTAAGCTCGTCTTCGCTAGATCTTCTAAGAGAGCTTTGAGAATGTTAGGGGAGTGGTTACATTCCAAGCAGCAACTAGGGAAGACGTCATTCATGTTTCCTCCTACTAAGCTGACTTCTAAGGTGGGCGTATGGTATGCCACAGGAGAGGAACCAGGCTTGGGAATCCCTGCCTCTGCCCAGGCTGACTTCTCAAGTTTGGTTGACTCTCCACGAAGGTCGGCTATGAGGCGCTCTAAGGTCTGCTGGACCTTTTCTGACTTAGACCACTTCTTAAAGGGAGTCTTTCGCGCCTTTGAGATTTTTAATTTTCTCGACTGGTGCCTGGGGGCCTTGAGCAAGAAGACTGCCCCTTCCGACAAGGACTCGGCCATGCTTATAATGTCCTGTATGGATAAGGCAATTCGCGATGGTTCCGGCGAACTTGCCTCCATGTTTGTTTCGGGAGTACTCAAGAAAAGGGAACAACTCTGCACCTTTCTTTCCACTGGTATCACCTCTTGTCAAAGGTCTCAGTTACTTTTTGCTCCGCTTTCTAAGTTCCTGTTTCCTGAGGACCTTATCAAGGAATTGTCTGCGGCCCTTATTCAGAAGGACACTCATGACCTTGTAGCCTCTTCAGCTCGTAAGGCTAAGGTTGCTCCTTCGGTTCCTAGAACTTACCGCACCCCAGTGGCCGATACTCCTGCTTCAAGATTTATTCCGCCCTTTCGTGGCAGAGCCCCCAGCCGAGGAAGTACCCGTTCAGACGGTTTCAGGGGCAGGTCCAAGAAAGGTCCCAAGCCTTCGAAAGGCAAACATTGACTCTCCTCCTCTCCAGACAGCAGTAGGAGCCAGACTCAAGATCTTCTGGCAAGCTTGGGAAAGAAGAGGTGCAGACGCCCAGTCTGTCAAGTGGCTAAGGGAGGGTTACAGGATACCATTCTGCCGCAATCCCCCTCTGACCACTTCTCCCATCAACCTCTCTCCCAACTACAAGGAAAAGGAAAAGAGGCTAGCGTTGCACCAAGAGGTGTCGCTCCTGTTACAGAAGGAGGCAGTGGTGATAGTCCGGGACCATCAATCCCCGGGCTTCTACAACCGTCTCTTTCTGGTGGCCAAGAAGACAGAAGGTTGGAGACCGGTGCTGGACGTCAGTGCGCTCAATGCTTATGTCACCAAGCAGACGTTCACTATGGAGACGACGAAGTCGGTCCTAGCAGCGGTCAGGCAGGAGGACTGGATGGTCTCGTTGGATCTGAAAGACGCCTACTTTCACGTTCCTATTCATCCAGACTCCCAACCTTTCCTGAGATTCGTTTTTGGAAAGGTTGTGTACCAATTCAGAGCCGTGTTTTGGCCTAAGCACGGCTCCTATGGTGTTTACGCGACTGATGAGGAATATTGCGAAATTCCTCCACTTGGCGGACATCAGAGCCTCCCTTTATTTAGACGACTGGCTGTTAAGAGCCCCCACAAGTCGTCGCTGTCTGGAGAGTCTCAACTGGACTTTGGACTTGATCAAGGAACTGGGTCTTTTGGTCAACTTAGAAAAGTCCCAACTTATTCCTTCCCAAACCATCGTTTACCTGGGAATGGAGATTCGGAGTCAAGCTTTTCGGGCTTTTCCGTCGGCCCCAAGAATCAGCCAAGCCCTAGAGTGCATTCTGAGCATGCTGAAGAGGAACAGATGCTCGGTGAGACAGTGGATGAGTCTAACAGGGACCCTGTCATCGTTAGCCCTGTTCACCGAGTTAGGGAGACTCAACCTCCGCCCCCTTCAATTCCATCTAGCAGCTCACTGGGACAAGAATATGACGCTCGAAGCGGTCTCTATTCCTGTTACCAAAGAGATGAAGGCTACTCTCATATGGTGGAAGAACAACATCCTTCTCAAGGAGGGTCTATCGTTAGTGGTTCAGACCCCCAACCTTCATCTCTATTCGGACGCATCAGACTCAGGCTGGGGCGCGACCTTGGACGGACAGGAATGCTCGGGAACATGGAACAAGGAACAGGAAACGCTTCACATCAACTGCAAGGAGTTGCTGGCAGTTCATCTGGCCTTAATGAACTTCAAGTCCCTCCTGCTAAACAAGGTGGTGGAGGTGAACTCCGACAACACCACAGCCTTGGCATACATCTCCAAGCAGGGAGGGACCCATTCGAGGAAGCTGTACGAGATAGCAAGGGACCTCCTCATTTGGTCAAGAAGTCTAAACCTCTCTCTGCTAACGAGGTTCATTCAGGGCAACATGAACGTCTCGGCAGATCGCCTCAGCAGGAAAGATCAAGTCATCCCCACGGAATGGACCCTTCACAAGAAGCGTGTGCAACAGACTTTGGACCTTGTGGGGTCAGCCAACGATAGATCTGTTCGCCACCTCCATGACCAAGAGGCTCCCCTTATACTGTTCCCCAGTTCCAGACCCAGCAGCAGTTCACGTGGATGCTTTTCTGCTGGATTGGTCCCATCTCGAGCTATATGCATTCCCGCCGTTCAAGATCATCAACAGAGTCATTCAGAAGTTCGTCTCTCACGAAGGGACACGGCTGACGCTGGTTGCTCCCCTTTGGCCTGCAAGAGAATGGTTCACAGAGGTACAGTACTTCAATGGCTGGTCGACGTTCCCAGGACTCTCCCTCTAAGAGTGGACCTTCTACGTCAACCTCACGTAAAGAAGGTACACCCAAACCTCCACGCTCTTCGTCTGACTGCCTTCAGACTGTCGAAAGACTCGCTAGAGCTAGAGGCTTTTCGAAGGAGGCGGCCAGAGCGATTGCCAGAGCAAGGAGGATATCCACTCGTAGAGTCTATCAATCCAAGTGGGAAGTCTTCCGAGGCTGGTGCAGAGCCAATGCAGTTTCCTCTACCAATACCTCTGTAACCCAAGTCGCTGACTTCCTGTTACATCTTAGGAATGTTAGATCTCTTTCGGCTCCTACGATCAAAGGGTACAGAAGTATGTTGGCTTCAGTTCTCCGCCACAGAGGTTTGGATCTTTCCTCCAACAAGGATCTACATGACATCCTTAAATCTTTCGAGACTACTAAAGAACGTCGATTGTCCACTCCAGGCTGGAATCTAGACGTAGTCTTAAGGTTCCTTATGTCTCCTAGGTTTGAACCTCTCCAGTCAGCTTCGTTCAAAGACCTTACCCTCAAGACTCTTTTCCTCGTCTGCCTTGCAACAGCCAAAAGAGTTAGTGAGGTTCACGCCTTCAGCAGGAACATAGGATTCACATCCGAATCAGCAACATGTTCCTTACAGCTCGGATTTTTAGCAAAAAATGAGCTTCCTTCACGTCCTTGGCCTAGATCGTTCGATATTCCTAGCCTTTCCAACATGGTGGGTAACGAGCTAGAGAGAGTTCTTTGCCCTGTCAGAGCTCTTAAATACTACCTTAAAAGGTCAAAACCTTTAAGAGGACAATCAGAGGCCTTATGGTGTGCCATCAAGAAACCTTCGATGCCTATGTCCAAAAACGCAGTTTCGTATTATATAAGGCTGCTGATTAGAGAAGCTCATTCTCACATGAAGGATGAAGACCTTGCTTTGCTGAAGGTAAGGACCCACGAAGTGAAAGCTGTAGCTACTTCGATGGCCTTTAAACAGAACCGTTCTCTGCAAAGTATTATGGATGCAACCTTTTGGAGGAGCAAGTCAGTGTTTGCATCATTTTATCTCAAAGATGTCCAGTCTCTTTACGAGAACTGCTACACCCTGGGACCATTCGTAGCAGCGAGTGCAGTAGTAGGTGAGGGCTCAGCCACTACATTCCCTTAATCCCATAACCTTTTTTAACCTTTCTCTTGAATGCTTTTATTGTTGTTTTTTGGGTTGTTACGGTAGGCTAGAAGCCTTCCGCATCCTAGTTGATTTGGCGGGTGGTCAATTCGTTCTTGAGAAGCGCCTAGGTTAGAGGTTGTGTAGAGGTCCTTTAGTATGGGTTGCAGCCCTTTATACTTCAGCACCTTAGGGTTGTTCAGCCTCCTAAGAGGAACGCTGCGCTCAGTAAGGAAGACGAACTTATTAAAGGCAGAGTAATGGTTCAAGTCGACTTCCTTACCAGGTACTTATAATTTCATTGTTATTTTGAATAACTGATAATATGAAATACGGGATACTTAGCTTCTTGATATACTTGCTCACTGGTTTCACCCACCTCCCTGGGTGTGAATCAGCTACATGATTATCGGGTAAGATTAATATTGAAAAATGTTATTTTCATTAGTAAAATAAATTTTTGAATATACTTACCCGATAATCATGATTTAATTGACCCACCCTTCCTCCCCATAGAGAACCAGTGGATCGAGGAAAAATTGAAGTGGTGTCAACAAGAAGTACTATAGTACCTGGCCACAGGTGGCGCTGGTGAGTACACCCCCTTCTTGTATAGTGATCGCTGGCGTATCCCTTCCGTAGAATTCTGTCGGGCAACGGAGTTGACAGCTACATGATAATCGGGTAAGTATATTCAAAAATTTATTTTACTAATGAAAATAACATATTGCAAGTTATTAGGGAGTACCTAAATATTCTCAGGGTTTAGAGCTCAAATGTATAATGTATTCAGTTTAGTGATCCTTCATCTATTGTAATAACCATTTAAAGAATAATTGCCGGGTGTTTAATAAAGAAGTGAAATCACTAAGAAGTTGAATGCCCTGATCTGTCAAAGGTTACAGGTGGTAAACAAGTCATGATACCAACTTTCACTAAGTATGCCTAAAACAGAATTTGTGGTGTTAGACTACTTTCTTGTAAATGCTAGAACAGGAAATCCAATACATGATATACCAAAGAAATATTGTCCTCCCTGCCATGTGGAAAGTTTTCGATGTACACAGCTTGGACTCCAGTGTATAAAGGAGACCCATGAGTTCAGGTTATATCGAATCAATCGCAACACCTCAGATTTGTGTATGTAAGGGAGACCCATGAGTTTAGGCTGTATCGGAGCACCTCCAATGCTGAATTCATCTGCTAACTGATGACACATCACCCAATGAGATGTTACTAATGCTTAACCCAACATTTTATTCGCACTCCTAATTGATATAGATCAAGGTTTTTCATTTGAACTTCTAGATTAAGTAGTTAATTAGGTTCCAAATTAATTATTTTCCTAATTTTAGCACATAGTGATAGTGTTTATACAGACACTGCTATTTGGTCTCTTACTTTATTTAAGTAATGACTGTGCAGTCACACACTATTGTCATTCTCTGGCTACTAACCTGCATGGTAATACAGTAGTAATTTTGAATTACTGTATTATTATTTTTTTCGTTACTTTTGAGCTTGTAATTCAGTTTTATACAAATTTGATTGCATAGCTTAAGCAAGGAATTATTTTGGTTAGGGCTAATTAATACTTAGATCAGTTTCGATAATTGAGAGTAAACATAGCAAGTAATGATGCCTCATAGGAAACAGAGTTTCAATGATAGTCATATTTATGTATGTGAAGAAAGTAGAGTATTTTCAAGATAGAATGTACAATGCTCTTAACCTAAGTTGGGTTATGTAGCATTTGTTGAATTGTTTATAGTTTTTTATCATACAATGTTGGGTTTATTTCTCTGAACAAGGGTATATGGGTATTTATGAACTCACGTTTGCATTTAATTCATTAGTAGCACAGAAATTTGGATGAAAATTTTTAATGTAATCCCATTTAGCCTGCAATCCGTAGTACCTGTACTAGTTTTTAAGGAAACTTGTATGGTTTTGAAGTAATTTTCCAGTGAATATTGGCATATATTCAATATAGTTACAAATTAGTTTCTTTTAAACATATAATGGTTGGTTACATTTTATAGTTGGGGCATAAAGCTACAAATATAGGCCTATTTCATTAGGTTACTATGCCAATATGAATGTACAATACTAACATCATAATGTAGAGTAGCCTTTTCTTTCTACATGTTAGAGGTTTTGTATAGCACATGGAAGGGATACTTCCCCCTCTACCCACTCCTTACGGGTGTTTTAATGGGGCTGTGGATTGCTATTCAACCTGTGAACTATGCTCAGGGCATGCAGTGTTATCCTCTCTTACCCGCCAACTTAATGGGTGTTGACTAATTTTGGGTAATGGGTTAGCCTCTTGCTTCCTTATTGACAACATATTTCCTTACATTACAGGTCAAAAGATCTCCCAATTCAGTTTTATGGTTTGGACCATCGACCGTCACCCAAGTAGTCACACCTGTATCTGCTTGGGCCAATGCCAACAGGATTTACCTACTGAGTAGCACATGAGTGGTACTTCCCCTTTACCCAGTCCTTATGAATGTTTTAATGGGGGTGTGGATAAACTTCTCCCCTTTTGCCATGATATGAGGATGGTGATAAATCTGGATTAGTCCAGCCTTATGCCTAAGCAAAGGAGGGAACATCTAGGGATGTTAGTGGGCGTGACAAATGGAGGCGTCTTTCCATTCGATGATCAGGTCATAAGACTTGGAAGAGTAGTGCTCCCTTTCCTATGCTATCAGTATTCACCAGCACATCATTGATAGCAGTTACTAGGTCATCTATCATTGGAGAAAGTACTGTAGTTCCTAACCGCCGTCTACATCAGTGGTGTCTGAAGAGACACTGATCACCAATCAGCTAGTTCCTTTGGAACAGGAAGGGAGTTGCAATCTAGATTGGTGGCTAGGGATGAGAATCTCAAAAGGAACTCCTTTTAATTGTCTTTTACGCAAGCTCCTTCTTTTTCAAGACATGTCAAAAGAAGGTTTAGGTGCCCATCAAAGAAACCAATTCACCGCAGCTCTCTTGGCACCGCAGTCTATCAAACATGATCTGATAGGCCACTCAATAATTTTGATGAGTGACAACACCATATGTCAATAAGCAAAGAAGTACTGTGTCACAGCACCTCTGTGAGTTGGCATTACAGGCTCACGAGTGAACACTGAACAATGATAAGATTCATTCATAGCTAAAGGAATATGATCTCCGACTCCTGAAGTTGATAAAGACAAGTGGTCAGATCTGAGTGGTCTCTTCACCCTCAAGTGGCAAGAAGCCTCTTGATTTTGTGGGGTTCCTCAATGCTTGACCTCTGCATTGAAAGAACTAAATGTTCCGCAGTTCCAGATCAGGCGGTGGCATTAGAGGATGCATTTTAACATCCGTTGGATGGCTTTGACAGCTGTGCTTTTCAGCTGTTTTGGCCTATTTAAAGAGTAGTAAACAAGATGCTGCCTACTCCAAACTTTAAGATTGCGTTAGTAGCCCCCAAGTGGCCTCGATCATAAGGGTACAGGTCCCTTCTAATGCCTCTGACCTGGGTTCCAAGAGTAACCCCTAGGCCCAACTTGCTCTGCCTGTTCCTCCTGCAGAGGCACAACTACTTGGTGACAGCCTTGCCACTTCACGGGTGGAGGCTACTTAGAATCTGAGCAAAAAATTTTTGCAAGACACGGCACAGATGTCTGGATACCTTCAAAAGTCTTCTATGACAAATTACTAGACAAAATAGGCCATTTTCTGCAATTGATACTGCATAAGGGGTATTTCTCTTGGAACCCTATTCAACTGATTTCTGACTTCCCTGTTTCTGCATTGAGGGAAATGCTTTTCAGTTTCAGAAGTGAAAGACTTAGCTAAGTCCTCAGACAGAGGCATAGATCTGTCTTCATCTTGGGAATTTGCAATGCTCATTTAGACGTTTGAGCAGTCCTGCCGTCTGAGAGAACTTAGACCCCGGCGTGGAACATGCAGAGTTCTTAGGTCCCTGAAAAGGGCTGCTACAAAATCTTTAAGGCAAGCATCTGACAGGGACCTAACTCAAAACAGTCTTCTTATTGGCCTTGGTCTCTTCTAAGAGAAGCTGCTCTGCTTATTGTATCTGGTCATTCCCAGTTTCTGGTGAAAACAAAGATCTGGTCGTAAATGATAAAAGGTTAGCATCTTTCTCCATCTTCTCACTTAAAGAAGCAAGTGACAATCTGGAAAATTTACTTATTGCCCTGTGAGAGTACTAAAATGCTACCTGAATCAAACACAACCCTTGAGAGCATAACTACAGAAGCTCTTCCCAATTCTGGGTGGATCAAAAACATTTCCAACATCATCTCCTTTAAGAGACGATTAATAGAACATAAATCCAGCAAACAAGCTGGAGGAACCAACCCAGTCTTGTACTTGCAGGGTCAGAGGAGTAGGTGTCACTTTGGTCTTTAAGAAGAACCTGTCAGTGAGCCAAGTCCTGAAGGGTGGAGTTTGGAAATGCCAGTTAAATCTTCAGGGGCCTCTAGTTACAGGAATGCACCCACAAGTCACTCAATACATTTTCTATAGGAGATTTGTGGTAGTAGCTCGGCAAGTGGTGTAGCTGCCTAGTTCTCTGACAGGACAAGAAGCATCTCGTCTAAGATAGCAGTTGCAACGTCAGTTTAAGAAAGTAAGGATTTATGGCCTTTTCCCTTGTCCTCGGAGTGCAGCAGTCAAACCATTATGTGCTGAATTGTACTGTGATGCAAGAAGAGAATGGATTATAATTATAGGCAAGCCCATCACTTTATTTGAGCCTTACATTAAAGGCCACAAATCTCTTGGAGATATAGATTCCTCCAGGACCATCTGACTACGATAGAAACCTAGCCCTATCACAGGATTTTCAGGCCATAAGAGGTGTATTGTATTGGAATACAGTAATCCCTCCTAAGGACCCAGTTTATGACATCACAGGATTTTAAGCCACCCCGTTTGGTGACAGGGTCCTCCTCTCACCTGATGATACGTCTCCTGTTAAAGGATAAAGGTTTGTTAATATGTTAGAACAAATAAATATTTTTAAAAGTAATTCCTATTTTTCCTAACTATACAAACCTGAATCCTTAAGTTATACTTCACTCCTCATTCACTCCACAAGCCCTAGGTGAAGATCAAGTTGGTTACTTGGGTAGCTGGCAAGTACAGGTTTCGTTTCCCTTCGCTACCTGCCAATAACTACCGGCATCTTGTTAAGAATTTTAACAGCAGAGTTCTAGCTTTGCTGAATTCATACTTTTATTAAAGGAATTAGGTTTGTAATTAGGAAATATACAAATTCCTTTAAAAATATGATATTTGTCTTTTAAGTTTGGACTTGCTATCCAGTCCTAATTATTTTTTACTTTAATTATCTTACATTAACATTTATTGAATTTTGTTTTGTACACTAGCAATATCTTCTATGGAGTTGTATTCTTTGAATATTACCCACTGTAATTTTGTACTTTTAATTCTTAATCTTTTGCTTTTTCAAGATGTCACGGCAAAGCTGTAATAGTTCTTACTGAATGCATATCTCTTTTAAGCTGTAATAGTTCTTACTGAATGCATATATCTCTCCTTGACAGAAGCCCTTATATGTATACTGTTTGTCAGAGCCAGGTTTACAACTCCAACCTTACCTTCCATAATTGGTCACTTCAATGAGGTCTACTTTTGCGGAACTACTTACAAGAAATGTACCAAAAATATTGCGGGGAACATGTCTGCCTTCAGCTAGTCTCTTGACCTGTATTAGAGCAACCTTCTCTACCAATGATGATTGAGTTTTATTCATCTGATGATGTCTAAACTGGGCAACAAACACACTAAACTCAGACATCATCTTCTTGCCTGTGTCTTACCAGCTTACCCAACTTCAACTCCTTTACCAATCTGTTAAAATATGTATACCTAATGAAGTAGTATCAAAGAACACACACAGGAACATTTTAGCATATGAGGATTATCTGATCCACATAGGTTTACAATGTAGTCTCACAACCCAGAGCACAGGTGCAGGGACTGTGTTATGTACAAGACAGGAACCTTACGAATGACAAAAACTATGTTAATAAATTCTTGCCCTCAGACGGAAAGGAATCAACCTTCGTCCATGTTGGCATTGCCCCTCATACAGAGTTTCGAGCCTATGGACCCTTAGTTGAAAAGGAGACCTCGCTCCACAACTCCAACCAGCAGAAGTCACCTGACCTCGATGACAGGTCTCCCGCTCGTGCTGGCTTCGGCCAAGAGTCGACGGACGCCCTTAACGTCTCTCATTCACGACGATGGGCTAAGTGATGCTCAACCTTGTTTCTGGCCGCTCAGATCCCAGAATCTGAACCCTTTGTTCTGGGAGTCCTTCGCAGCATAACCAATGATCCAGATCAACAGTTACTGTGCCAAGGAGAAATTGAAGGCCCTTCTTCAAGGAAACTACAAGAGCTCGCCCCCAAGTGTCAGCACCGGGAAGGTCAAGAGGAGGATCACGAAGAACACCATCTCGGTATGGATTTGCAAGGTCATTAACCTGGCACTGAATCCCAATCCTCCTCCGACGCGTAGACTCAGAGCTCATGACTTAAGGGGCATTGCAACGTCCCTGGCATCCAAACAAAACTACTCTCTGTGGCACAGGTATTGCAAGCAGGCATGTGGAAGTGTCAGCTGACCTTCACCTCCCACTACCTGAAAGATGTAACCCACAGGAGACTCGATACGTTTTCTATCGGTCCTGCGGTATCTGCACAACTGGTTTAACACCTCAAGCTCCTTGACGTACAAGTAGCTGGAGGTTGTAGCTTAACATGTAATAACAACAATGGTAATAGAACAGGACTGCCCCATGGGTACAGCCACAGTACTGGCAGTAGTTGGCACAGCAAGCCTACAATAACATCATGCTATAGTTAGGAGCTACAAACACATCTGCAATAGAAACTCATAGCACCAGACTCAAAAACTCTGCGTTCACTGCATATACCAAGTCGCAACACTACCAGTCCCATATAGAAACCACAACACTGATGCAAGAGACAACTTCCAACAAGCAGACATGGCAGGATCTTGCTATGAGAAGTTATTACCCACCCACTTCCATTACAAAATCCTGCAGAGGGAAGTGGACCAGGATATTTGTCATCACAAGGATTTATTTGAAGCCTGTGACCACAGACCGATAACCTGTTGCCTTGTATGCTTTTGGTCGAGCCACAACTTCTCTCTTCTGACTTCTATGTTATGCATGCAACTTTTGAGGTAGCTAGCCAGCCCTGTTTTAGCAATAGATAATATTAAGGAGTAAAGATAGTGCTGGAGAGAAATTTAAAAGATTATAGTTTTTCTTTTTCTTTACAAAGATGAACAGATTAGATCCTATATCACAACATAAGTATAAAGTACTGTACCTTACAGAAGTAAAAGTCATAACTTTTTTCCTTTCGATCACTGAAGTATCATTTACGTTAAAAAATACATAGTAACCTAAATATTTATAAGTTTAAATTTGATAAGTATTTAACAGCATTAATAAAGTTAATGCTTTAAGAATATACAATGCTGTTTCATTATACAGCTAACAGCTTTTACATAATACTATCCTGCAAACTGGTCAGGAATTACAACATAATCAAATGTTGACAATTAACAATTTCAACCTATAGCAAAATAAACATAAAACTTTCATACATTTTATTTTGTTTTCTTGTTTGCCAGCTGAAATGGATTATAAGAATTACCAGTTTCATGTGGTACATGTTCATGAACAGTTTCATGTGGTACATGTCCATTGCACCCATGAAAAAACAGAAAAAAAACTTTCCTGATTATATAACATAACATAATGGAATTGATTGTTTTGTGCTCTTAAGATTTTAATATACGATCATGTTTTAGGAAGCTAATTACAGTTAGATGAAAAACAAAATGTAGAGAAAGACTAGAACCATTAGTTTTAAATTTTGGCTTTTGATTCAACTAATTAATTTTCTTAACCTGGCTACTTCTTCATAATTTCCCTGTCAGTACCTAAACTATTATTATATTGTAAATGCAATTTACAATTACTTTTGCTATCCTTTCTCAAAAGAAAAAAAAATCAAAATTTGCATATTTACAGATTGTATAACAACTTTAGAGTATGGAAATGGGTAAAAGAAAAGCATTTCACACATGGATAGTTTACCTTTGCTGCATGAAAACACCATTTTTCATCTCAAAAAAGACCAATTTTGGTTGATAAATACATGGATATATGTTTTTTTATGCTGTTATATTGCTCAACTTTAAACCTGAGGTGAAGGAAAGACTTAAAACTAACAAACAAAGGATTGGTTCAATCACAACTAAAAACTAAATGTTGCACATACAAGAAAAAAATGCTTCCATTAGCTTCAGTTTTCTCTCTTTTGCAATTTAATATTTCCCTAAAGAGCTGAAGAACCACATAATTGGTAAAAAATTATTTTTGTGATATCTGAATGAAACTTTGCATTCCTGCAACCTTTAGTACTTGTTTAACAAATACAAAATCTATATTTCTAGTTCATTGATGATAGAAAACTTTATAAAGGTCATGTAAAATAGTCGGCATAATTTAGTTCATGTAAAGTAGTCGGCATAATTCACTTAACGGATGAAATTTTATAAACTTACAAAATTTTATTTTCATCATTTTGAAGAAAACCTGTACGAACCAATTTTTGTCTTTCCTATGGTCTATTCCTAAGGGGACCACAAAGTTCTAAGACAACAAATACAATTACGGTATACCATTCAAAATAATGATAGATTTATGAGTACTCTGATGTGGAAAAAACAATGGAATCCATAAATAAAAAGCATCATTGGTAAAGCTGATAAAACCTTACAAGAGTAAATGGGTTTTGGTTAACACATTGAACAGTATAAAGTTCAAGCAAGAAAAACTTTTTCTACACTTAAAACAAATCAAAACAAGTCCAAGGTAGCTTGCTTATCCACTTTACCAAAATATATAATTTTTACCTTTTTCCATCTTTACCTACCACACAGCTATTTTAGTCATAGGAACTAAGATTACCAAAACAACTTTACCCTTCAATATTTCCTCACACCACTAATTTTCTGATAATAATCGTATTCAACGGGGGTAGAAGTGCAAATCTTGAGTTCACATTACAGTAAAATAAGGATTGTATCTGAATAACATTACAGTATGAGAAGGGTTGTATCTAAATAAAGTAGTTGCCTTACCTCACTTCTAAGAGCACCTGCATAAACACCATAGGATTAAAGTCGGCAAACAATTATTTGGGAAATGACTCCTTTTCACTTATCTTTCGCACTAGAGGATTCATACAAAAAAAATGTTACGTATGATTCTAACACAATCACATATTTTTATCCAGACTGAGGTTTGAAAACTCCAAGATGATATCAACGAGAAGTAAACAATATCAAATTATCCTTAATATAAATACAGCTAACAGAGTACAGTACAATACAGTATTTTTACAAGAGTACTATTGCATGAAAAGTTAATTACAAAGTCATATTTCTGCCTTCAATACTGATCTTAACTGCCCTTTGGGCCTTTGCCATTCTCTTCTTCTCTTTGAAGGCTCTCATTTGTTTATCTAGTCTGGAGACTTCCTTTTTACGACCCTGAGAAAAAAATTATTTTACAAACCAGTTGTATTATATAATTCATGTAGTAAGAAATAACAACAACTTTTCAGTAAGAGTTGGGTAAGGAATTAGTATTTTAGCACATTTCATAGTTTGACTTGAAAATTGATAAACACATGGCTATCCGGGACACTACAGTACAATAAACTAATATCTAATCAAGATGATTCATGAATTCTTTCTACTAAATACGGGACACTACAGTACAATAAACTAATATCTAATCAAGAGGATTCATGAATAACTTGAGTGGTCATAAAATCACCTTACTTTAAGCTATGGGAATTCTTTCTACTAAATACAGGACACTACAGTACAATAAACTAATATCTAATCAAGAGGATTCAAGAATAACTTGAATGGTCATAAAATCACCTTATTTTAAGCTATAGCAATTCTTTCTACTAAATTTAAAAACAACATACCTTACTAATGTCGACATCTGTTTGCCACTTAGGTCGAGAAATGTAATCTTTATTAGATGGCAGTGGAACTCGAGCTCTATAACACCAACCCGGATCGCCTGGTCGCAAAGGTTTTCTGGAAAAATTAAATACTGTATGAATCTTTTGCACAGGAATAAACAATACTATACCTTTATAACACGAAAGTTGACTCTTAACAGTACCTAACCATTAAACAAAGTATGAATTTAGCATTTTTAATTCAGCACATGCAGAATTAATATGTTGAATCATTCCGTGTAAGATGAAGTTATGAAATAATATAACATGTCTATACCTATGAAATATTAAAAGAGCTTTCCAAGTTATTATAAGTTACTAGAAGAGAAATAGCTATTGGTTTCAGATATCAGTACACTTACTTTGACCAGTGACTGAAATTACTACTATAAAATGTAAAGATACCTGCTAAAAAGTGATTGCAGCAAGGAGTCGAAGTGACACTGCAATGACCCTTAACTAAGAATTATACTCCTAAGATAGAATCATGAATGGTAAGTTTCAAATTTATGATAAAAGGTGTTTTGATTTCACAAAACTTCCAACTTTCTCATCTGATTTAACCAACAATTTTACAATTGAGGATATCCAAACAATATAATAGATTAGCTGCTAATTTGTATATAAATATTGGATACATACTAACCTGGCAGTTTTTAGTCAATAAATGGTGCAATACTATAAAGTTTTTCTATCCAGTAAAATAAAAGTATAGGACTTGCAATAAAATTTGTTTTGGGAAATTCCTTAAAACGAGCAAATAATATTCTAAAACAAAAATTATTCTACTAAATTACTGCTACTGGTACTCTTCATATTCTGTAAATTCTTAAAAATACTTCTCTTCTTCTACTTTGTACCCTCACAGAAAGATTTGTACCAATGCTAGAAAACACAGTAAACTCACCCAGTAGCCTCATCTATTTGAATGTCCTCTTTTTTGTTGAAACCTGAATTCTGGTGTTGCTCACGATCTCTTTCGTAGCGCTCTTCTTTACTTAAAGCTGCAAATAAAAGATGTTAATTAGTAAAATTTGTTATTACCCAAGAGCTTTCTTCTATAATTTAATACAGATTCTCAGCACTAGCCACTTCATAAGCCTTTCCAAAATTACTTTTTATATTGAACAGTTCCTCGGAACAATAACTGTATCACTTTTATCGACAGATTGCCATGTCAAATACTACTGTATACTTACTTTTGAATTCATCTGAATTGTTGAAAATTGGTCTTGACCATATCGCTATCAGTCTTCCACACCGTTCTCTATTTAATTTACTTTCCTTTGGATGTTTATAAAGGTACATAACGGCTTTTCCTATACCAGACGTCCTTAACATATCTGACGAAAGTGCGGGTAGCTGAAAACACAGGAAACATTAGATGTCAATGAAATTAACACTAAAACCAAAATTACAGAAAAAATATACTGAATTTCCAATATGAAGAATCACAGTGGAAACTTTGGATAAATGTCACAATTGAATGAAATGAAGATTAACATAATACCAATTTAAAATGATATAGATTACCACTGGCCATTAACCCTTTTACCCCCGGGCTCTTTGGAAATTTCCAACCCTTAACCCCCAAGGGGTTATTTTTTCCCCAGCACATTTTGCAGTATATTTTTTTTAAATTGCTCTAACAGCCTTAATTTTTGTCATAGAGAGGTCAGGTTGGTCTCATTCTCTTGGAAAATGCCTGAATTTTTCAAAAAAATTATCAAAAATATGGAAAAAAAAAAATTTTATAGCATTTTTTTGCAAGGACGTACCGGTACGTCCATGGGGGTAAAGGGATGAGTTTTGTGAAACGTACCAGTACGTCCTTTGGGGGTAAAAGGGTTAATATCCTGAAGATAGATTTCTATCCCTTGTAACTGTAAAATTTTGTAAATTCCCAGCACAGCTAACATAATCTAGGATACAATATATCATAAGACAACAATCTAAGTGCATATAGTTGTCTATAATTCTTTAAATGTTACAACTAAATAAATATCCAAAAACTCTTTTGATATTTCAATAATATTTAAAATGCCAAAAAATTAAATATCTGTGAAAAGCTAACAATCATAAAACATTTGGCTGTCCAGTGTAGATAACTACACACAACTGTACTGTAATTTCCCTAAAATCTGTAACTGTAATTAATCATATTTGCCTTAATATGATTTTGTTGTGGTTTCAATCTAGCATTTCAACTGCTTAAATGTTCGTTGTGCAATTACAGATAAGGGGGAAAAAAAAGATGAGAAATACAAGCAAATCTAAGTATTTCTCCTTACTAATATGTAATGACTTCTATTATGCACTACTGAAATTTCTGTACAACTACATTTATAATACCACTAAGATACAGTATTAAGAGTGATGGTTATGTATATGCTAGTACAATTAATTTTAATGATTTTATTTCCAATTCCAGCACCTTTTAATTGTAATTACTGAAGATATATAGCTTAACTTTACCATCATCCTAACACAGTTTCATATATTCACAAGACATTTGAAAATTGTTTCCAAATAATGTTCACACAATCAAGTGCAAGTCTAGTAAGCAACTTTCCACATGACAGTTGAGACTAGATTGCAAAATAATACATTTTCATAATAAAATATGCATCTTCATACATGCTCAGTAGTAACATAGCTATAACTATTAAACTAGATGTTTGGATTCAGCGAGTGAAAATTCAAATTAACAATTTTAAAAAAGATGGCAGGCCTTTGCATATCCACCTACAAAGGTAACCTGTGTGCATTTTCCTTTTTGTCTGTCTTGATGTCAATGGAAAAATTGGTTGGTTTTTATGTGACCATGGGATGAAAATTTAAAAAATTATGAAAATTTCTAATTTTTGTATTCTACATTCTTATGAAGTGGTTACATAGCTAAATTCAGTATGCTACTAAATACATTGTTTAAAGTTTAAACAGCCATATCTAGTTCATACCCCTATTAAAGGTTAAAGGTTTGTATTACGTGCAGGAACAAACTTAACTTTAATACTATATATTTACTATATTACCTAATGCTTTGAAATTTCTTTTTGAGAAACTAATACAATTTTTTTCATATCTAATATAATAGACTTAATCAAAAGAAAAACTTTAATTTATACTATATCACCTACAGATACCCCAGCACCCAATGGCCAATAATTCTTATGATAAAAGACTTGGTATTCCACGGGGCTACAGCTAAAAAAATTTCCAAACAATTGCTCCTACAGAAATTAACGGATGTAGTTGGACATCTAATATGAATTCTTAACAATCAAGTCCTTTCCTTAAGTTTACTCCAATTATCTCTCAGGTTCTGTCACTAAACTCTTGATAAGAGGACACCCTGAAATCCTAACTTCATAAGGCAAATTAGGAACCTTGGGTGGGGAACCAATTAAAACTATTTATATTCATTCTTATGGGGAAAGTTGATTTGGAATTTGAACACTTAGCGCAAAATATATTTGATCTATGAATTACCACTACTGTAGTAACACTCTACTATGTTGTTATTTTTGAGCTAAAAATATATATACACTTCATATAGAGAACAACAAACTCACCTGAAGAAGCCACTTGATGACTACTTCGCGAATTTTTGCAGCGGGAAGGGACCGGTCAGGCATTGGTGCTAACCAGTCTGTGAGTGCAGATAGTAAGTTAGCTTCTAAAAAGCCTTCAATCAAATTGGCTTTTTGAATCTGACTCATAGCAAGATCTAGCATCGCAATCTTCTTTGTCGCAGGGGCTTTTCTTGCATTTAATTCACGATCCTGGTCAGCAGCTTGCCTCATCTGTAATGAATAATAACCTTCATTTTCGAAAGTCACGCAAATATTTCTAATTCTGAAAAACGATACAATGTAATCCATAAAGAAAACAGTATCAAAACTATTTCAATTTCATGAACAAAGATTATTTCTGGAAGGTGTTCCAAGATGTTTTCATTCCATGAATCATAAAAGGAGAATTACCACTAAGCCAGTTTCAAGCAGAAAATCCTAACAACTATTATTCCAAATCTATTCCCCACATTTATCCATAAAATAACAAACATAAATAGCAATCATATATACATGGTAACTTGAAAGTGAAAAGTAAGTAAATTATTAACATATCGAGTAACTAGTATATGAATAGAATTAATTAGGGAGTTTGCATCACACATCTCAGCACTTGGGCCAGGGAGTCCATTGAGAGCCGAAGTAAATTGTAATATTCCAAATTTAATAATAAAATGAAAGCAAATCATGAGAACAAAAAAAAAAAAACAAATTGCAAACAATTTACCTGTATTTATTATAATGTACAAACTTACACATACACAAGAATAAAGTAGCTAGACGACTACATACTTACGACCAGGTAGTAGCTTAAGGCTTTTGATAAGTTAACCTTCATTTCACATTTTCACAGATTACAATCTTCGAACAATCAACTGGCAGGAATGCGTCAGTAAAACTTATTATTTTTCATGGTGTTGAAAGAATTTACAGATGAGCCTAATTAATTGTTAATCTTTTTTCTATGTATAGTGCAGTTCTTCACTAAGTTTAGGCATACTTTTATTACTTTAATGAAAAATAAATGAAGGGACAATCCTTTTTAGATCCCTACCTAACCTTCAGTCAAAAGGGGTATAAATTAAGGTAATGAAAATCATAAGGCTTAATGCAAAACTCTAACTTTGTCAACTGAAATGAAGCAATTTTCATTTTACAATACCTTTCTGACAATAATAGATATATGCTCTTCATTGTCGTTGATAATATCGACATTATTTTTCCTCCTTCGGTACTTAGCACCTTCCTCTTTCTTCTTGGCCATCATAGCATCAAAATCGTTTTGATACTCCTGTTCTTCTTTGCCCTGTCGAAGCTGCTCTCGAATAGCTTCGTCTTCACTATCAGAAAGCTGGGGCAGCGGCTATATAAAATATTCATTATTACAAAGTGCTATCAAGACAAAAAGAATTGTATATCAATCATAACTATACAATACTATCTTTTAAAGACAAAAACAGAGTGAAATTCACTGTATAATCTACAGGGTATTCATACAATTTTTCATATTGATTACAAAATCAAAATACTGTGACTGCATATTAGAAAAAACATATGAACTGGGTTTAGATACATACCGCAGCAGTTCCATTCTGATCCTCTGTTTGCTCTGTAGACTCCGGGGGTGGAGTTCCTTGACGACTTTGATTTGATTCAGCATCACTATCCTTTTGTATAGGTTTCTTTGTTTTATTCTTAAAAATAGAAATTTTTGGTTACTAGAGGTGTAAGTTATAACTAAACGTAAGGTAGTAATCATAAACTAAAATTCAACAACTTTCCCTGTACTGTATTTGCTTTTATGAGATGTTCCAATAGAAAGTTTGATATGTAACTTGAACTCTGAAGATCATTACATTATTTTATTTAACCCTTTTACCCTCAAAGGACGTACTGGTACGTTTCACAAAACTCATCCCTTTACCCCCCATGGATGTACTGGTACGTCCTTGCAAAAAACTGCTATTTACATTTTTTTTCATAATTTTGATAATTTTTTGAGAAACTATAGGCATTTTCCAAGAGAATGAGACCAACCTGACCTCTCTATGATGAAAATTAAGGCTGTTAGAGCAAATTTTAAAAAAATATACTGCAAAATGTGCTTGAAAAAAATAACCCCTGGGGGTTAAGGACTGGAAAGTTCCAAATAGCCTGGGGGTAAAAGGGTTAAATACTGTACAAACTCATACTAACCTCTACGCCTGAATCGCTATCACTGCCACTAAGCATGGCATTCTTTTTACGCTTGATTGGCTTTTTCTTTTGCTTAGGAGAGTCATCGTCAGAGTCACTAAGGACAGCAGCTCCACCACCACCACCACCGCTGCCACTATCACTACCGCTACCAGAAACTCTCTTCTTACGTTTAACCTGAAAATTTATAAAAATACCTAATAAATAACACAGAAATTACTTGGCAGTACTGTACTGTCTATCAATATTCTTTGCTTAGTGCTGTACCGCCTACAAATTCAATGTTTTCAGATATATTTCACGGTAATACTGACACTTTCTTCATCACAAAGATAAGGCTAAATATCTGCTGTAAAATAGATCAGTGGTTAAATAAGATCCTCCTTGTTGGGGGACACAACATCTTGTCAATCATATTCGGACCCTTCTTTGTCTACCAATGACAGCAAATTCAGCATAAAAAATATGCTGTAGTGGCACCTCCCTTTACGAGTAACTTTGAATACAATCACACATATTTGAATCAAGTTATGAGTATTACATCGGTATACGAGCAAAAAATTCATGCAATATAGGCATTTTTCATGGACAAGTACTAGCAAGATTTGTACGAAATATATCACAAGGTACCCATACTCCAACCACACAGCGTTCACAGCAATCCCACCAAATTTTGTTTTGCATTCCTGTTGCTCGCACTTCCCACCCCCTTGCTCAGGGCCAAACTCTTCCCATTTCTGAGGAGCATTAGTAGATGCATTAGCTCAACACATATTTCTTAAACTGTTTATTGTACAGTTGTGACCGTGTCTTCTTTGTCAAAAGTTGTGATCACTAATGTTCATCATAAACCATTTTGTACTGCATTGTAGAGTTAACAGTATCATGACAACAGCCCGAAGATGATTAAGAAAGGCAGTAAGAAGGATAACATTGCCGGAAAGGTGTATGAACCAGCTGTGTGCGCAGGCAACCAGCCAAAACTGCACAATCATACTACAGTACAATATTTAATAAAACAAGATATCAAAGCATTTGACAACACAAAACCTGTGTAGACATTGGCAAATTAACAGCAACATGTCTTGACATTGAAAAGTCAAACGGTTAACGAAAACACTATCTGTGAAAAGCCATGGTATTAGAGCTGCATAAGGTGCAGCATCAGGAAAATGCAGAGGGAAAGATTAACATAGCTCTGAAATTAGGTAGATGTTAAGAATGTGGGGAAACCCAGTAAAATGACAAATTTGGAAATAATTTGTATAAATCCCTAACTATACAAATCTGTAGTTATTTATGTGGATATTCTTTCGGAAAAGCTGGAAGGTAGCCATTATACTTTAAATATGAGGTGGCAACCCTACCTAATCACTGTAATGGGTAAGTAGGGGTTGGCTGGGGGCACCCAGTCACCTGTATCTACTCACAGCTCGGTGAGCAGCGTCACTTTTTGATTGCAGGCAGGACTTATCAGGGGACAGCTGATGGCGGGACAATTTACATAAATAACCACATGTTTGTATAGTTAAGGAAAAATACCAACTTTTCCAAATTTGTCATTTATTCCTACAGTAACAAACCTTACGTTATTTATGTGGATGACGCAACCTTGGGTGGGCAGTAAGATCTACTTGCCCTTGACTGGAGTAAAGGGAAGGTTCTCAAGAGAAGGATCTACGGCCGGAGGCACCTCGGCACTAGAACGAGATTAGGAGGATCATCGAGCCTTGTCTGACGAAGATATCCTTCTAGGATCAGAACTCGAATCCGTGGAGTAGCCCTGAGTGGAGCAGTCAGGGACTGTGGCGGTGAAGGAGCCACACCCAAGGACTTCTGCAGGGTTGACAAAAAGGCACTAACCCAAGAAGGGAGCTCAGCGCCCTTCGAGAAGTCCTGGGTTTCCTTAGAGAATCAAGGAGGAGGAGAACGTCGTCTAGGAGGAATCTCAGTGGGAGCCTAGGATGACGTGGGAGATAGTCTCTGGGGCAACAGGAGATGCTCTTTCAACAAGCGAAGAGGACAGTCAGGACTAATAGGTACATTGGCATACTTATTAGGAGACTCCTTGAGGTGTGCCGCTAGAGATGGTAGAAGCTCTCATCACATTCATCGGTAAATAATTCCAAATCCAACAATGCGTGCATAACATACTTCAAGTGAAGCTCCATTCAAGAAGGTTATTCCCGCCAATATTGTCTTCTTCCAAACTCATTAGGGGGAGGACAGTCTCTGAGGGGACTGTTAAAAGGCACTGAAGATAATTCCCCTTTTGCATTATAATTCCAAGTTACATTTAGAGAAAATTTCAAGTCAAGTTTGCTTACTGTAGACAAGCAAATAACCACAAAAATGCTGGAAATAAAAAGGTAAATAAAAGCCTAAAACTCCAGCCAGTGGCAGAACGTCTGCTCTCACTGATGGCGAAAATCAGAATGGGTGCTCAATGAACAATCGGGGGGGCGGGGCTTTCCCATTCCCAGCTGGTGACCTACCGACCACCTGTCTTACACCTCGTCATAAAAGTTTAAAAAACTGAAGCTTTGTATTTGTGATACAATAAAAAATTATTAAAACAAATAACTTATAATCATCACCTTTACGTTAAATAAACATGAGGATCAGAAAAAGATTTCATGGCATAAACTACCTACTAACCTTTTTTCGAACTGCAACATCCGAGTCTGACCCTGAATCTGACAGCATTTTTCTTTTCTTCTTTGTGCCACTGTCGGAGCCAGATTTTGAGCGTGATCGTGATCGACTGCTACCACTCTTTGCACTGAAAATAAAATGTACTTTATCGTAAAAACTTTTAGGAATCCAGCTAAGCATTGCCAAAGACTGATATAGTTTACCTATATCACCTACAGTATAAAAAAAAAAAAAAAAGTCTTTAATACTTTAACTATAGAAGACTTTTGACTCATTGAGGATTTCATTTAGCTTCAACAGGACAGCTGCTTTATTCCTTTAACTTTTCATTCATTCTCTTTGGTTTCTTTTTACTTAGCTATCCAGCATCTAAAACTTTCTTGACTCCAAATTAATCTTAAATACAAATCCTTCCAGCAAGCCCTAATAAAATCAATAAATGCGATTCAATGGTATTGTTAAAATCATCTATACCAATATTAACTAATATGTCAAAGTTTTCAAGATGTCAGTATATACAGAAATATAAAATATATTATCTCCATACCTGGCACGACTTTTAGATCTGCTCCTTGACCTTGATTTTGATCTACTACGAGATCGACTACGTGAACGACTGCGAGAACGACTACCAGAACCACTGCGGGACCCTGATCTACTTCGACTTCGTGATGACTTACTTCGAGAACTACGAGAGCCACTCCTGGACCTTGAACGACTACGAGATCCACTCCTCGACCTTGAACGGCTTCTAGAACCGCTCTTAGATCTTGACCTCGAACGGCTCCGAGATCCACTCTTTGATCTGGAACGGCTCCGAGACCCACTCTTTGATCTGGAACGGCTTCGAGAACCACTTTTTGATCTTGAACGGCTACGAGAGCTACTCTTGGACCTTGAACGACTACGACTACCAGAACCACTTCTTGACCTTGAGCGGCTCCTTGAACCACTTCGGGATCTTGACCTACTTCGAGACTTGCTTCTTGATCCGCTACGACTTCGGGATCTACTTGCCGATTTACTTCCAGCACGGCTTCCAGCCTCACTTCTAGATTTATTGGGAGAAGATGTCTTGCTGCGTGCTGGACTTCCTGCTTTGCTTCCTTTGTCCTTTTCTCCTTCCGAGTCTGAAGCCCCAAAAACCTCATCAGCAACCTTTTGTTCTTCTGTCGATTTATCTGGGCTTTTAGGTGGTGACTTGGGTAAAGCTTCTCTATGAGGAGCATCTTCATCATCACTATCGTTGACCGATCGTCGCTCTTCAACTTCACTGTCGCTCCCACCAACAGACCTAAAACAAATAGGGTTAGGAAATAAAAAATTTGCATGCAATTCTTAAACAAACACACATTTAATACATATCAGGAAATAGTTCTAAAATTGGCATAAAAAATATAACCGACTTCAAGAGCTAAAACTTCAATCTTCGGTTCTCTTACCTTTTGTCTGCTTCATCATCACTGTTGTTTCCCGCACTGCTAACACTAGACCGTCTAGATGCCCTGGATGACGCTCTTGACCTCCTTGATGCCCCTGACCTAGCAGATGCTCTCGAGACCTGTGAACTCCTAGATACTTGAGAAGTTCGCGAGGTGCGAGATACTTGTGATGTCCTTGATGCCACAGACTTTACAGACTCGTTATCTGACTCGACTTCACTTGCCTCTCCTGGTGGACTAGATCCTCCATCTGGAAAATATGACAAAATAAAACCTTGATATAATACTTGCAATGAATACATTTTGTTTCATATTCTATTAAGAATGCTTGAACAAAAATTTTGAAAACTCTTATCTGAAAATAATATTAATTCTATAAAATCTTAAAAACAACAAAACCCAAAATATAGTTTCCTCCACCATCACAGATTTGTAAGTATAGTACGTACTTTCCCTAAATATGCCTTAAAATAGACGCAGTATGTAAATAAAAAATGTCAGTGTACCAAGCAATCATAGATTCTCTCAAAAGAAATAACTATAGTACAAGGCTCTAAAGGAAGCATCTACAATGACTGCAAGAAGTTTCTGTTACTAAAACTACTTGAAAAGCATTCTTCTAATATCAACACCACAATGTGCAAATACAAAAAAAAAAAAAAACTTTAAACTAAAACACTTTAATAATAAATTACGCATAAAGACAGAAGAGGCTGCATACATAACAAAGCCTTTTCTAATTGTTTTCCTATCTATCATTAGCCAGGCTAATTTACTCAAGATATCAAAAGTAAATAATTTTCTTAAAAATATGACAAATTCGGAGATAATTTGTATTTTTCCTAACTATACAAACATTAGCTATTTAAAGTGGGTATTACTTTCGGCGTAGCTGAAAGGACGAGCCATTAAAATTTTAACGAGGGTTTACTACCCAACCGCTAGTTAGCAGGGGGTAGGGAGGATAGTTAGCTACCCTCCCCCCTCACACACCTGTGTGGTAAGCTCACTTTGCTTAGAGGTAGGACTTCACGGGGGACAGGGGTGACGGACAAGTTTGATTAAATAGCTAAGGTTTGTATAGTTAGGAAAAATACAAATTACAGTATCTCCGAATTTGTCATTTGTTCCGTAACTGGAATACAAACCACGCTATTTAAAGTGGGTGACTTAACCCTTAGAAAGGGTGGAATAAGTCCCAGCCATACTGGCTTTTGGCTTTGCCAGGGGACTCATTATCTGAGTGTGTCAGCACTCAACAATAAAGAGTCCCTGCACCTCGCTCGCACCTTGCTATGCAAGGGCTGCGGCCTACATAAGCTGTGTGTGAAGGATTATGTGTGACTCATCCTAGGAAGTTGACCTGAAGTTCTTTAGATGGAAAACTTTAGGCTAGGACTTTCCCAATACCACCTCGTCAGGGTATGGGGACGTGACAGTATTAACTTAATACTAGGAACACAAGGAAGCATGGTTTACCCGCAGTGATTTGAGGACAGCTGTGCAGAGAACCCAGGATGCTGCTTTCCCCAAGAGAAGGGAGGATGAAGAAAAGAATATGGGCCAGACACAACTTTTCTTTCATGCAGACTAAAACTGGGTAACAATGCCCTCAACTCTCTGCTACTTGTCCATTAGGGAGCCTGAGGTTTCAACAAGCTGTTGTGCAGCCACCAGAGCCGATAGAGAACGTATCGAGCATCCTGTGGGTCACGTCTTGCAGGTAGTGGGCTGTGAAGGTCGTCTGACGCTTTCACACTCCTGCTTGTAGAACCTGCGTCACTGAAAAGTTCTTCTTGAAGGCCAGGGGCGTAGCTACGCCTCTGACATCATGCGCTCTAAGGCGACATGACAGAGGAGGGTCAGGATTCAGGGACAGATGGATCGCCCTACGAATCCATGCCGAGATGGTATTCTTGGTGACCCTCCTCTTTGTTCTCCCAGTGCTCACAAACAAAGTTTGCACTTGGGGACAAATGCAGCCGTTCTTTGAGATATAACCTCGGACTCCTTACTGGACACAGTAGGAGAAGGTCTGAGTCATCTGTTACAGAATGAAGACTAGAAATCCGGAAAGAGTCGAATTGAAGATACGGCACTCCCGGACTCTGTGTCTTAGCCACAAACTCAGAGATGAATATGAACGTTACCTCCCCTCATCCACTTGTATGGGCGATGTCAACGAGAGACCATGAAGTTCACTGACTTGCTTGGCCGAGGCCAATGCTAGAAGAAACACCGCCTTCCAAGTTAGGTGGCGATCTGAAGCCTGGCGAAATGGTTCCTAGGGAGGTCTCTTAAGAGGCCTGAGAACTCGAACCATATTCCATGGAGGAGGTCTCACTTCCGACTGAGGGCAGGTAAGATCATATCTTCGTCTGAGTAGGGAAAGTTCCAGCGAGGGAAAATATCCACTCCTTTGAGCCTGAAGGCTAGACTTAAGGCTGAGCGATAGCCTTTCATTGTCGAGACTGAAAAGCGCATTCTTCCCGCAAACATACGAAGAACTCTGCTATTGCTGGAATAGTGGTATCGAGTGGAGAGATACCCCTAACGACTCCACCCACAGGAACTCGCCACTTTGCCCGGTAGACCCCTGCAGATGATCTACGCAGGTGTCCAGACATCCCGTTCGCAACTCGTTGCGACAATCCTCTCTTAGCGAGGAGATGCTGGATAGTCTCCAGGCTTGAAGTCGAAGCGAAGCTACAGCTTTGTGAAAGATGTTGGCATGTGGCTGTTTGAGTAGGTTGTGCCATAGAGGAACTTCTCTCGGAAGTTCCAGAAATCATTCCGCGTGATGAGCCACAAAAGGGTCATCGAGAGATTGACCGATACACTATTCTGGTCTTGTTGAGCATCCTCCTCATCAGACAGAACGAGGGAAAAATTTACACGTCGGTGCTGTCCCACCGTTGTTGGGAGGCATCTTGCCAGAGTGCCTTGGGATCTGGGACTGGGGGGGGGGGATACAGCGGGAGCTTGAAGGTCAGCGCTGTAGTGAACCGATCCACAGTCGGGTAACCCCTCAAAGTCAGGACTTTGTTGGCTACTGGATGATCCGAGGACCAACCGGTACTCATTATCTGAGAAGCTCTGCTTCAACCGTCGGCGAGTACATTCCCTTTGTCTGGGATGAAGCGAGCTGATAGAGGAATCGAGTGGACTTCGGTCATCTCAGTATCTCTACTGAGAGATGGGATAGCTGTTTGAAAAGGTACCTCCTTGCTTGTTGATGTAAGCCACTACTGTGGTGAAGTAGCTTATCACACCACAGATTGATCCGCCAGGTCCTTGTTGGAACTGTTGAAGGGCCAGGAAGACGGCCTTCATCTCTAGCAGATTTATATGGAGGCACTTTTCCGATTCTGACCACAGGCCTGAGGTCCTGTGGTACAGAACGTGCCCCCCCCCACCCCCCTTCCTTTGAGGTGTCCAAAAACAGCATCCAAACCGGAGGAAGGAACGAGAAGATCCATTTTCCTTCGTAGGTTCTCGCTTGTCACCCACCACTGGCGATTCGTCCGTTCCGCAGGATTCATAGGGATCATGGTGTCCGGGGAATCGCAGCCTTGATTCCACCACGACCTGAGTCGCCCCTGGAGAGACCTCATCCTGAGGCGACCGATGAGAACTAGACGAGCCAAGGGTGAAAGGTGACCGAGGAGACGTAACCATGATTGGGTTGGAAGCTCTACTCGTCTGAGGAAAGGGCTTGCGACTCTTCTCAGCCTTGCTATCCTGACGTCTGATGGAAAGGCGTTATGGAGATTGGTGTCTATAATCATGCCTAGGTGAACCAGTCATTGATTGGGCAGCAGAGAGAACTTCTCGAGACTTACCATGATCCTTAGATCCTGGCAAAGTCGTAGAAGTTTGTCTCGGTGTCAAAGAAGGAATGACTCCGAGTCTGCTAGGATCAGGCAGTCATCCAGATAATGGAGGAGACGGAAGCCAATCCTGAGTGCCTATGATGAAATTAGGGTGAACAGTCCGGTGAAACCCTGTGGCGCTGTGGAGAGACCGAAACACGGCACCTTGAACTGGTACTCCTTGTAGTCTATGCTGAATCCTAAGTACTTCCTTGAAGACGGATGGACTGGGATCTGGAAGTACACGGTCTTCAGGTCCAGAATACACAAGAAGTCTTGCGGTTTACTGCCAGACTGACTGTGTCTGCGGTCTCCATGCTGACCGAAGTACGGTTTAATCTGGACCTCTGCCCACAGAGTTCGCCGCCTTGCTGATCCCATGACAAGGGTATTAAATGACACCGGATTCGTCCTCAGGGGAGGTAGAGGTGTTGTGAACAGGAAGTGATATCCCTGACTAATTACGGAAATCGTCCAGGAAACGGCCTTGAGTTGCCGCAACCTATTTGCGCAACCTTGTAGGTATCCCGCCACTGGCGGACATGCAGAGGAACTGGCAATCCTAGCGTTTGCGGCCTCGGCTACTCATTCTAGGATTCTTCCCTCCCATGAGGGACTAATTGCCTTTCTTGTCCTTAACCGGAAAGGGCTTAGACCTCACTGTCTTAGCTGCCGTTGTTTTGGTGGGACGTGGTTGCTGAGGTGCTGGAGGTCTATGGGGCTTGAATGTCAAAGCCCCATATAGGAGGGAGTCTTGGTGACTTCCTACACCTCTCAGCCGCCTGCTTCACGTCCTTAGGCTCAAAGAAGTTCGTTCTCATAACGAAAGAATGTCTGAGCCTGTAGATTTTGGTGCTAGGGGACTCCCGTTACTGTCTTGGAGTCCTTTGACTTCCTCCCAGGAGGGATGCAGGACTCAACCACGACGGAGGCAGGCTCTTCTCCACCCTTATTCGAGAATACTTTACCGCGCGAGGTGGGGTTTCCCTTAATGGTGTGATTGGGGAACGTCTCACCTCTCGTGACTCTTCTGAGGGCGGGAAAACTTTGTCCGAAGATGAGGGAGAAGTCTGAGGGGGGAGAGTGCCTGCCTCGAAGACTTACGAGGAGGCAGCTACGACCTCGTAAAAGTTACCTCGTCCGAAACGCCTCTTTTCCTCATCGGGGAAGTGGATGTAGCAAGGGATTTGTGGCTTAACTCAGAGAGAACAGCTTAAAAGCATGTGCTACCGCTCTGATTAGAGTCCCAAACCAGGCTGCCGGCTGCGCTGTCAGACACTCCCTCTGGAGGGGAAATTGCCTGTAAAAAGATAAGGAAGGCATGTCCCTGGGCCTTTCTGGGACCTTCCCCCCCCCGGCAAGCGCACTGTTCTGTGCTTGGGGTGGGGGGGGAATGTGGCGATGGTGCCCTTACCACGCGATGTCCGGCAGCCTCGCGCAGGTGAGGGTATTGGTGATTATGTTAGGGAGCGTGCTGGCGCTCGCGCGATGGGGAATACCCAGGGGTCGCGCGCGAGAGACTGTCGAAGCGCTGATGCGGGCGTGCGGGAATACCCTGGGCTCGCGCGCGGGAGACTGCTGAAAACGCACTTCATAGAGTGCGCAGGAATCCTTTTGATGTGCAGGATCAGAATGAAGAACCCGTGTGGATCAGAATGAAGAGCCTGTGTGGACCAGAATGTTGGAGCGTGCTGCATCGCGTAGAAGTTTGTTGGCGCGTGCGGAAATCAATCGGCGCGCACAGAAGACCATTGGCGAGCGCGCGGGAGACCATCGGTACCCGCGCACGAAGAAGATTGTCAGCGCTTGCGCGCGTAAGAAATCGTTGGCGCTCGCGCGCGCGGGAAACCATAGGTGCCCGCGTGCGGACGATCGTTGGCGCTTACGCGCGTAGGAAGATCGTCAGCGCTTGCGCACGAAAGAAGATCGTTGGCGCTTACGCGCGTAGGAAGATCGTTGGCGCTTACGCGCGTAGGAAGATCGTCAGCGCTGGCAAGCGAAAGAAGATCGTCGGCGCTGCCGTGCGTAAGAAGATCGTCGGCACTTACGCGCGTACGAAGATCGTTGGCGTAAGAAGATCATCGGCGAGCATGTGCGCGCACGTTGCTAGTGCGCTAGGATGCAGGGTCAGCTGAAAGGACGATCAGGAACTGGGATGTGTCCTTAAAAAGGGGCAGTCATTTTCGATGAGGATCGTAGGCAGGACTGCTTCAGAGTCCAGAGCCGAAGTCCTTCGTTGCAGTGCAAGGTAGAGCTGGAAGATTGGTAGGTCAGCTGGCTCAACACTGGAAGATCTGCTTGATACTCCGAGGAAAGGTCTCTATGAGAGACCTTTCCCGAGAACGGGAGAGGTGCCCTTCGTAGAAAAGACTAGGAGACACTCGCAGGCTGAATCACTGGTGAGCGCCTTTGCGCTATCTCAGGAAACTCCAATGACGTGCGCTGACGCGCAGGTGAACGTTGGCGCGCAGTCCCTGGAACAGGATGTCTCTGGATGGCAGTCTCAGGAACAGCAAGCGAGCGCGCAGGAGAACATTGGCGCGCAGGGGATACCAGGCACTTAAGGGACTTACTCACAATGTGAGAAAGCCCCTTTTGTCCCGAAGGGACCGGTGCCCGTTGGATAACGGGGTGCGAGGGCGCCCACAGAGTCAGCAGCCAGGAACGGAGACGGCAGGTCAGCAGGTCTAGGAGATGGCTGGTCTAATCAGGAACAATCCTCCAAAGAGGGGTCTCTATGAGTGGCCTCTCTCGCGAACGAGAGAGGTGAACACTTCGTAGAAGAGACTTGAAGACACTGGTGATGGCGCCCCTTGGGGCCGTTGGATCAGCAAGCTGACCTATAAGGAGCAATCCTTCGAAGAGGAGTCCTTAAGAGTGGCCTCCCTCGCGAACAAGAGAGATCACCAGACTGATCCTGCAGCTGCTCAGCCCCTTGAGCAAAGCAGCAGGTGCGACCGCTCAGCCCCAAGAGCATAGCCACCTGAAGTTTTCATGCGCCCAGCCTTGCAACCGCTCAACTCCTTGAGCATGGTTAAAAGTGCAGTCGCTCAGCACCAAGAGCATAACCGGCTGAGGACCAGGAAAAGCCATCCAGGAAAATTAAGGTATGAGAAGTTCCCCCTCTGCAGAGGGAAGCTCTCACAACTGGGAAGGGAACTTCCCTCGGAAGGGAAGTTACCTACCCCTGGAGGCGAACCTCCTTAGCGTTCTAAGATGAACTGAAGAGCTGACAGTTGTCACGGGAGGACTTCTAAGAGAAGGGATAACGCCCATGACGATGTCCTAGAGAGACGGCAGTGACAGCAGACTCCCCAGGCACAAACAGGACAGCTCTGCTTCGTTGGCACACTTTAGTCAAACGAAGAAAAAACTGCATAGTTAACTGGGAAAATAAAATTAAATAATTATTTAACAGATATTCCCCCGGGAGGAACTCCGAAGAGTAACCCCAAGGGAAAAGCAAAACATAAGAATTAAAAATTAAGTATGCACCCTCCTCCCCCAATGACATTCACGGGAGAAGGGGGACAGCAGAGAACTGTAACAAAAACAGAATTATAACAGAATATTAATTATGTAATTCATCTAAGAATGATCACAAATAGTAAGAACCACTGACCCCCGAAGGAAAGTGTTCTCCACAGAAAAGCTGAAAAGTTAAAAATACAATTAGATTTCATTAAAAATCATTGAGACAAATAAACGGAATAGCAACCCAACCCGCAACGGGAATGGAGCTTCCGTAATAGTACGTAGTAGTAAGTGAACGACCTCGAGTAGAGAGAGAGAGACCGTAGGCAAATTAAACTCCCACATTCCCTTCGCTGAGAATCCAAGTTCCCCGTAGGAAGGGAGGAACAGCGAAGATAATAGATGAATGAAGAAAGTCCAGCGATGACGATTCCCCACGGCGGCCGAGTTAACGGAAAAGCCGTAGGAAAAACCGATGGACCAAGAGGGAGAGGCCGTACCCCACAACGTGGAACCGAGGTGGCCTAGCACTAAGCCGGTGACGTTGTCGTACACTACACACACAGCACAAACACTGAAACGAAAACTTACTACATTTCTATACACAAATATATACATAAACATAAAGAATGTTTATATTTATATCACAAGTATAAGAAAAAGTAAGTAAAAAGACAAAAAGCATTAATGGCTGTCAAAGAGGCGAGAGTGAAAGCGGACACGTCCGATCACCACCCGAGCCAAAGTAAAAGTGAGCTTACCACACAGGTGTGTGAGGGGGGAGGGTAGCTAACTACCCTCCTACCCCCCGCTAACTAGCGGTGGGGTAGTAAACCCTCGTTAAAATTTTAAGGGCTCGTCCTTTCAGCTACGCCGAAAGTAATACCCACTTTAAATAGCGTGGTTTGTATTCCAGTTACGGAACAAAATTATTTTCAGCCAAACCTATTACAGAACTTATGATATACCATATGTCATTATCAACTATTTTAAACTCTTAATACATATCCCAATCTTATACCAAATGGCTTACATTTGTGCTACCTGACCACTTCGTTAAAACAGATTAGTGAGGTTGGACGATCATAACTCCATAATATATACAGTTCTAACAGGTTTGTAAGAAAAAAATTGGTCTTTTCTTGAAAACATTTACGGCATAACCTAAATAAAATAAAGTCACAATTTGCATGGGTCTATCCAAACATGTAAACATCCCTCATTTGGATCTCCTGAACCGAGACAAGATAATCAACCATGGTTTGTAATATATCCGTGATTCAAATCATAAACCCAGATAATGAAGGTAATATTCATTCTTTTATAAACTGTCTTTTCTGAATGGTGTCAAAAAAAAATTATTAAAAAATACAGAATATAGGTCAACACTTAACAACATTTATATAGGATTTGTTTTTCAATCAAGTGAGTGTTTATGACAAATAAAAAGGTGAAAGGCTTTACTGGACTTTCCACTTGGTCAATCACACCATTTGTCATCAATAAGTAAATTTTGCATGGTAATAGGGGGAGTGTGCACCAATAGGCGAGTAACCATGTACATATGATTGCACGCTAGTTGGAGAGCACACGTATGCACATGAAAACAAGCGAGAGTTCAAGATCAGATAATGAACACTAACTGGCAAGTGTGTGCAAACAGGAGAGCATGGGCTTGTAGACGAGTGTTCAGGATCTAGTGAGTAGGCATGATGTCACTCATAAGATCAGATCACTCACTTCCTCTGAAATGGGAAATGTTCGTAGGTTCAGCTTTGGAGAAGATGAGAGTTTGTTTCCTCGTTGGAGAGGTTGATCCCTTCGGGGAACTGTTAAAGCACTATCTCCTCTTTGCCTTAAGAAGGTGGGTACCAAGAGACTCCTTCACAGAAGAGGAGGTCTATGGAATCAAACTGGGTGAAAAAGGAAGTTGGAGGCATTGCCTTCCCTTACTCAAAGACATCATTGGTGATTCTCTACTTTGTGACAATAGAGCTGCAGGTGAGGATCGGCAATAGATTACACCTTCCAGAGTAGGATTGGGGGGATTACGTCAGTGGCTTCCTCTGCTGGGGTGGCAGAAGAAGACAGGTCACAGAGAAAGACCTAGACTTAGATGTTGCTATGGCTTGCAGTAGCTTCTCCACTGGCAGAATGCCCACGAGCCCTAAGGAAGGACACAGTGTCCTTAGCAGTGTCACCATCTGAAACTGCTCACTCTGAACCAAAGGGCAGGGAATACTTGTTTCACTAAGGGAAGCAGACAGAGCCATCTCAAGAGCTTGTCCTAAAGGTACGTCAAAGTCATCATGCTTCTTCAATACCCCACCAGAGGGAGGAGGTGACAGGATGTTCAAAAGATCAAGTACCTGAAGGAGAGGAGAGGTCCAACAGATTTCTTCGACTTCAAGGAAGACCCCAAAGGAGAAGAATCTCACTTGGGCTTCTTCCTTATCTTGCCACACTCCAGCCACTCTTTACATTCCTCACAGGGGATGATTGCAAGCTGCTATAAGCTCTGCAAGCAGGGCACAAAGAATGGGGATCCACACAACTCCTGCTCATGAATGTACTGCACTTGCGACCCAATACGCCTGAGTAGGACCACCTGCCCGTGCGTGATTTCTCCATTACAACAGTTACAGAGAAATATAGAAAAATAAAGAATAAAGATGTTAGGGAAGACCTGACAGGGATGAAGGAGGAGGCCCTTTAAGGGGCAAACTACCTATGTCTGGTTATGGGAAGGTATGAGGGTCATAAATAACTTGACTTTCTCCAAGGAATACAACAATACAATGAGAAAGAAATGTATTGGAACAAGGTTCCAATTTGTTCTGCATGATGATAAATAGCCCTTGCTCCTCACGGGCATGCATTTGCCTACTAGGGAAGCACATGCAACTGGCAAAGTAAACAGCCTTCATCAGCAGTAGTAGCTCGTTTGTCCAGATGCAGATGTGTGAAATCCTAACTACCCTGACACAAGTTTGAGCACCATGAACATGTTTCCATGTGTAAGCACCCAGGAGTTGGTCATGGAGTTGCTTGCGGGAATAACGTATGTGCATCGAAGCACATCTTTTCTCAAAAGGAAATGATCGTTGACTAGCCAAAGCATTGAGAACATATTCGTGAGTGTTGTGTCTCACCAGACCATTGTGCACTGAGGGCATGCCGGGGTGAGGTGGAGATTGCAAGGGATCAGAGTCCAAACACAATGGTGGAACGCGGCGGCCGCAAGCAGTTGGCAAGCATCCATGGCCAGTGGAGATTGTGAGATTAACCGGTGATGAAATGTGGGACAGAGGTAGATGGAGAACACTGGCAGAAACATTGACCCCACATAAAAGTGGGAAAAGATGCAGACAAAGAAGAAGAATTACAGAGGGTTTAGTCTTACAAACGTAGTCGTACAGTCGCAGGTTCCTACCTCCCTGGCGAGGTCTGGCAGTCGTATGGGCAAGCGCGCATGAGCAACCAAAGTAGTTCATGCCAGAACCTCACTATGGGGTGTTGGAGAGCAACTGTAGTGCACAGACCTTGTCGGAGGGGGGAGCTTGCCCACTTACATCAGTAACACTTAGTGTCGGACGGGCTCTCTCTCTCATGAAAATTAATAGGAAGAGGATAGGTTAGAGTACTTTGTCCAGACCCTCGCTTGCTTGAAGGAACTGACAGGATTCGCTCTCTCGCATGTAGAGTTTTTCCTCCAAAACATGCAAAGAACACAAACACTCGTCAGGTTCCCGGAGGAGGCTGACAAGTAAGGTCTTGTGAACTCATTGTTTTGGCGAAGCTAGTGTTGCCAATGCTGGCAAGCAATAGGGAGGCAAACTCTGACAAGGGCTACAATAACCCAAAAGGGATATTGCTCATAAGACTTGTTGTGCCCTAGAGACATTGATGGGAGAGGCGACAACCGTAAGTTGTCAGCAGACATCACCTTCTGTGGCAATGGCCCCGAAGGGATATTGCTCCCAAGGCTTGTTGTACACTGGAGCAGGACGACGAAGGGAGGGAGCTGCGGCAGCCACCTAACCCCATCGTTGTCTAGCTCCGAGAAGCTACGCTCTAAAGCGAGGCATTGACCACTCCAGTGAAGGGCACCTTTCCCATGAACAGGATGGCTGCCCAACACCTGCAGCTGGCGAAGGGCGCCTTCCTGCGAGCAGGTTGGCTGCCCGACAACTGCAGTTGGTGAAGGGCCCTTTCCAGTGAATGGGATGACGGCCCAACCCCTGAAATAGGACCTCCAAGAAGGACACTCTGCTTTCCGTCAATGGGTTGAGCAAGCTCAGGTTAAAGGTTGACATCATGCGCTGCCTAAAACACAGTCGAAGCTACTTCCTGGGTTCACTCCGAAGGGATTCCCTGACTGGAAACCACTCTGTAACTGCCCTTATTCCTATGCTGGAGTTACTGAAATAAAGGAAAGCAGATGCAGAGTTCTGCAGCTAAGGGGACGAGAATTCTATCGGTGCATTACCTCCAAAGTCTCGAAGGGGAAGACTGTGGTCAACACATGGAGAGTCAGGTGTGTTCCTGCCATGCCATAACTTCAGCACCCTCAAAAACTATTCCTTCAAAGGGAAAACCTATATGCCCCAAGGAAAACAGGACCTGCGGCAACGTGAAAGTCTCCACTGGTGGAGGACGCCATTGCTTCACCAGAAGCAACGGTGTCCAGACTTAAGGGATGCCTGTGGTCAAAAGGACATCGTTCTGCTGGTTTGTCCTTCAAAGGAGGCTGAATGAGACGATGGATTAAAAAACTAAGACTTCTTACTCTAATGTCACCGAACCCTCACCGAGAGCATAATCACTCCCTGAAAAGTAGAAGTCAATAGCCAGTTTACTAAGATTAACAGGAAAGAGAACTGGAATGTCTATTCACTCCTGAGCCAAAATAAAACGTGGCGTAGTTACCAGTGCGGGTGCGAGCAGGTTGGTCGGGCTACTTTCCACTAACTAGCAGTGGATAGTTACACCTATAGAGCTGTTTGTAACTGTGTTCATCATGCTAAAAAACCTGCTTACGTAATTGAGCATATTGACCTCTACTGTATATTAGAATGCTAAATCAACACTTTTTAGTGGTCTTCATTCCACCATTATTCGCCTCACTTGCAATTAACATTATTTCATAGTTCCTAAGTTCAGATAGCATGCTAGTATTTCACCATTACTGTATTCTTTTTATTGAATTTATAAACAAGTTTAATTGACTTTTGCTCCAGAATAGATTGCTGAGCTTGCATTTCAACATCATCTCATAACTCCTATATGTTAGCAAGCATAAAAAGTTTTGCTATGAATATTAGATCCATTGGCAAGTATTTATATTATTTTATAACGTTTTTGACTTTACTACTATTCTAATGTTAAATTCAATCTTGCTCAACATAACATGATAAAACAGAACTACAAAATAAATTACATTTCTATTAAATACTTCAAAATATTCCATTATTGACTGAATAAAACCACTTATATACAAATTTAACAAATGGGTAATTACACACTTAAAACAGAGGAGTCGTAACTGTGCGCTCCAGCATCTGGTCAAACATTAGATTTGGTTTCCATTTCCCAATATCAGGCTAAAGATATCAAACACTTTTCAACCCTAACCTATCATTATCAACATGATAAATAAGAGCTTTAATTACATTGTACAGTCCAACACTGAAAACAAATAACCTAGGGGATTAAAATATAAAACGTTAGACCCTTTATTCTGTTCAAACAGGTAACTTACGACCGAAGCGCCACCTATCATTTTTTTTTGTGAACTGTCTGGAGGAAGGAGGTTCCCATGGAAGGAAGTAAACAGAAATTTTTTATTAAGATCTGTAACTTCTTTAATAGTTGTTCCTGACAGTAGTATAAGGGGTTTAAAATACTGTATAGTATTTGCGAAGATCAAGGAGCATTTGTATATAAGCAGCCAGTTCCTCCCGCTTGTAGAGAAAATGGACACCAACTAACCTAACCTACTTATCTAATGGGGGAGGGTGGCTAACTGATGTATTCTTAGTCGGCATTCATCATACATACAATTCGCTATCATATCTACACGCAAAGATCTATTCAATTTTGCAATTTCTAATGTCCTAACTACTATGGTATTATTCTGTAATAAAACCTTTCCCTTTGGAACCCATAGGGCTTGTAGCATCCTGCTTTTCCAGCAAGGGATGTTGCTTAGCAAATAATAAAAATTATTTACCAAAAATGGATCATGAATATGTTTCGGTAGGCCAACTCACAATGGGTAATTAATATACGTTTTAAAAACACTAAACAGCAGGAAAGCTTTTCTCGTCTGTAACTATAATGAAACCAGCCTTTGGCTATTTGGTCTTTAAAGAAAAAAAAAACAAGCAAGCCTTGCTGTAAACAATTAGACGTTTTTATCCTGATACGGCTGTCAATATTAACAATTAACTGGGAAAAACTCAAACAATGGATCACATATGATGGAGAAAATTAGAAAAATTAAGTTTTCGAAAGGTCTGATGCCTACAAGGCTAATCAAAGACGGTGGCATCTGACGACCCCTAAAAAATGCAATTTCAGACTTAAGCTCACATTAATACTAATATAAGGACTGCAGGCCTATCCTAATCTATAAAATACAGCTCCAGATATACAACATACACCTGAAATACAACAGACATCAGGTCTAGGCATGGCAGTCTCAGATCAAGCTGTATATCGTAGTAAACAACGCAAGCTTTGCTAAGCGTAATAAGCTTAAACTATACAATCTAATTAACAATGATAAACATTAAAGATCAATTGGGCTTACCAGATTCCATTGTGGGTGAATAAACTCAATTTAGATTTACAGGAAATAAAGATATCAAGGTAAGTCCAAATGCACAAACTAAGCAACGGGTGCTTACTGGAACGGGGTTTCGAGACTGGAAATTCGAGTAAGCATTCAATGTGAGTAATGTCTCTCAGATTTATTTTTATCCCTATTTGGCATTCCATTAATTATTATTATTATTATTATTATTATTATTATTATTATTATTATTATTATTATTATTATTATCATCATCATTTTAGCTAAGCTACAACCCCACTTGTAAAAAACTGAATATTATAGAGCCTAGCCAAAGGCTCCAGCAAGGAAAAATAGCCGAGGAAAGGAAATGAACTATATAAAAAGCAATGAATAAAATGGATTATTATTATTATTATTATTATTACTATTATTATTATTATCATTGTTATTATTATTAGCTAAGCTACAACCCCACTTGTAAAAAACTGAATATTATATACCCAAAGGCCCCAACAAGGAAAAATAGCAGAGGAAAGGAAATAAACTATATAAAAAGCTATGAATAAAATGGATTATTATTATTATTATTATTATTATCATCGTTATTATTATTAGCTAAGCTACAACCCCACTTGTAAAAAACTGAATATTATATACCCAAAGGCTCCAGCAAGGAAAAATAGCCGAGGAAAGGAAATGAACTATATAAAAAGCAATGAATAAAATATATAAATTATCTTAGGACCAGTAACATTGCAATAGATCTGTCATATATAGGCCTAAACTATGAAGAGAGTCTTATATATCATACAAGCTATTTTTTTTTATTTTGCCATTACTTTTACCCAATGTTCAATGATACACATGTACACTGAAATATTCACGAATCTAATTTTTCATATAGCCCTACACACAAGTTGATACATTTGAAGCATCATATGACGTAGTCAAGCTTAAGTTTATAGTTAGACCTACACATTTTCATATAGGCGATTGTTTTGGGACTAAAAATTAAGAGCTAAGAGGTGATAAATCATAGTTTTTTTTATGAATATGTTCATGTAGGTTTTCATAATTCATAATACTCATACTCTCAGAAGCAGTATAGAATAATACAGCCAAATCAAAGAGCTGTGTTCCCCACCTGATGAGCTTGTAACTAAGAATTATTTTCAAGTTTTCGCGTTGAAACAGTTAGTCATAGTACAAATGTTGCTTAATACAAAAACATATATTGGTAATAAATTGACATTTTGTTTTCTAGTCATCATCTCCTCCTACGCCCATTGACGCAAAGGGTCTCGGTTAGATTTCACCAGTCGTCTCTATCTTGAGCCTTTAATTCAATACTGATCCATTCATAATCTCTCACTTCACGCTTCATAGTCCTCAGTCATGTAGACCTGTGTTTTCCAACTCTTCTAGTGCCTTGTGGAGCCCAGTTGAAAGTTTGGTGAACTAATCTCTCTTGGGGAGTGCAAATAGCATGACCAAAACATCCCCATCTACCCCTCACCGCGATCTTATACTCATATAGTACTCGAATAATCTCTCTTATAGTTTCATTTCAAATCCTATACTGCCATTTAACTCCCAAAATTCTTCTGAGAGCTTTGTCCTCAAATCTACAAAATCTATTGGATATTGTTTCATTGTCATGCCATGATTAATGTCCATACAGTAACACCGATCTCACTAAACTGATATATTGCCTGATTTTATATGTACGCGTAATTTCAGGCGATTGAATTTCCAAATTTTACTTAACCTATCCATTGTCTGATTTTCTTTTTTTCAGTCTTTCATTAAACTCAAATTCTAAAGATTCTGTATTAGAGATCATAATTCCTAAATATTTAAATGATTCCACCTCATTAATCCTTTCTCCTTCCAATGATATTTCATCTTACATTACATATTCAGTTCTTATCATCTGTCTTTAATCTATTTATCTTGAGCCAACCTCATGATAATCAAGCTTTGCAAGTCCTGTGGTGTTCTGATAATAAAGGATAGCGTCATCAGCATACTCTAGGTCAGCTAATTTCCTCTTAACAATTCATTCCAATCCTTCTCCGCCATCCCCAACTGTTCTATGCATTACAAAATTCATGAGGAGGGTAAAAAACATAGGTGACAACACATTCCCTTAGAGTACTCCACTGTTCACTGCAAATTCATTTGAAAGGACTCCACTAACATTAACTTTGCACTTGCTATGCTCATGAACACACTTCAAATTTACATATTCAAGAGGAACTCCATAATAACGCAGGACTCCCCACAAAATTGACAGGTGCACACTATCAAAGGCTATTTCATAGTAAAAAAAAAAAAAAAAGAAAAAAAAAAAAACCATCAAAAGTGGATTTCTATATTCTATACATTGCTGTACCGCATTTCTTAAAATGAAAATTTTGTCAGTACATCTTCTACCTTTTCTAAATCCTGCTTTTTCATTCAGTTAGTCGACTGCTTTTATATTGATATCTAAACTATAAAAGTGTTATCAGTAAAAAAAAGAGAGAGAGAGAGAGAGAGAGAGAGAGAGAGAGAGAGAGAGAGAGAGAGAGAGAGAGAGAGAGAGACTTACTGCCAACACTTTCATAATTTACGTGTTAATTTAGATAACAGTTGATAAAACTATAAATGTTATCAGAGAGAGAGAGAGAGAGAGAGAGAGAGAGAGAGAGAGAGAGAGAGAGAGAGAGAGAGAGAGAGAGAGGGGGGGGACTTACTGCTATCACTTTCATAATTTACGTGGTAATTTAGACAACAGTTGATAGAAAAACAAAATGTTAATATTTATTACGATGTTATCGCACAAGCTATTTTCAAGAGAACCATTACTACAAAACACTTCTTTCGATGTGTAAAGCTTGTTCCTAACGCCGAAGTCTTTCGAAAATCCGTGACTTAAGCTTTCTTAGAAACACTAAAGATTGGCCTTTAAAGGAACTATTGGAATCGTTTATACTTAATCGTGAATAAACGTAGATTTAATGTACACGTCAAAATTTTGATTACATCATAGATCATTTCTTAATAAACTCATATTTGAATTGAAATATTTATATAGTCATTGAACATTTTTCAGAATCATACGCCAATAAAATCACATAAAAGAAAAACTTTTTACTGAAGAAATAATGTTCATTTTCAAGTATACGCTTTTTACGAAAGCATCTGCTGTAAACCTTGATGTAAACACAACGCTGGATTCGTTCTTGGAATAGTTTCAACGGGACTTAACAGTTCCGGAATTATATTAGTAATCTATTGTTGCACGATAAATGTTAACCAAATGACTGCAAAAATCTACCGGAAGTAAATATAGACGGCGGTAGGCTATTTAATATGAATATATACGAGTATGTAAAAACTATCCTTTTTAATATTATTATTATTAATTGCTAAGCTACAACCCTAGTTGGAAAAGCAGAATGCTATAAGCCCAGAGGCTCCAACAGGGGAAATAGCCCAGTAAAAAAAGAAAAATAAGGAAAATGAAATATTCTAAGAGTAACAATAAAAAAAGTATATCCTATATAAACTATAAAAACAAGTGGAAGAGAAATAAGATAGAATAGTGTGCCTGAGTGTACCCTCAAGCAAGAGAACTCTTAACCCAAGGCAGTGGAAGACCATGGTACAGAGGTTATGACACTACCCAAGACTAGAGAACAATGATTTAATTTTGGAGTGCCCTTCTCCTAGAAGAGCTGCTTACCATAGCTAAAGAGTCTCTTCTACCCTTACCTACAGTAGAGGAAAGTGGCCAGAACAATTACAGTGCATTAACCCCTTGGGTGAAGAAGAATGTCCATTGACCTTGCTGGGAGCAATGGATAGCGGACATCCTCGGATTTTTTAATATGAGAGGATGCAGTGAATCTCTCAAAATTCCATTTCCAATAGTATTGATGTTATAAAAGTCTATTAAAAATAAAATTGGCTTGGTATTCATGGAAAGTTGCTAATCTTGGTAGACATTGAGAGATCTGACGATTTGGGATTTATTTTCAGTCTAAATCAAGAAATTTCTAGCAAATCAAATGTTATGTCATTTACGCACAAAAAAATGTGAAGCTTTAACAATAACGTTTATCGTCTGTATTCTATATCAAAACTAATAAAATATATAAGATCCAACTCGACTCAATTTGAACTTGCTCTGATTTCTGAACAAAACATATCACCTCTACACTCAGCATCATCTACATTTAATTACTTCCTCTGTCATGTTACCTATCATCATCATCTCCTCCTGACCCATTGACGCAAAGGGCCACGGTTAGATTTCGCCAGTCGTCTCTACCTTGAGCTTTTAATTCAACACTTCTCCATTCATCATCTCCTCCTTCGCGCCTCATAGTTCTTAGCCATGTAGGCCTGGGTCTTCATCTCTTCTAGTGCCTTGTGGAGCCCAACTGAACGTTTGGTGAACTAATCTCTCCCCTGGGGAGTGCGAAGAGCATGCCCAAACCATCTATATCTACCCCTCATCATGATTTCATCCACATATGGCACTCTAGTAATCTCTCTTATAAGTTTCATTTCTAATCCTGTCCTGCTATTTTACTCTCAATATCCTTCTGAGAGTTTTGTTCTCAAATCTACTAAATCTATTGGAGATTGTTTCATTGCCATACCATGACTCAAGTCCATGTTACTTATCCCAGTATTGAAAATAGATGGGCAAAGGGATGATAAATGGTGTTATTAAACTCTCACTTCTAATCCTTCAGTCTCTCCAACAGTGTGCCTTATTCTGGTGTACACATTCCTGTAAGTCATATGACTCACCAGTACATACTTCTCTTGGAAAATCTCACTCATATTCATCCAAATTCCCTTAGCGTCTTGGGAATGCCATGGTCTAGAGTACCTATCCCTTTCTAGGTCTATAAACACTATATATAAATCCATTTGCTTCTCTCTGAATTGTTCGTTGATTCTTTATACAGTAGGCCTACATATTATTTCCTCGTACTAATTATTTTTCGTGATTTGCAGATAAGGGTTCTTTTATTGCTTGCATTGCAATGACAATAATAATAATAATAATAATAATAATAATAATAATAATAATAATAATAATAATAATAATAATAATAATAATAATAATAATAATAATAATAATAATAATAATAATAATACAAGTTAAGCTAAGCTGCAACACTAGTTCGAAAATCAGGATGCTGTAAGCCCAAGGGCCCCAACAGGAAAAATAGACCAGTAAGAAAAAGAAATAAGGAAATATACTACAAGACAAGTAATGAACGATTAAAATAACACATTTCAAGTAACGACATTATGTTAGAACTTTCATATAAATTTATAAACTATAAAAATCAAGATTAAGAGAAATAAGATGGAATAATAATAATAATAATAATAATAATAATAATAATAATAATAATAATAATAATAATAATAATGATAATAATAATAATAATAATAATATTTCATAGATATTTCTAGCCATTTTCAATGTTATTTTGCAAAAAAAAAAAAATCCCTTTTCCGTCTGTACAAGCATTTTTATAAAGCCTGTTTAGAGTAAATCAAACAGCAAAGGCATTATTTTTCATTCATTTTTTTCATATTAACGCTCGCATATTGTCCTGTCCGTATTGTTCCTCCATTTATTTGGAAGAGAATACCACAACAACAGCAATAATAATAATAATAAATTAATAAAAGCAGAGGATGCACATTTGCATATTGCGCACGCACATACGCAGAGAGAGAGAGAGAGAGAGAGAGAGAGAGAGAGAGAGAGAGAGAGAGAGAGAGAGAGAGAGAGAGAGAGAGAGAGATGGTTTCAACCTGCTGTTATCCCTCCCATTTTCACTTTACGAAATATTATGGTAAACAAAAGGTTAGAGAATATTACAGCTTTGAAGACCAAGTTGTGGAATGATCTTCCTAATCGGGTAGCTGAATCGGCAGAACTTCAAAAGTTCAAACTTGCAGCAAATGTTTTTATGTTGAACAGGCTGACAATTATTATTATTATTATAATAATGATTATTATTATATAAGTCCTTTTATAGTTTATATATGAAATATCTGTTTTGATGTTGTTACTGTTTTTAAAATAATTCATTATTTACTTATTTCCTTTCCTCACTGGGTTATTTTTCCCTGTTGGAGCCCTTGGGTTATAGCATCTTGTTTTTCAAACTAGGGTTGTAGCTTAGATAATGATAACAACAACAACAATAATAATAATAATAATAATAATAATAATAATAATAATAATAATAATAATAATAATAATAATAATAATAATAATAATAATAATAATAATAATAATAATGCTAGTGGTTTCCAAGGGTAAGGATATGTAGTGTTTGGTTTCAGATGACAATCTTTAGAAAACATGAACCTTACTTGCAAAGCTTTCTCTCTCTCTCTCTCTCTCTCTCTCTCTCTCTCTCTCTCTCTCTCTCTCTCTCTCTCTCTCTCTCTCTCTCTCTCTCTCTCTCAGGTGTTAAGCTGACCTCAGGGCTTTCACGTGGAATGCCCGTGGCCTAGATCTATTGGCCTTGGCCTAGACTAAACCTCTTTGACCTTGACCGGGATTCAACCGATTTAACCCCCTACTAGGAAAGGTTGCCACTCAATTGTCCTCTATGTGGGTACCAAAAACTAGTTTATTCCAAATTATAATCAATATGACATACATGACCAAATAATAATCTATTTGTGTTTACAAACCTTTATGAAAAATACATATATAAAAATAGACATTTCTCATCGGTTATAGCATAGAACCAGAAGTAGTTTGTTCATAAATATTTTTTAATTGAAAGAAACGACGGATTACTATGCATAGTAGATAGATTAAATAGCTGTATATAATTTAATTTCTTGGAAACTATAATATTTATGACACATTCTTTCTTCATCTACTTACATAATATACACAATCCTTTTCATCTGATAATAGTTCTCTCTCTCTCTCTCTCTGTCTCTCTCTCTCTCTCTCTCTCTCTCTCTCTCTCTCTCTCCTCTCTCTCTCTCTCTCTCTCTATATATATATATATATATACATATATATATATATACATATATATATATATATATATATATATATATATATATATATATATATATATATATATATATATATATATAAGTGCAATAATTACAGAGGCATCACATTTATATCAGCTGTCATGAAAATATATAGCATGCTTATTCTAAAGAGAAAGATTGATGAAAAGCTGAGAGATGAACAAGCGGGATTTAGAAAAGGTAGAAGTCGTACTGACCCAATTTTCATTTTGAGATACATCAAGCAATGTGTAGAATATAGAAATCAACTTTTGATGGCATTTGTGGACTATGAAAAATCCCTTGATACTGTGCACAGGCCAATTCTGTGGAGAGTCCTGCGTTCCTATGGAGTTCCTCTTAAATATGAAAATTTGATTAAGTCTGTTCATGAACATAGCCAGTGCAGAGTTGATGCTAGTGGAGTCCTATCAGACGAATTTGCAAAGAACAGTGGAGTATTCCAAGGGAACTGTGTGAACCACGTGGGTTTGTTTACAGCCGAACCAGGTCCTCAGCTGAACCATGACAGATTCTATAATCCCCAGGGGGAATAGTTGACCGTATCACCCTTGTCAATCGCTTTCTTGTTAGGTCTAAGAGAGGTTTGTCATAAATCTCACAAATGGCAGGTATGTTTATCATAATAATAGCCATAGACCCCCCAAAAAGGGAGTTATATTTAATAAGATATTCTATTTAATATACCTATACACATTTTCACAACTCATTTTATTTCAATCATGAACATACCATAGTAATCAAGAGTATGTAAAGAAAATGAAAAACTATAGCTATAACCGTATGAATGGGAATGCTTTTAATTGAAGGAATAAATTGGTATTACTTTTTAAAACCAGATTTAAACTAGATATATCATTAGATATTTAGGAACATCGTATCCATAATGGAAAATACTCAACGAAGTTAAGAAATAGGCTAATAGCATCCTGGTTTTCCAACTATGATTGTAGCTTAGCAAATAATAATAATAATAATAATAATAATAATAATAATAATAATAATAATAATAATAATAATAATAATAATAATAATAATAATAATAATAATAACAGTAGAAGCAAAACTACAATTCTGAGACTAAAAGAGCCGCGGGGAAAATAAAGAACAGATGGTTAAGCCACCAGCTCAATTTTACTGTTGCTTACCATCGTCTATCGAATTGAACCAATCCAAAGTTTGCCCAACCGCTTCCTTATTCCATTTACAACCAGTCAATGTCACTCTTCATTATTTCCCGTGGTAGGCCTGCATATCAAGAGTGAATCTAGAGTTGGGAAGATTAATTTTCTTTTAAACAAACATAATCTAACAAGTTGGAAATAGAATGCAGACGTAAATTAAATGGAAGTATCAATAGTTTTTCTCTCTCTACTACTGCCTTCATTGCCCTACTGTCAGGAATCTGTTACCTCAAGGACAAAATTTACTTCAAACCTGTCAATATTTACTCAAGATGACCACCTAGACGTAATTTTGACTCCTCCACACTCTGGTGGCTGCTAAACTGTCTGTTGCAGTTGTTGTGATAATGGAATACGATCTCATATATGTTATTTTTGTAACTGAGATACTGATGATTCAATGCTGTAATTTTTCTTTTTTCTGTTGATTCCTGATGTACTGTATGTAGCTGCTGATATGTAACTTTGTTTGACGTCTTTGGGCGTAATAAATTCATTAAATAATCTCTCTCTCTCTCTCTCTCTCTCTCTCTCTCTCTCTCTCTCTCTCTCTCTCTCTCTCTCTCTCTCTCTCTCTCTCTCTCTCTCGAAGTCAACCCAAGGTCTAGACAGGATTAATATTAATCCTGGGTCTAGGTATCTCAACCGTGGCTGCTTTCCGAACCGGACTACTTTCAAGGGGTGGAGCTTGGGAAATACTTGGGATTTAGATGGACGAGTCAGAGCTGTGTGATAATCCATACCTTTTATGAACGACTTCAAATACAACTTGACCTCTTGGCATTAAGTGATGGTTTCACTGGTAAATGTAGTGTGCATATAGGCCGTGTACGACGTTGACTTAAACACTTGTTTTTGGAGTGACGTCGGAGGGACGGCAGTGTTTCGTGTGGTATTTTTTAGAGCAAGAACTAATACGTTAAAACTAAATAAATAGACACAATGGAGGGAATGTAAACTGTAATTTTTGTGAAAATGAGGAGGAAGATTTGATACATTTTTTGTTATTTTGCCAGGAATATAGAAAAGAAAGGAATGAAGTAATTGAGCTACAACAACCATATGACGAAGACCCAAAGAAAATAGTAGGATTATTTTCATTTGGTGAAACAAATATAGAAAAGAAAAAAGAAGTATTAAACATAATGTGGAAGAAAAGACAAAACAGTACAAGAAGATAAGCGTTTGAGGCGCCGTTATAAAGGCTATGCCTCACCCCAGAACCTGAACCTATAATCTCGTTTTACTGACAAAGTTAATAGCATTAGCAGAAAAAATATCACATTGATAAGAAATATTGAAATTGAATCACTTGTATATGTAGATGATATAATGTTTCCCTCAGGAAGGAAAGATGGTATCGAAAGTGCCATAAGTAACTGTCATAGCCTAGAGACCCTAAAGAAATTCACTATAAACACCAACCCCAAAAAATCGGGTGTATTAAGAATTAACAAAAGAAAGAAAGAGAAAGAGGTGGAGATTGAAACAAAAGTGAAGAACGGAAAAGTAAGTTTAGTTAAGGAATATAAGTATCTGGGTGAATGGTATACAGAGAAGGGAAACAAAGAATTGAGTATCAGTAAAAAACCCCAGAGGGTTGCATATATGACCCAAGAAATAAGAAAATATGGGGATACGAGAAAAGTTGGAAAGATGGCATTGGAAGTCAGAAAGAAAATATATGAAACAGTAGTTGTACCAACAATATTTGCCAACGTGGAGACCTGGAGTGTAATTAGGGACAAAGATATGAAAGATCTAGAAAACCTCCAATACAAGATAATAAGAAATATGTATGAACTACCTGCGAGTACTCCATATTGGGGCATACTTGCAGAAACAGGAATATGGCCGGTGTCCTGCAGAATAGAATATAAGAAGTTAATGCTCTTCCATAACATCATAAACTCCGAGGAAAAAAGATTAGTAAGAGAGATAATTGAGGATCAGTTGAAGAACCCGTATGGGAAGTGCTGGAGCAAGAGCGTAGAAGAAATCTGCAGTAAATATGGGATGGAAGTGGAAGAAATAAGAAGTTGGGGGAAAAGGACCCTGAAAAAAGAAATCAAGAAAAGAATTATAGAAAAAATAGAAGAAACTATTGAAGAAAAAAAGAAAATAATGAAAAAATTAAGATTTATTAAAGGAAATGGCCCTATGCCTTATATCAGAGAAATGTATCTGGATAAGGCATCCCTTGTGATGAAAGCAAGATTAAATATGCTCAACTTAAAAGCAAATTTCAGGGGAAAATATGATGACAATTTGTGTGATCTATGCAAAGAGGAAGAAGACACCACCGAACATTTATTTTTATGCCCAAAGTTAGAACAGCTAAAGAATGTAGAATTAAGTTTAGGTATGCTAAAAAATCCTAGCAGGGATCTGGCTGCATTTATAGATAGGGCAAGGAATATAAAAGAAGAGTTTAGGAAGCCCAAACTGATGACCACAACAGGTTTCCAAAACTGATGATAGCAAGGTGTTATCCTATCCAATTTCAAAGTATAAGGGAATAAAAGTAAAGATTGTGAAGCTCATTATGATATTAATTTATTTAAGGCACAGATGATATAAACTTAATAACAATAATAAGAATAAGCTTAGAAGCTTTGCACCTATCTATAAAGAGATAGAGTGCCCGCAAACTTATTTTGCGGAGTGAGCAATAAGGAACCAGGTACTTCAAAATGGACAACGGGGAAATGAATGAAGGTATGTGTTTTTATAGCACATAGCCATAGTAGTGTTTCACTGTTGCTTACATCACATAGCGTCGATAGTATTTTCAAAAGATTTACTCATATACAGATGCAAGTGGAAGGACATGTCTGAGGCATTTGTCCGGCAATGGACTAGCAACGGCTGATATATATATATATATATATATATATATATATATATATATATATATATATATATATATATATATATATATATATATATATATATATATATATCAGCCGTTGCTAGTCCATTGCCGGACAAATGCCTCAGACATGTCCTTCCACTTGCATCTGTTAATGGTCTTCCATGCCATTTTACACCAGTAAATTATCTTAGTTCGCAACCCATCGTCTTCTCTTCCTAGCCCCTGCTTTTTTTTTTTTCTTTTTGCAATTTCCAGGGACCCATTCTTTTATTCTTCTCCTTCTATTATCCGTCATTCTCATTATACGTTCAAGCCGTGTCCATTTGTTTTTCTTACATATTGTTAGAATGTCCTCAACTCAAGTTTGCTCTCGCATCCATGTTGCTCTATTTTCTGTCTCTTAGGCGTTATTCCCATCATTATTGTTTCTATAGCTCTTCGAGTTATAACAAGCTTATGTTCTAAGGCTCCAAGTTTTTTATGCATAAGTTAATGCAGGTAGGGGCATGATTAAATGCTTTTCTTTTAAGAAAAAGTGGTGTTCTACTTTTCATGATCTCACTTTGTTTCCCAAGAACTCCATGCCAATTTTTCTTCTCTCAAGGGGTTAATTACTGCACTGTAATCGGTCAGTGGCTACTTTCCTCTTGGTAAGGGTAAAAGGGACTCTTTAGCTATGGTAAGCAGCTCTTCTAGTCTTGCTTAGTGCCATAACCTCTTTCACTGCCTTGGGTTAGAGTTCTCTTGCTTGAGGGTACACTAGGGCACAATGTTCTCTCTTGTTTCCCCCCCCCCTCTTGTTTTGTTAAGTTTTTATAGTTTATATAGGAAATATTTATTTCAATATTGTTGTTGTTCTTAAAACAATTAATTTTTCCCTTGTTTCCTTTCCTCACTGGGCTATTTTCCCTGTTGGAGCCCCTGGGCTTATAGCATCCTGCTTTTCCCACTGGGGTTGCAGCTTAGCAAATAGTAATAATAGTAGTGCTTATCCTTCTTTTGATTTCGGTCTCATGTCCTGAGGAAACACTATTTTTTTGGGAGCCCTCTTATTCGAAGACCTCGGTTACAGCAAATCCGACGGTAACAATCTTTAGTACTGGATATAGTGTTCTATTTATTTCATATTATCTATATTACTTGGGTTGAGAAAGCTATTCAGAGGCGAGGTTCCACATATAGATTTTTCGGTTTTTTATCCTTTTAACTTCATGTTCGGGCATATATTTTCTGCAACAAAAACATCGTTCCAATGAAATTTGTTTTAGCACATTTAAGACCAATAAAAAATTTTCGGCTACAGTTTTCTTGTATCAAATTAATAAATCAAAATAAATCATCGACTTCTCTCGACTTTTAACATTCGTTTGAACTGGACCAGTTTTAATATAGTCACTGCTTAAAATATAGTTTTCTATATACTGTATGCAACCAACGAACTTTCTATGATCATATAATGTATAACTGCAATCTTTCTCAAAAATCACTTTTTACCAACATGTTCTATTTCTATCGTATCTCGGTATTGGTTTGATCTGTTTTTATTTAATTCATAGAAAATTTGGGTAAAGTTTTACAAGCTACAGGGTATCATTTCGAACATTTGAACAGAATTTTTTTGTTTTCCTGTAACAAATAACGTGATTTAACTGAATTTTACCTTCATTTCAACCGCAAACATACAGAACCAGTTCGACTAACTTCAAGTTTGAGATGAAGGTGAAAACCGGTTAAATCACGTTATTTACTAGAGGAAAACATACATTTTCTGTTAAAATGTTTAAATATAATTGCTCTTGTTCCGCCGAGGGGTAGCTTCGCTCGCCAGAAAACAGACATCAAGCTCGTATATACTGGCAAACGGTAGTGTTGAGCTGCGCACGGTATTAAAAAAAAAAAATTTAAAAAAAATAAAATAAAAATAAAACTATTATATACCGCTTCACTGGTATGTTTTCCCTACCCAAAAAAACCCGAGTTCCCCAATATCGGCGGATATATATATATATATATATATATATATATATATATATATATATATATATATATATATATATATATATATATATATATATATATATATATATTTCTGAAACAATTCATTTTCGACAGGAACGAGTGTCATTTTCGAAGAGAACAGACCTTTTTCTATTGAAAAAAAAGGTAGTTTTATTCCCTAAGTTATATTTTTAATGTACGCAGGAGGATCTGGCCGCCGATATACAATTGCTCCAATTTAAACTTAAGCCATGGTCTGTTTCCCAGCAATCATGTATTATCGTCTTGAATCAGACTTACCAAATTAGTTTAAGGATTACCTCCTCTATAAATACGATATTCCTGTTTATTTTGTATTGCAAGTCAGTTGATGTAACCAATGAGATAAAGGCATTGTAAAATATATACAAATCAATCTTGGTGATAATAAATCTATCTATCTATCTATATACCAAGGCACTTCCCCCAATTTTGGGGGGTAGCCGACACCAACAATGAAACAAAACAAAAAGGGGACCTCTACTCTCTATGTTCCTTCAGCCTAATCAGGGACTCGACCGAGTTCAGCTGGTACTGCTAGGGTGCCACAGCCCAAGTAGAAAATCATATCAGAATATATTAAGAAGGTAATTAATGTAAAGCGTGATTTATTGAAGTAAAAATAGAAAACAATTCTTAATAAACTGTAAACTAAAACTAAATACCACAAGAAGTTGGTGTATTTTATTAATGAATCCACACACAAAAGAAAGACCTAATAAAAAGCCAGGTATTACTTGAAATATAAAATTATAAAAAAAACTTATGTAAATATAGGAATATTTACAAATTGTGGAAAGCTAGAAAAGAAATAACAAACGAATTCTAAAAACAACCAAGAGAAAACACACAGCAGGGTAGGCGTTACAAAGGCTATATCCCAACACAATAGTGGACTGAATAAACTTGTAATTTTGTAAACTTTCTCAAATCCCAGAAGATAGTGCACAAACAGTTGGAAAATTCCTTTTTTTAAAAAGAAAATATTGAAAATAAGAAAAGTGTACTACAACTAATGTGAATGAAAAGAGAAAAACTATTGAAAATAAGTAACACACAAAACTAAAAGACAGAGGCGCCGTTAAGGCGAAACCTCAACGTGAATCTGATCTGATCTGATAAATAAACGTGATAAGATTTGAAGTGAACATGTCCATGTCACGATTATAAAAAATACTGTAGACAGGAAAATACTGAGATAAGAGTAAATAGTTTATAAATATACGCCAGACTTAATTTGTACGATCTTACAGCTGTCATATTCAAACATTATTACTGTATGTACCAACGATTTTAAAAATACTGTAGACAGTAAAATGTTGAGATAACCCTGCCACTGAGAGTAAATTGTTTTTAACATACGCAAGACTTAATTTGTACGGTCTTACAGTTGTCATATTCAAACGATTTTTACTGTATGTTACATGTACCAACATAACACTTTCGCGTGTTCCTCCTGGTTTCGTTTGAAAAACTTCAAGATATTGATGCACAAAAACGATTATTTTACGAAATAAATGAAGTGCAAATTCACCGTCAGAGTTGCTGTTGCCACTTCCAGCCAAACAGGTAAGGATAGGGTGTTGGTACTTACTTTAATTATTAATTACTGTCCAGAGGGTAGAAGAGACTCTTTAGCTATGGTAAGCAGCTCTTCTAGGAGGACACTCCAAAATCAAACCATTGTTCTCTAGTCTTGGGAAGTGCCATAGCCTCTGTATCATGGCCTTCCACTGTCTTGGGTTACAGAGTTCTTTTGCTTGAGGGTACACTTGGGCACTATTCTATCCAATATCTCTTTCTCTTGTTTTGTTAAAGTTTATATAGGTGATATTTATTTTAATGTTGTTGCTCTTAAAATATTTTATTTTTTCTTTTCTTCACCGGGCTATTTTCCCTGTTGGAGCCCCTGGGCTTATAGCATCCTGCTTTTCCAACTAGGGTTGTAGCTTAGTAATTAATATTAATAATACTATAAACTAACCTTTGATATTGTGCTCCTGGTTACTCCAGAAATTTCACAAGCAGCACCGTGAAATCAACACATGGTAAAATCAAAGTTTAACGTGGGACAACATTTCTGATTTAAAAAAAAAAACTACTGTCCCATTAGTAAAATGTGTGCTCTCAATTAATTTGACCTTTATTTCTGCTGCAAATGAGCCGTTGTTCTTCCTTCCCAATGTTGGATTGGGGAATACAGGAAAAAAAACATTATTTGAGTCAAATAAAGGTAAGGGGTGTATGTATGATATCGGCCACCTGTCTGTATTATTATGTCTAACTTAGAATAGAGCAATGTAAGGGGGGTCGCAGGGGGGTGTTAGGCCCCCGCCTGTTAGATAAGTAGGTAAGGACACGGCTTGCAGGTTAGGTTAGGGGGGAAAGTTTAGGTTAATTGATGTCCATTTTTAATGAACGCGTGAGGAACTGGCCGCTGATATACAAAGGCTCCAAAGGAAAAATTCATTGCAAACACACTATGAACTGTAAAAAAAAAAAGTTTGTCCCATAAGGAAAGTTTTTCCTGAACGATATTACAAATTTCGAGATTGGTTCAAAAGGCCACAATACCTAACAACCCACCTAACCTAACCTAGTAGTTCTCAGGTCACAGACCTGGGCAGGGGAAAACCCCCAGAATCCCCTTTCCAGGTCACAGACCTAGCCAGGTCAAGTCCCCCGGAAACCTCCTTTCTAGGTCACAAAACCTAAAAATAAATCACTTTAAATAATGCCCTAACTTATTTCTTTTAACTACAACGGGATCCTAAAAGTAAATTACAAATAATGGAATACCTTACACGCTGATATATGTGAACTGTAGGATGTAAACAAACAAATGAAAAATAACTCGGGAGCATAGAATGCTAATATTTTGTGTAATTTTTCATGTGAATTCATCATGCACCCCAGAGAATAATGTATTTAAAAGAAAATGTTAGTTTTACCATTATTTATTAATTCCCCAGTAAACTTTCCCCACCCACAACTCCTGTTTCCAACTGGCTGGACCCCACTACCGTAGGATATATTGGGGTATATCTTATTAAATATTTATTTGCGACGGAAATAAAGGTAATTTTCAAAGGAAATGGAGTTTTTATGATAAAACAAAGTTTTATTAATACTTACCTGACAGTTATATATATATAGCTAAATGTCTTTACTTTCGGCAGAATTTTTCAAAACGCGGCAACCGCCTTGTGGTGGTTGGGCGATTAGGTGGTTAACAACCCTTACAGGGTGGTACAAGGAATCATTCCCATTTTCTATTCTTCAGTTCATCTATGCCCGACCTGTCTCCTGGGGGGAGGTGGGTGGGCCTTAGAATATATATAACTGCCAGGTAAGTATTCATAAAACTTTGTTTTATTATAAAAACTCCATTTTTATGAATAGAACTTACCTGGCAGTTATATATACATATCTGATTAGCACACTTGGAGGAGGGTGATAGACAGTAAACATCGTTGGGGAAACAACCAAAAAAGTTGTAGGATAAAAAACACCTTGATTCCTTACCTGCTAAGGTAGCTGACTTCAAAGGTTCCTGCCTCTTGAGTCGCTTTCCCTTAGGAGTGTCAGCCAGGATGTGACCTGATGTGCTGAAAACACTCAATCGAGTCTGTCAACGGGGTGAGACCAACAATCTGACTAGATTTCAGGACTACCTATTGCCCATATATTAAAAACTGCAACCTTACCAAAACCAACCACCTAACCTTTCCAAATTAGATATCAATTATCTAACTAGACTGAGGTGACTGTACACAAGTCGAAGTCCTCAGACAACCATTAAAAACACCAACCCACACACAGGCATACAAAACTAAGGTTGAGGGGAGGAAGTAACTCCTTTGCCTAATACAGAAGCCGTAGCTACGTATGGGCCCAAGGTATAGCATTTCTCATAATCCTCAAGTTTTATGAATAGTACTTACCTGGCAGTTATATATATATATATATAGCTGAGTCTCCGACTCCGGCAGAATTTAATCGAAAATCGCGGCAACCGCCTTGTGGTGGTTGTGTGGTTAGATGGTTAACAACCCTTGCAGGGTGGTACTTAGAATCATTCCCGTTTTCTGTTCCTCAGATTATCTCTGCCGGCAGGATCGACAACATCGTTGGTCCGCCATTTAGAGTGTTTCGGATCGCTTTCCCTTCATCGCCTTTTTGGACTTCGTTTTTGGTGAAGTACACTGTGTTGGGATTTGGCAATTGTGTTTGTTTTTTGTTTTTTGTCTTTTTTCCTTTCTTATCATGAGTGAAAAAATTCATTTTTGTATTTGTGCGAATGATATTTGCAAGGTGAGGTTGCCGAAAGTGTCGGTTGACCCTCACACTATCTGTATGGGTTGCAGGGGGTTTGAATGTGCTCTAGATAATAGGTGCAAGGAATGCGAGGTTTTAAATGATGATAATTGGTTAGCTATGAAGCGCTATGTGCGCAAACTTGAGGTTGATAGAGTTAGGAGAGCTAAATCAAAGCCAAAGTCTGCTAGTGAGCCTAGCTTAGATTTATCTATTGACCCTTTAATTTTAACCTCTTTGGAAGTTATTCCTTCCCCGAATGAAGTAACTACTGCCCCTTCTACAGGATCTGTGCTTACGGATGACCCTGGGTATGCTAAATTAGCTGCTGAATTAGAGGCCATTAAAGCACAATTGGAGGCCTTTAAAGGTAAGGGTGTAAGTGAAATTAGTGCTTGTGAAAGTGCAGTGGAGGTGGCGACTAATCGAATCTGTCATACCCCTAGGTCTAGACCTCTACCAAGCTCCCAGGACCAAGGGAGAAGGTACGTCGAAAGCCGAAAGGGGGTGAGAGGTGCTTATCCTCGGTCAGTCGTCGCCTTAGACAGTCCTGTTGCGATCTCCCAGGCTGCTCTTGACCGCCGTAGAAAAGGCGTGTCGGATACGTTTGTGTCTTCGCCTGATCGTTCTCCCAGACGTAATTGGCGTTACGAATCAAGACCAATGAAGAGAAGGTGGAACCGGGATGTGCAGTCTCGCTCTCCCTCTCCCGGTTCGAGTAGCCGAGATCCTGATCCTTCGGAAGACGATTTCGATGTTGTTCCTGTTAAGAGGGCGAAACAGAGTCCTTAGCCCAGTTAATCCTGCTAAACTCCCTGCTTCTTCTGTCAGCGCTCCCAGTCAAGCCGTACGACAACTGCCGTCTTCGGCACCGCGAGAGCCAGCGGAAGTTGCTAAAGCTTTCATGGTTGTTATGCAGGAACAACTTTCATCGTTAGTTCAAGCTTTCAGCCACCCTTCTCAGTCTGTCAGACGTAAGGAGGTCTCTTTGCCTGTTAAGAGATCTTCTTCTAAGAGAGAACTTAGTATCTCTCCCAAGAAACCTCTGCGCACTTCGTCGGCCGTACGACAACGCACACCCTCTTCATCGGCACGCTGCCAGGAATTTCCTTCCCCCCTCTCTCGGCGCCAGGACGATACTGCCGCTCGTTCTCGGCGCCGTGACGATTCCGTTTCTCATTCGAAACGCCAGGACGTTACCGCCTCGTTTCTTAGGAAACAGGACGAATGCAGTCTGCATTTTCAAGGCGAAGGCAGCCTGCATCTTCAGGACGATTCCGCTTCTCGTCATCGTGACGATACCGCTTCTCGTCATCGTGACGATACCGCTTCTCGTCATCGTGACGATACCGCTTCTCGTCATCGTGACGATACCGCTTCTCGTCATCGTGACGATACCGCTTCTCGTCATCGTGACGATACCGCTTCTCGCCAACTCAATGTTAGCGGCGCTCGGCGCCAGGATTCAAACAGCTCTCGGTGCCAGACTGCTGGCAGCCCTACTCTTCAGGATGTTATTCTTGAGCAGGACCTCGAAGATATTTCGGAAGAGGAAGAAAAACCTGCCGACTCTTCTAGTGATTATAAGGTTCTTTCTCGCTCTCTTTTGGAACTTTATGGGGAGGAATTTCAACCTTCGGCCCCTCGTTCTCCTCAGTCTCAATTTTCCAGGAAGAAAGCTACTAAGTCTTCGGCCTTCATCAAAATGAAACTTTCAATTTCGGCCAGGAAAGCTCTCGCTAAGGTGGATGATTGGATGAAGGAACGGAGACAAGCTGTCAAGACCACCTTTTCTTTTCCACCATCTCGGCTCGCTTCCAAGGCCGTTATGTGGTATGAGACAGGGGAACCTTTGGGGTTAGGAGTGCCTGCCTCCTCCCAAGGTGACTTCTCGGTTCTTGTGGACTCGGCAAGAAGGCATGCTTTAAACTCTGCCAAGGTGATGTGGTCCATGTCGGAGCTTGATCACCTCGTCAAGGGAATTTTCAGGGTTTTCGAGGTTTTCAGCTTCCTGGACTGGTCTCTCGGGACTCTGGCCAGGAAGTCTGAACTCCTGGAGGACACGAAGGACCTGACGAATATCATGTCCTGCATGGACAAAGCTCTAAGGGATGGAGCGAATGAATTGGCTTCCCTTTTCTCAGCAGGGGTCTTAAAGAAGAGGGCCCTTTTGTGCTCCTTCACCTCTAGATCTGTGACTGTTGCCCAGAAGTCAGAGCTGCTTTACGCCCCTTTTTCACGTTATCTTTTTCCTGAAGCTCTGGTCAGAGATATCTCCCTTTCTCTGGCACAGAAGGCTACTCAGGACCTTTTGTCTCGGTCTGCTAGGAAGACCTTACCTGTTGCTCCTGCTCCTCTGAAGAAGGAAGAGAAGAAGTTTCAACAGCCCTTTCGGGGCAGGACCTCCTCGAGAGCGGATTTTAGGGGGAGAAGACAAGAGTCAGGGCCAAGGACCAGCAGAGGTGCGTTTAGGCCCCGATCCAAAAAATGAGATGAAAGTCCTCCAGACACCAGTAGGGGCAAGACTGTCTTGTTTTTGGCAGTCTTGGAAAAGGAGAGGGGCGGACACCTGGTCCCTCTCGGTCGTCAAGGAAGGTTACAAGATCCCCTTTTTAAAGAAACCACCTCTCTCAGACACTCCCCTAGCCTTAGTGGCTCAGTACACCGACACGGGGAAACAAGAGGCTCTTCTGGAGCTAGTCGACCAGATGTTGGTCAAGGTAGCAATAGAGCCGGTTCAAGACCTCGCCTCCCCAGGCTTTTACAATCGCCTGTTTCTGGTTCCCAAGAACTCGGGTGGATGGAGACCAGTCCTAGATGTCAGCTCTCTGAACGCCTTCGTGGAGAAAACAAAGTTCTCCATAGAGACGACTCAGTCAGTTCTGGCTGCAGTTCGTCCAGGCGACTGGATGGTATCTCTCGACCTGCAGGACGCTTATTTTCACGTCCCCATTCATCCGTCTTCGAGGAGATATCTGAGATTTGTGTTCCAGGGCAAGTGCTTCCAATTCAGGGCACTTTGCTTCGGTCTCAGCACAGCTCCCCAAGTTTTCACCAGACTAATGGCGAATGTGGCAGGCTGGTTACACCAGGAGGGGATAAGGGTATCCTTCTATCTAGACGACTGGCTGATCCGATCACAGTCAAAAGAAAAATGTCTGGAGGACCTAATGAAGACGTATACGATGACTCAGGACCTGGGACTCATCGTCAACTGGGGGAAGTCTCAGACCGAGCCGAATCAGACTATTCTCTATTTGGGGATAGTTCTGAATTCAGTTCTTTTTCAGGCTTCTCCCTCCCAGGAGAGGCAGACCAGGTGCCTGGACAAAGTCAAAGACTTTTTAAGGAAGCAGGAATGCTCAGCGAAGGAGTGGATGAGTCTGCTGGGAACTCTATCCTCCCTGGAGCAGTTTGTCCCGTTGGGGAGACTGCACCTAAGGCCTCTGCAACACTTCCTCGCAAAGGTTTGGAACAGAAAGATCCAGGAGGACACTTTTTCTTTTCCCATTTCGACGAAGATCAAGGATCTTTTGATGTGGTGGCTGGACCCAGCTCTGTTGAGAAAAAGGATCTCCTTGTTCAAGAAGAACCCCGACCTAGTGTTATTCTCAGACGCGTCCGAGTCAGGCTGGGGAGCAACACTAGGGAACAAAGAGGTCTCAGGTATTTAGGAAGGGAGTCAGATCAGTTGGCATATCAACAGGAAGGAATTGATGGCCATTTTGTTAGGGCTAAAGGCCTTCAAAACCTCGGTGTCAGGAAAGATTGTGGAGATCAATTCCGACAACACCACAGCTCTCGCGTACATAAGGAAGCAAGGGGGAACTCACTCCCTCTCTCTGTTCTCAACTGCGAGAGAGCTTCTCCTTTGGGCGAACGAGAACGAGACTCAGCTGTTGACAAGGTTTGTTCAAGGGCAGAGAAACATCAGGGCAGACATGCTCAGCAGGAGGGAACAAGTCCTTCCCACAGAGTGGACTCTCAACCCACATGTCTGTCGGAGCCTCTGGAAGTTGTGGGGCAGACCTGTAATAGACCTTTTTGCCTCCAGTCTAAACAAGAGGATCCCCAACTACTGCTCCCTAGTCCCGGATGAGGAAGCTGTTGCAGTGGACGCCTTCTTGATGGATTGGACGGGGCTGGACATGTATGCCTTTCCCCCGTTCAAGATCATCAATCTGGTTGTCAGGAAATTCGCTCTCCTCGATTCGGGACGAATGATCCTAGTGGCTCCATTCTGGCCTGCGAGGGAATGGTTCACCGAAGTGGCAGGGTTGCTGATGGACGTTCCAAGAAGACTCCCGGCAAGTCCAGATCTTCTCAGACAACCCCACTTCGAGAGATTTCATCAAAACCCCCTCGCTCTCAATCTGACTGCCTTCAGACTGTCGAGAAGCTCGTTAGATCTCGAGGCTTTTCGGCACAAGCGGCGAAAGCTATTGCCAGAGCAAGGAGGGTCTCTTCACAAAGAGACTACCAGTCAAAGTGGGAGACCTTTAGAGCTTGGTGCAGGAGACACAAGGTTTCCTCGTCCTCTACCTCTCTAAGCCAGATTGCAGACTTTCTTTTGTACCTCAGGCAGGATGCTAAGCTGGCTGTATCTACCATTAAAGGATACAGGAGCATGCTCTCAACCATTTTTAGGCATAGAGGCTTAGAGTTATCTCAGAATAAGGACTTGCAGGACCTCATTAGGTCTTTTGAGACAACGAAGCAGGTGCAGTTAAGACCCCCTTCTTGGAACCTGGATGTGGTGTTTAAGTTTTTGTGCTCCAAGAAGTTTGAGCCTATCTCGCAAGCCTCTCTGCGAGATGTGACTAAGAAAACCCTCTTCCTTTTGACTCTAGCGACTGCCAGGAGGATCAGCGAGGTCCAGGCAATCGAGAAGCGTGTAGGCTTCACCCAAAATGGAGCGGTTTGTGCCTTGAGGTTCGACTTTCTCGCCAAGAATGAGAACCCTTCGAAACCCTGGCCCAGGACTTTTGAAGTCCCTAACCTCACGAATCTAGTGGATCAGGAACAGGAAAGCCTCCTCTGCCCGGTTAGGGCTCTCAAGGCTTATTTGGCCCACACTAAGAACGTGAGGGGTGCTTCCAACTCCTTATGGTGTTCGGTGAAGGATCCTCAAAAACCCCTGTCAAAGAATGCTTTGTCCTTTTTCCTGAGGGAAACTATTAGGGAAGCCCACCTCTTTTGTGAGGAAGAAAACTTCGCCCTGTTAAAAGTACGGGCTCACGAAGTAAGAGCCATTGCTGCCTCACTGGCATATCGAAAAAATATGTCAGTTAGGCAGATCATGGACGCAACGTTCTGGAGGAGCAACTCTGTCTTCGCTTCTCATTACCTCAGAGAGGTAAGAGTGGACTATGACAAGTGTTATACCTTGGGCCCATACGTAGCTGCGGCTTCTGTATTAGGCAAAGGAGTTACTACCCCCACTCAACCTTAGTTTATGTACTTGTATATGGGTTTGTGTTTTTTATGGTTGTCTGAGGTCCTCGTCTTGTGGTACGGTTCCCTCAGTTCAGATAGATAGCTTACAGTATATCTATTTCTGCAAGATTAGATGGTTAGTTTTAGTAAGGTTGCAATTCTTTTTTATTTTATGGGGCGAAGGTAGTTTCTGAAGTCTAGTCAAGTTGTTGGTCCTACCCCTTTGACAGACTCGATTGAGTTGTTTGCAGCGTAGCAGGTCTACTCCTGGCTGAACACTCCTAAGGGAAAGCGACTCTAGAGGCAGTTACCTTTGAAGTCAGCTACCTTAGCAGGTAAGGAATCAAGGTGTTTGTTCTCCTACAACTCTTTTGTTGTTTCCCCAACTATGTTTTTCTGTCTGTTTCCCTCCAAATGTGTGAATCAGCTATATATATATAACTGCCAGGTAAGTACTATTCATAAAAATGGAGTTTTTATGATAAAACAAAGTTTTATGAATACTGTACTTACCTGGCAGTTATATATATATTTTAAAGCCCACCCACCTCCCCTCAGGAGACTGGTTGGGCAAAGATAATCTGAGGAACAGAAAACGGGAATGATTTCAAGTACCACCCTGTAAGGGTTGTTAACCATCTAACCACACAACCACCACAAGGCGGTTGCCGCGATTTTCGATTAAATTCTGCCGGAGTCGGAGACTCAGCTATATATATATAACTGCCAGGTAAGTATTCATAAAACTTTGTTTTATCATAAAAACTCCATTTTTCCAAGGCGCCTAGGTCATCCAACTCGTTTGTGCAATAGATTGAAACATGACTTCTCAGGTCCAACCTTAGCAGTCGTACAAGCAGCAAGATGCCACGTTGTGCTTGCACGATTTTTACGCCCTTTCCTCTTTCCTGGATGTTTAATCTCACCCCCCCCTCTCTCTCTCTCTCTTTCTCTCTCTCTCTCTCTCTCTCTCTCTCTCTCTCTCTCTCTCTCTCTCTCTCTCTCTCTCTCTCTCTCTCTCTCTCAGCAGTGTATACGAAGAACCTTCGTTCTTTAGGAAATCATATCGGCACACTGCTACCACTACCCATGCGCCATCTCATTCCAATTGTTCTTGCACCCGTATTCTTTTACTTGACTTAGAACTCGACATTCTCAATACTGTACACTGCAGTAGTATTCAGACTTTGTCTTCTCAGGTAGAAGGGAAGGATCTTCCAAACACTGCAGCAAGTACACCAGTGTTCCTTTAGGTGCTGAAGGAACACAAGGGAGATGAATGTACTCAGAAGTCTTTTATACTGTTCTCTAGATATTTACAGTCCACTCTTCCGGTGAAGAAGTCGACTGAGGTCCAGTGATCGACCTTATTCTCCTTCTTGAGTCTCATCAAGATGAAGACGGCAAGTACTGCATGGTCTGCTATCAGAAAGAAGGCACCTAGATACCCATCCTTTGGTCTGGCAGGATGTAACTGCTCCTTGTCCTCAGGGCTGTAGTTATCAAACTATCGCCCCTAAGCATTCTTACTCTCCTTTTTTGGTGCCTACTCGATCAAGATTTACCTCTTGGGTTTTCTCAACTATCTACTTTTCCTGTCTTCCTTCTGCCATGATCTGGAAATCATGCTAAATAGGTAACCTAGCCACATGGCCAAGCAGAAGGTAGACCTGATCATGCTGATAACACATTGAATGTGTATCAGAAAACGTAGGGGAAGTAGAGCATGACTGAGAACTTCCGGCTCAATGGTAACATTATACGAGACTTCCCTCGTCATTGCAGAACTCGTTCTACATGAGCTTCAACACCTCCGAGCACTCCAAGGTTGTTAGAAGTATCATTGGTAAGCAACCCCTGATTTCACTTTCTAGTTTCAATGGAATAGAAAACACTGGATGATCGGGCTTGGTGGCTGAGTGACTTTCCTCTTCCGGGGAGTTCTACTCAATCCTCACATTCAAGGATCCTGACCTTCACAGAAGAATCCAAGGTGGATGGGGGCACACCTGGAGTCCTGAACACCTTGGTGATGTGGCGCATGAAAGTAAACACTTTCTTTTCAACACGATGGAAGTCCAAGCAACACTAATGATATAGCTAACTTCCCAACAGGGTCTGGCGAGTCGCCCAGTATCATTGAAACACAACAACTCCACTTACATGACTTACGTCTACAAGCAAAGGGGTTCTATTCTCTTATCTTATGATAATCCTATGGCAACCACGGGATGCATAGGGCCTCAATGAATTCACGCTATATGCCTCTTTCTTGTGCCATCTCTCTGAGGTCAATATAATTTTCAGATCCAACCTCCCTTCGCATTGTCATCAGCCATGTTTCTTTTGAGGTACTATATCCTTGGGGTGTATTAGGAGGTATTCTATCTTAATTATGAAGCAGCCAAATCCTTTTTGATGGCTTTGTACTTCTAATCATCACTAAACACTCAACTCTCACTTGTGGCTCCAAGAAGCTGCTTGAACAACAGCGGCCACACCCCGAAAACCATCTCGGCTGATGGGCTAAACAAGTGTGGGTAGGTGTGGAGATAGCATATTTGTATTCCTCTCACTGATGAAACTCCACCTTTTTGGGAGTAGATCAGCAAAAACATTGGTGCTTGAAGTACCGGAAAAACTGACCACCTTCTAGCGGCACTTTAGAAGGGATACATCTCTAATCGGTGCGTCTCTACAATGGATTGCAATGTTCCTCATCTTCCTTTGTCAAGGGAACTCTGCTTAGTCTCTACAATAAAAGGGGTGTCACTTAGCATTTAGCCCAATCTCTGACTTCACAAGCTGACTCTTACCCCTTTGGAGGATCAGCCTGGGGTCAGGAGTAGCTTTGGAAAATTTTCTTTCCCCAGGAACTCGAGTCCCTTTGGGATATCACTTCAGTCCTCAGGTCTCAAGCAGACCCTGGAGAGCCCTTGGCTGTGGCATCAGATATCTGACCGCTACACCACCCACTGCATTACATTTCTTATGTTATGGAGTCATCCTCAAATGGAGGAAGCTCTTCCTCTTTCCTGATCAAGAATGTTTGTCAAAGAATCAGTATGTAGCCTGGCACAACTGCAATTCCAAGTTCTCCATCTCTTCTTTACTAGCAGGGTACAGGATGACTCTTTCCTCTGTAATGTCTTTTCTGAGTACCAGAGTCTTTCACACTCCAAAATTGTAAAAAAATATCCAAATGCATTGCTTCTTCCGACTCCTGCTACTTCAGAAGAGCTGATCTATGAGAATATAGAAGGATTCACCTGATTTGAACGCATGAAGTCAGATATATTGGACCTACCTTAACTTTCAGGGAGAACCTGTCAGTGGTGCTATGATATATATATATATATATATATATATATATATATATATATATATATATATATATATATATATATATATATATATATATATATATATGTATATATAATATTTAGGAATTATGATATTGAATATAGGATCTTTAGAATTTAAGTTTAATGAAAGATTGAAAAAAGCAAATCAGACAATGGCTAGGTTAAGTAAAATTGGAAATCAAATAGCCTGAAATTACATATAAAAATCAGTCTATATATCAGTTTAGTGAAATCAGTGGTACTGTATGGACATGAGTTGTGGTATGATAATGAAACAATATCCAAAAACTGCTGTAGATTTAAGAACAAAGCCCCTCAGAGGAATATTGGAAGTTAAATGACAGGACAGGATTAGAAATGAAATCATAAGAGAGAGATTACGCAAGTGCCATATGTGGATGAGATCATGGTGAAGGGTAGATGTAGATGGTTTGGCCATGCTATTGGCAGTCCCCAAGAGAGATTAGTTCACCAAATTTTCAACCCAGGCCTACTTGACTGTGGACTAAGGAGTATGAAGTATATGATGAATGGAGAAGTATTGATTTATAAGCTGAAGATAGAGACAACTGGCAAAATCTAACCTAGGCCATTTGCATCAATAGGCATAGGAGATGATGATGATGAGATATATATAAATACTGCATATTTATATATATACTGTGAGAAAATTCCGATTGAGAAAGGGGTTAGTCAGGAAGACCGCATCTCTATTAAATTATTCGCAGCGTGCCTAGAAGAAGTTTTCAAGATTTTAGATTGGGAAAATGTAGGAATTAACATTAATGGAGAATATCTCAGCAACTTAAGATTTGCAGATGACGTAGTTCTATTTAGTGACTCATGGGATGAATTGCAACAGATGAGATTTAATTAAAAAAAAAACAGAAATGTAGATCTGAAATAAATGAGTGAAACTAAGATAATCTTCAATAAAAATGCTGAGACAACAAATAAGATTAATGGATGAACCTCCAGGAATTGTTAATGAATATATGTACTTAGGACATACAGTTTCCCAGGACATGAGACTAAAATAAAAAGGAGAATAAGTATGAGATGGAGAGCTCTTGATAAACAAAGTGAGATTATAAATGCAAAATGCTACTTTCTCAAAAAAGAAAAGTATTTAATCAGATGATCCTACCCGTATTAACTTATACATCAGAAACTTCTAGCCTTATGATGAGAATGACAGATTATAGATGTACATTAAGAATAACAGAATGGGTCCCTAGAGATTGTAAAAGAAAATGTTGAATTGACAAGCTAAGAAAATTTGTTGGTATAGACTGGCATAGAAACTCCATAAACAGATGCAAGTGGAAGGACTTCGTCGTGCAGTGAACTAGCTACAGCTAATGATAATGAACAGACAGCCTTCGTTATTTGCAGGTTCTGTCATTCGCGATACAGAGAACTGTATAACTTATTGAATAAAAAATTGCGGCTTCGCGATATGTATTCTTGTGGCCTGTTGATTTCAAACCAAATGCGCTCCTTTGCACCAGGCCTGTTTTGTGCCATTTCCCTTTCCACACAGCACAACTTCCCATCTCTCGCTGACTCTGCTTGAGTCTTGCATTGTCTTTCCTCGCGTGTGTCTCTCCCGCTTCAGTCTTTTTTTGTACAGAATCACAATGTGATGTAAAAAACAGTACATATCCAGTGTGTTTATAGTTATTTTAGTATAAAATGTGATACGTACATTAAGCTACCTTACGTAGCAAACACTCGACAGCTCAAGAGTTGTATCATGCTTCAGACTTATTGAGTAGAACTGCATACGTAAACAGTTCGTGATGTTGTACTAGTACTTTTACTTTTAATTTTTATTGTTAAATGTATTCATTGTATATTAGTGATATTGTTACTGTATATTAACTACTGTACAGTGCTGTATACAAAATACAGTGAACCCTCGCTACTTCGCGGTTCGACCATCGCGGATTCACCACTTCGCGGATTTTTTCCATAACCCATATATATACAGTAATATATATATATATATATGTATGCATGTATTTATGTATATATGTAGGTATGTATATGTGTATACATATAAATATATATATATATATATATATATATATATATATATATATATATATATATATATATATATATATATATATATATATATATATATACACACACACACACACACACACACACACACACACATATATATATATATATATATATATATATATATATATATATATATATATATATATATATATATATATATATATTTAAAGTAGGAAGATGTGATGTAGTTCTAAGGGAAAAGTATGGGAAATATGTCTGGGTAATAAGCAAAGCTCTACCTCCAGTTTGTTTCTTCATTATGATCAGAGATAAATGTAAACAAAACATTGGTTGCCATTTTTTATCGTGCTTTTTAGCGTGTTTAGGAAATGCATGATATAAAATCACCTTTAATATTTGTGCCTGTTTTAGTTTAGGGTACTGTAGTACATGCATTAAGTGTTCTGTACATTAAAGGGTAGTTTTTTAACAGAACTACGTACAAGGGAAGGTTTTAAAAGTCTGAATATACATGTTGAATAAATAGGTAAATATGGTGTCACTACTTCGCGGATTTTCACCTATCGCGGCCGCGACTGGAACCTATCTACCGCGATAAACGAGGGTTCACTGTACCGTACTTTACAGTAGTCATGTAAATATGGGCTAAGTGTACGGTGAGTTTGAATAGTGCGAGTTGACCTGCTGAAAACAGAGATCACTTACGAGTGTTACCTTAGCTAATTAGGCTCTATAATAGTGACAGTACTGTACATTTATTACAGCAATATACATTACACTATCAGCAAATGTCAGAGAGGAACAAAAGTGTTTTGTTGTTACTGTATGTATAAGTGTGGCGATGACTGTTACGTGTATCATAGTCTTACCATTTACGTACAGTAGTACACTTGTGGACATGTACTGTAGACTTGCTGAAATGTTCATTCATTAACATAATAATACTGTGATAAAAACCATGTAAATACTATAAATTTCATATTTGTGTTTTTCCTAGTTATACAAACCTGAGTCAAATGTATGGGGTTATTACTAATCACATTTTCTACGAACGGCCAATCTAAAGTTTGATTGGTTGTGTCATGCTTTGTGCTGGGTAAACGCAGCGCCATATGTATGGGGTTATTACTAATCACATTTTCTACGAACGGCCAATCTAAAGTTTGATTGGTTGTGTCATGCTTTGTGCTGGGTAAACGCAGCGCCATATGTATGGGGTTATTACTAATCACATTTTCTACGAACGGCCAATCTAAAGTTTGATTGGTTGTGTCATGCTTTGTGCTGGGTAAACGCAGCGCCATATGTATGGGGTTATTACTAATCACATTTTCTACGAACGGCCAATCTAAAGTTTGATTGGTTGTGTCATGCTTTGTGCTGGGTAAACGCAGCGCATGTGCAAGGACCAAGCGGAAGCTTCCTTACAGCGTCTCCTCACAATACTGACTTGGTCAAAGACTTGCTGGGCAGTTGTGGCAGGACCTTTGGTAAATGACCCAGGTTTGTATAGCTAGGAAAAATACAAACTACTGTATATAAAATTTGTAGTTTATTCCAACGAGAATACAAAGTTCTCAGTCATTTATATGAGGAGTCTTCCCAAGGAGAGAGGATGTCTCCATGAGTTTGGGGGAGCCTATAGATCTATCTGCTGAGTCATCAGTAGCCATTGCCTGGCCCTCCTTGGTCCTAGCTTGGGTGGAGAGGGGGCTTAGACACTGATTATATGTGTATTATGGTCAGTCTCTAGGGGCAATGTCACTGTCCCTTACCCCTGCCATTCATGAGCAGCCTTTAAACCTTTAAGTGAAGAGGTAAACCTTTCCTCTCTAGAAGATCTTATTACGGTACTATAAGTAATAGAAAGGAGTTCACGTGAATCTTAGAGAATAGTGTAGATGACTCGTAATGATGCAAGGCCAAAACTTAATTAGTAATCTAAGAGAACCGCCAGGGAACGGAGTAATAAAGAGGCAGGGCTGCCCGTTCAGTTCCTAAAAGGTAGTCTTCATCATGGGTGAAGTGGTATGAACATATATACTGTGTATATATATATATATATATATATATATATATATATATATATATATATATATATATATATATATATATATATAGAGCCAGACACTTGCTCTTTATTGTATAGGGGAGATGGATTAAATTTATGGATTTGGTCTTTTTCAATATTAAACTTACCCGATGATCATATAGCTGTCAGCTCTGCTGCCCGACAGAAAAAACCTACGGGCGGAATACGCCAGCGATCGCTATACAGGTGGGGGTGTACATCAACAGCGCCATCTGTCAAGTAGGTACTCAAGTACTCAATGTCAACATAGAACCAATTTTCTCTCTGTCGTGCCAATGGCAAGACCTACTAAATACGCCGTCCCTAACTGGATTTGTTTTCACAACGATTTGGTGAAGTACACTACAGTGAACCCTCGTTTATCGCGGTAGATAGGTTCCAGTCGCGGCCGCGATAGGTGAAAATCCGCGAAGTAGTGACACCATACTTACCTATTTATTCAACATGTATATTCAGACTTTTAAAACCTTCTCTTGTACGTAGTTCTGTTAACAAACTACCCTTTAATGTACAGAATACTTAATGCATGTACTACAGTACCCTAAACTAAAACAGGCACAAATATTAAAGGTGATTTTATATCATGCATTTCCTAAACACGCTAAAAAGCACGATAGAAAATGGCAACCAATGTTTTGTTTACATTTATCTCTGATCATAATGAAGAAACAAACTGGAGGTAGAGCTTTGCTTATTACCAGACATATTTCCCATACTTTTCCCTTAGAACTACATCACATCTTCCTACTTTATATATATATATATATATATATATATATATATATATATATATATATATATATATATATGTGTGTGTGTGTGTGTGTATATATATATATATATATATATATATATATATATATATATATATATATATATATATATATATATATATATATATATCTTTATATGTATACACATATACATACCTACTTATATACATAAATACATGCATACATATATATATATATATATATATTACTGTATATATATGGGTTATGGAAAAAATCCGCGAAGTGGTGAATCCGCGATGGTCGAACCGCGAAGTAGCGAGGGTTCACTGTATTCCAGTTTTGAGCTTTCGCTATGCAGGGGTTTTTTCTTCATTTCAAAACTTGAACTCGTTTTGGATAGATTTAATTATGGTGACGAAGAGAGTATGGACTCTCTTTCACTTTTAAATGGCCGACCCTTCCCTTAGACGGAAGTGTGTTTAGGTTTTTGGTAATTTTGCTTAACAAGTTATAGATCTTTTTATTTTATATCTCTCCGCCTTTATAGGCCTCTTCGATTAACTTTCCATTTATTATAAACTTATAAAAATAAATTTTTTTATGTTTGTTTATATGCGACCGTTCCTAATAGTAGGCGGTCCTTACTTGGAACCGAAGTTAATTAACATTGAGCCCGTTATATCGTATTTAACCTTTTAAGAATTTTATACTTTTTTAATTTTAATGTTTTATGAAAGAATTTCTTTGATAGTCTCGTACTGTTTTCAAAGATGAACTAACTTTTAGTTTTTTTTTAGTCTCCGCAGTTGTTGACGTTCAGAACGTTCAACATGCGCTCTATCGTTACGATAGAGAGAGAGTGTATCACGGTTTCACTTTGCAGTAAGAGTAAACCGATTCTAGCGTTTCGTTCATTCTTTCTTAGCTTAAATGGTTTAAATTCTAAATAAAGGAACTTTTTATTTGGGAAACCTTTCAGTTTTTTCCTTTAGCAAATAACATGTTTTAACGATATATAATTGGGCTCTTCTCTCAGGTGCTAAATCAAGAGAGAAGAGAGAGAGAGATAGAGACGGAGGGAGAGAGAGGAGAATAAACGTTTCGTTCAAGCGGGTAACATTGTTCTCGTTTTTTTTTTACTCTTCTCCCTAGTCGCTGTAGGGGAAGAAAGTAAAACGTTTCTTGGGTTTTATTCTTGTTCCCAGGCTTTGTGCGGTGAGAGATTGTAAACGTAGTTTATTTGATCTAGTGTTTAGTCTCTTTTCCAGCCACTGAATTCTTTATCTTTATTTATGTTTTTCTGTTGCATTGTAAAACTGTTTTCGCAATTGCTACCTTTTAATGAAGGATAGGATTGCGTGTTTCAGGTAGAAATCAGTTAAAGTTTCGATTTCAGTGAAATAAGTGCAAACAGAAAATCAAAAGTGATAAAGTGATATGCGCAAAGTGTTACAGTGTTGCGTCCGAGGGTTCGTCTGTTCGTGCCAGTTGTTCACCTAGTCCGGGACCTCTTACAAGCTCCCAAGCCCAGGGGAGAAGTAATGTCGAACGACTTATGGGTTCCACAGGCCTTGATCGACGAACAGACGTTTTTCCCTCCGTGGTTTCGGGCGTATCTACCCAAGATCGCCCCACCCACACAAAGACGAGAGAGCCCATTTATTCCTCGTCTGCGGAAGAGGTTTCTCGTAAGAAACCATGGACATCTTGCAGCTTTTTAAGTGCAAGTCGGTCCCTTCCGCGCAAGTCCAACGGCCTAGGTGTAGCCACTGGGTCAGTTCGGACTCGCTGCAGTCATCCGACGACTGCACACCTCCCAAGAGAGGCAAGGTGGTACCGCAACAGGCAGTAACTCCGTCTGTTGCCGCACCAGCTGTTTTAGACCCTCAGTCACAACGGACAGTAGCTCCGTCTATTGCCGTTTTTGTAGACCCTAAGTGGTCTTTACTGCAGTCTATGCAGACTCAGTTAGCTGCGGTTATGCAGGAGTTTCGTGCGGAGAAGGTTGACACTGCTCCCGTTAGCCTACAACCTGCCACAGTTGTGCGCCCAGCTCACGCTGAGGCTGGCTGCTCCCACATTCCGGCTGCGGAGAGCTCCACCTCCGATGCGCTATCGACCCTGCCAGACGCATGTTGTCGTTAGCCGACGTGCGGCACCCTCCGTTAACATGCGTGAGCTACCGCATCAGCAGTGGGAAGGTGGAGTCAAGCTGCCGTGTTTTGACGCGATGCGTTAGTTTCCGCAACCCACGGCAGTCCGCACCACCACTCCGCTTTGGTTGTTGCCTGCTCCCACACTCCGACTGCGGAGAAGGTTGACGATGCACCCGTTTGCCTACAACCTGCCACGGTTGTGCGCCCAGCAGACGCTGCGGCTGCCTGCTCCCACACTCTTGTTGTGAGAGCTCCTCCACCCATGCGCAGTCGACCCTGCCAGACGCATGCTGACTCCCACAGACACACGGAGCACTCCGTTGCCGTGCGTGAGCTACCACAAGCTGCCGTGTTTTGACACGGTGTGTCAGCCTCCGCAACCCACTGTGGTTACCGCCACTCGCCCGCAGCAGACTAGTCAGTCAGGAGTTGAGGCTTCCCCACACAGCTTTGGTTGTTGCCAGCTCACAGACTGTCAAGCAGTTACATGTCATTGCCTTCTGGTCTGCTACTAATGCACCAGTGCTGTATGTCCTCACGCCCTGTTGTGGTTGACAGTTCAGTTTTTGACAGTTCACAGACTATCAAGCAGTTACATAACGTTGCCTTCTGGTCTGCTGCTTATGCACCAGTGAGAACCTCACTGAGATAACCTAGCTTTTCTCGGACATGGTTCCTGTAGATGAGAAAGTGCTGTTCTCCCTCCTACTGATATTCCTTTGAGGACTCTGTCATTTGGAGAGGAGCCTTAAGCTGCTTAGCCTCCTATGGACTTTAATTAAAGCATAACAAGGCTTCCAGGGATGGTAAATGGTTCCGCTTCAGTCGCTAACCCCGTCTGTTGCCACACCTGCTCCCATAGACCCTAATGGGCTTTGTTGCAAGACATGCAGTCCAAGCTTGTGTCCTTGATAGAGGATTTTTTATGGAGAAGAACCTTCTGGCCAACAACCTTCCTACCGGTTGGTTGTGCGCCCTGTTGACGCTGAGGTATCCTACTCGCGTCTGCCAGTTGAGGTGGTTCCTCCACCATTGCGACCCAGTGTGGGTTGCCAGTCGCACGTTGACGTTAAGCGACTCTCGGAGGTGGTTGTGGACGTTCAGTGTGTCACTAGGAAGACGTTCAACAACCAGCAGAGGTGACTTGTTGTGACGCAGTGCGGCAACCTCAGCAACCCGATAGGGGGTTGACTGTACAACCCAGACAGTCTAGACAGTTTCGGGTTGACGCTGTACTTCCTCGCGTCCCCATGGTTGACAGTTCACAGACTGTGCAGCAGTACCATGATATTGTGTCCGGCTCCGTCACGCATCCACCAGTGCGACCGGATTCAGCAAGTCAGACGTTGCCCACTCCGTTGCCGTTTCCTCATCAGTTTCGGATGAGGAACCCTCTGATGAGGACATTGCTGAACAAGACGATCAACCCCCAGCCCTGCTATCCATCCAGAAGATGCTGAAGAAGGAACGCTGCCCTGTCAGGCTGTGGATGAGTCTGGTTAGGACACTGTCATCCGTGGTTCAATTTGTGTCACTTGGAAGACTACACCTCCGTCCTCTTTTGTATCATCTAGCTTTTCACTGGAAAAGGACAAGACGCTAGAAGCGGTCTCGATCCCGGTTTCCGGAAAGATAAAGTCTGGTCTGACTTGGTGAAAGGACTTTATCAACCTTTGAAAGGGTCTTCCCCTGACTGTTCAGACTCCCAACCACGTTCTCTTCTCGAACGCATCGGACATAGGCTGGGGTGCGACATTAGGCGGTAGGAAATGCTCGGGATTATGGAACTCGAGTCAAAGGACAATGCATTTCAACTGCAAGAAGCTACTGGCAGTACGTCTGACCTGGAAAAGCTTCAGGTCTCTCCTTCAAGGCAAAGTGGTGGAGGTGAACACGGACAACACCCTGCTTTGACGTACATCTCCAAGCAAGGAGGGACCTACTCTCTGACATGGTACGAGTTCGCAAGAGACCTCCTCACCTGTTCAACAGGTCTAGACTTTTCACTAGTAACGAGGTTCATCCAAGGCAACTTGAATGTCATAGCAGTTTGTCTCAGTAGGAAGGGACAAATAATTCCAACAGATTGGACCCTCCACAAGGATGTATGCAAGAGACTTTGGGCCACCTGGGGCCAGCCAACCGTAGATCTCTTTGCAACCTCGATGACCAAGAGGCTCCCAATACTTTGCTCACCTATCCCGGACCCAGCAGTAGTTCATATAGATGCCTTTCTACTAGATTGGTCACATCTAGATCTATATGCATTCCCTCCGTTCTAGATTGTCAACAAGGTACTGCAGAAGTTCGCCTCTCACGAAGGGACAAAGTTGACGCTAGTTGCTTCCCTCTGGCCCGCGAGAGAATAACTCACCGAGGTACTTCGATGGCTAGTAGACGTTCCCAGAACACTTCCCCTAAGGTTGGACCTGCTACGTCTGCCACGCGTAAGAAGGTACTCCAAGGCCTCCACGCTCTTCGTCTGACTGCCTTCAGACTATCGAAACTCTCGAGAACTAAAGGTTTTTCGAAGGAGGCAACCAGAGCGATGGCTAGAGCAAGGAGAACATCCACCCTTAGAGTCTACCATCGAAGTGGGAAATCTTCCGAAACTGGTGCAAGTCAGTATCCGTATCCTCGACCAGTACCTCTGTAACTCAAATAGCTGACTTCCTCTTATATCTGAGGAAAGAACGATCTCTTTCAGCTCCCACTATCAAGGGTTACAGAAGCATGTTGGCATCAGTCTTCCGTCACAGAGGCTTAGATCTTTCCAACAATAAAGATCTACAGGACCTCCTTAAGTCTTTTGAGACCACGAAGGAGCGTCGTTTGGTTACACCTGGTTGGAATTTAGACGTTGTTCTAAGATTCCTTATGTCAGACAGGTTCGAACCGCTTCAATCAGCCTCCCTGAAAGATCTCACCTTTAAGACTCTTTTCCTGATATGCTTTACCACAGCTAAAAGAGTCAGTGAGATTCATGCCTTCAGCAAGAACATCGGATTCTCATCCGAAACGGCTACATGTTCTACAACTTGGTTTTCTAGCCAAACACGAGCTGCCTTCTCGGCCTTGACCAATATCGTTCGATATGCCTAACTTATCGTATGGTTGGAAATGAACTAGAAAGAGTATTATGTCCTGTAAGAGCTCTTAAGTTCTATTTTTAAAACCTTTACGAGGCCCGTCTGAAGCTTTAGGGTGTTCAGTTAAGAATCCATCTTTGCCTATGTCAGAGAATTCTTTATCCTATTTTATCAGACTGTTAATACGAGAAGCTCATTCCCTTCTGAATGAGGAAGACCAAGCTTGGCTGAAGGTAAGGACACACGAAGTTAGAGCTGTCGCAACTTCCGTGGCCTTTAAACAAAATAGATCTCTGCAAAGTATATTCGACGCAACCTATTGGAAAAGCAAATCAGTGTCCGCGTCTTTTATCTTAAGAATGTCCAGTCTCTTTACGAGAACTGCTACACTCTGGGACCATTCGTAGCAACGAGTGCAGTAGTGGTGGGGGCTCCACCACTACAATTCCCTAATTCCAGAACCTTTTTAATCTTTCTCTTGAAATATTTTTGGGTTGTCCGGAAGGCTAAGAAGCCTTTCGCATCCTACTTGATTTGGCGGGTGGTCAAAGTCATTTCTTGAGAAGCGCCTAGATTAGAGGTTTTGATGAGGACCTTTAGTATGGGTTGCAACCCTTCATACTTCAGCTCCTAGGAGTCGCTCAGCATCCTAAGAGGATCGCGAGGCTCAGTAAGGAAGACGTACTTAAAAAGGCAGAGTAATTGTTCAAGTCGTCTTCCTTACCAGGTACTTATTTATTTTATGCTTGTTATTTTGAATAACTGCTAAAATGAAATACGGAATACTTAGCTCATAATAATGTCAACATGTAATGCTGGTCTCTACCCACCCCCCTGGGTGTGAATCAGCTATATGATCATGGGGTAAGTTTAATATTGAAAAATGTTATTTTCCTTAGTAAAATAAATTTTTGAATATACTTACCCGATGATCATAAATTAAAGGACCCACCCTTCCTCCCCAATAGAGACCCAGTGGACAGAGGAGAAAATTGGTTCTATGTTGACATTGAGTACTTGAGTACCTACTTGACAGATGGCGCTGTTGATGTACACCCCCACCTGTATAGCGATCGCTGGCGTATTCCGCCCGTAGGTTTTTTCTGTCGGGCAGCAGAGCTGACAGCTATATGATCATCGAGTAAGTATATTCAAAAATTTATTTTACTAAGGAAAATAACATAATTAGTTGGGCATTGGCACCTGTGAGCTGTTCCACCACTGAAACCAATCTAGGGTAAATCCTTTTACACTTTCAATTATTGTTTAAAATTAAGCAATTGTAATAATTTTCATGCCATACTATTGATGTGATCCTGCAGTTTTTCCTAACTTTTTTTTGTTTTACAGAAATGAGGACTGGTGACCTACAAGAGAATGAAGTTGCTTGTATGGGGAATTTTAAGAAAACTAGGTTACCAAGGGCCCAGAAAAGGAAGCTGGATGATGCCATTCAATTGCCTTCGTGTTCAGCAGATTGTTTTTCATCTTCATTAAATACCTCGCCTACACCTAAGAGGTATCGCCAGACATTTATACCTCATTCACTGTCTCCAACTTATATACCTCAATCATCAAATTACGGGGTAGAATCTCCAACCTTCCAGCATCCATCACTAACTTATCAGCCACCAGCATCTTCAGTTCATCAGCTACCATATTCTAAAACTTATCGGCCTCCAGGATCCCCAGTTTATCAGCCGCCAGCATCTCCAACTTATCGGCCACCAACATCTCCAACTTATAAGCCACCAGCATCTCCAACTTATCGGCCACCAACATTACCAACTTATAACCCACCAGCCTCTCCAATTTATAACATGCCAGCATCACCAACTTATGGACCACCATCTTCTCCAACTTATAAGCCACCATCATCTCCAACTTATCAGCCACCAACATCTCCAACTTATCGGCCCCCATCATCTCCAACTTATAAACCACCAGCATCGCCAACGTATGCGTCACTATCTTCTCCAACTTATCAGGCACCAGCATCGCCAACGTATGCGTCACTATCTTCTCCAACTTATCAGGCACAAGCATCCCCAACTTATAACCCACCATCATCTCCAACTAATAACCCACCAGCATCGCCAATGTATGGGCCACTATCTTCTCCAACTTATTAGGCACCAGCATCTCCAACTTATCAGGCACCAGCATCTCCAACTTATCAGCCCCCAGCATCTCCAACTTATAAACCACCAGCATCGCCAACGTATGCGTCACTATCTTCTCCAACTTATCAGGCACCAGCATCCCCAACTTATAACCCACCATCATCTCCTCCTAATAACCCACCAGCATCGCCAATGTATGGGCCACTATCTTCTCCAACTTATCAGGCACCAGCATCCCCAACTTATAACCCACCATCATCTCCAACTTATAACCCACCAGCATCGCCAATGTATGGGCCACTATCTTCTCCAACTTATAAGCCACCAACATCTCCAACTTATCGGCCCCCAGCATCACCAACTTATACCCCACCATTATCTCCAACTAATAACCCACCAGCATCGCCAATGTATGGGCCACTATCTTCTCCAACTTATAAGCCACCAACATCTCCAACTTATCGGCCCCCAGCATCACCAACTTATACCCCACCATTATCTCCAACTAATAACCCACCAGCATCGCCAATGTATGGGCCACTATCTTCTCCAACTTATAAGCCACCAACATCTCCAACTTATCGGCCCCCAGCATCACCAACTTATACCCCACCATTATCTCCAACTAATAACCCACCAGCATCGCCAATGTATGGGCCACTATCTTCTCCAACTTATCAGGCACCAGCATCCCCAACTTATAACCCACCATCATCTCCAACTAATAACCCACCAGCATCGCCAATGTATGGGCCACTATCTTCTCCAACTTATCAGGCACCAGCATCCCCAACTTATAACCCACCATCATCTCCAACTAATAACCCACCAGCATTGCCAATGTATGGGCCACTATCTTCTCCAACTTATCAGGCACCAGCATCCCCAACTTATAACCCACCATCATCTCCAACTTATAACCCACCAGCATCGCCAATGTATGGGCCACTATCTTCTCCAATTTATAAGCCACCAACATCTCCAACTTATCGGTCCCCAGCATCACCAACTTATACCCCACCATTATCTCCAACTAATAACCCACCAGCATCGCCAATGTATGGGCCACTATCTTCTCCAACTTATAAGCCACCAACATCTCCAACTTATCGGCCCCCATCATCTCCAACTTATAACCCACCAGCATCTCCAACTTATAACCCACCAGCATCGCCAATGTATGGGCCACTATCTTCTCCAACTTATCAGGCACCAGCCTCCCCAACTTATAACCCACCATCATCTCCAACTTATAACCCACCAGCATTGCCAATGTATGGGCCACTATCTTCTCCAACTTATAAGCCACCAACATCTCCAACTTATCGGCCCCCAGCATCACCAACTTATACCCCACCATTATCTCCAACTAATAACCCACCAGCATCGCCAATGTATGGGCCACTATCTTCTCCAACTTATAAGCCACCAACATCTCCAACTTATCGGCCCCCAGCATCACCAACTTATACCCCACCATTATCTCCAACTAATAACCCACCAGCATTGCCAATGTATGGGCCACTATCTTCTCCAACTTATCAGGCACCAGCATCCCCAACTTATAACCCACCATCATCTCCAACTAATAACCCACCAGCATCGCCAATGTATGGGCCACTATCTTCTCCAACTTATCAGGCACCAGCATCCCCAACTTATAACCCACCATCATCTCCAACTAATAACCCACCAGCATCGCCAATGTATGGGCCACTATCTTCTCCAACTTATCAGGCACCAGCATCCCCAACTTATAACCCACCATCATCTCCAACTTATAACCCACCAGCATCGCCAATGTATGGGCCACTATCTTCTCCAACTTATAAGCCACCAACATCTCCAACTTATCGGCCCCCAGCATCACCAACTTATACCCCACCATTATCTCCAACTAATAACCCACCAGCATCGCCAATGTATGGGCCACTATCTTCTCCAACTTATAAGCTACCAACATCTCCATCTTATCGGCCCCCAGCATCACCAACTTATACCCCACCATTATCTCCAACTAATAACCCACCAGCATCGCCAATGTATGGGCCACTATCTTCTCCAACTTATCAGGCACCAGCATCCCCAACTTATAACCCACCATCATCTCCAACTAATAACCCACCAGCATCGCCAATGTATGGGCCACTATCTTCTCCAACTTATAAGCCACCAACATCTCCAACTTATCGGCCCCCAGCATCACCAACTTATACCCCACCATTATCTCCAACTAATAACCCACCAGCATCGCCAATGTATGGGCCACTATCTTCTCCAACTTACAAGCCACCAGCATCGCCAACGTATGCATCACTATCTTCTCCAACTTATCAGGCACCAGCATCCCCAACTTATAATCCACCATTATCTCCAACTAATAACCCACCAGCATCGCCAAAGTATGGGCCACTATCTTCTCCAACTTATAAGCCACCAGCATCACCAACGTATGCATCACTATCTTCTCCAACTTATCAGGCACCAGCATCCCCAACTTATAACCCACTATCATCTCCAACTTATAACCCACCAGCATCGCCAATGTATGGGCCACTATCTTCTCCAACTTATAAACCACCAGCATCGCCAACGTATGCGTCACTATCTTCTCCAACTTATCAGGCACCAGCATCCCCAACTTATAACCCACCATCATCTCCAACTAATAACCCACCATCATCTCCAACTAATAACCCACCAGCATCACCAATGTATGGGCCACTATCTTCTCCAACTTATAAACCACCAGCATCGCCAACGTATGCGTCACTATCTTCTCCAACTTATCAGGCACCAGCATCCCCAACTTATAACCCACCATCATCTCCAACTAATAACCCACCAGCATCGCCAATGTATGGGCCACTATCTTCTCCAACTTATCAGGCACCAGTATCCCCAACTTATAACCCACCATCATCTCCAACTAATAACCTACCAGCATCGCCAATGTATGGGCCACTATCTTCTCCAACTTATAAGCCACCAACATCTCCAACTTATCGGCCCCCAGCATCTCCAACTTATACCCCACCATCATCTCCAACTAATAACCCACCAGCATCGCCAACGTATGTGTCATTATCTTCTCCAACTTATCAGGCACCAGCATCCTCAACTTATAACCCACCATCATCTCCAACTAATAACCCACCAGCATCGCCAATGTATAGGCCACTATCTTCTCCAACTTATCAGGCACCAGCATCCCCAACTTATAACCCACCATCATCTCCAACTTATAACCCACCATCATCTCCAACTAATAACCCACCAGCATCGCCAACGTATGCGTCACTATCTTCTCCAACTTATCAGGCACCAGCATCCCCAACTTATAACCCACCATCATCTCCAACTAATAACCCACCAGCATCGCCAACGTATGCGTCATTATCTTCTCCAACTTATCAGGCACCAGCATCCTCAACTTATAACCCACCATCATCTCCAACTAATAACCCACCAGCATCGCCAATGTATAGGCCACTATCTTCTCCAACTTATCAGGCACCAGAATCCCCAACTTATAACCCACCATCATCTCAAACTAATAACCCACTAGCATCACCAATGTATGGGCCACTATCTTCTCCAACTTATAAATCACCAGCATCGCCAACGTATGCGTCACTATCTTCTCCAACTTATCAGGCACCAGCATCCCCAACTTATAACCCACCATCATCTCCAACTAATAACCCACCAGAATCGCCAATGTATGGGACACTATCTTCTCCAACTTATCAGGCACCAGCATCCCCAACTTATAACCCACCATCATCTCCAACTAATAACCCACCAGCATCGCCAATGTATAGGCCACTATCTTCTCCAACTTATCAGGCACCAGAATCCCCAACTTATAACCCACCATCATCTCAAACTAATAACCCACTAGCATCACCAATGTATGGGCCACTATCTTCTCCAACTTATAAATCACCAGCATCGCCAACGTATGCGTCACTATCTTCTCCAACTTATCAGGCACCAGCATCCCCAACTTATAACCCACCATCATCTCCAACTAATAACCCACCAGCATCGCCAATGTATGGGCCACTATCTTCTCCAACTTATCAGGCACCAGCATCCCCAACTTATAATCCACCATCATCTCCAACTAATAACCCACCATCATCTCCAACTAATAACCCACCAGCGTCGCCAATGTATGGGCCACTATCTTCTCCAACTTATAAACCACCAGCATCGCCAACGTATGCGTCACTATCTTCTCCAACTTATCAGGCACCAGCATCCCCAACTTATAACCCACCATCATCTCCAACTAATAACCCACCATCATCTCCAACTAATAACCCACCATCATCTCCAACTAATAACCCACCAGCATCGCCAATGTACGGGCCACTATCTTCTCCAACTTATAAACCACCAGCATCGCCAACGTATGCGTCACTATCTTCTCCAACTTATCAGGCACCAGCATCCCCAACTTATAACCCACCATCATCACCAACTAATAACCCACCATCATCTCCAACTAATAACCCACCAGCATTGCCAATGTATGGGCCACTATCTTCTCCAACTTATAAACCACCAGCATCGCCAACGTATGCGTCACTATCTTCTCCAACTTATCAGGCACCAGCATCCCCAACTTATAACCCACCATCATCTCCAACTAATAACCCACCAGCATCGCCAATGTATGGGCCACTATCTTCTCCAACTTATCAGGCACCAGCATCCCCAACTTATAACCCACCATCATCTCCAACTAATAACCCACCAGCATCGCCAACGTATGCGTCATTATCTTCTCCAACTTATCAGGCACCAGCATCCCCAACTTATAACCCACCATCATCTCCAACTAATAACCCACCAGCATCGCCAATGTATGGGCCACTATCTTCTCCAACTTATAAATCACCAGCATCGCCAATGTATGGGCCACTATCTTCTCCAACTTATCAGGCACCAGCATCCCCAACTTATAACCCACCATCATCTCCAACTAATAACCCACTAGCATCGCCAATGTATGGGCCACTATCTTCTCCAACTTATCAGGCACCAGCATCCCCAACTTATAACCCACCATCATCTCCAACTAGTAACCCACCATCATCTCCAACTAATAACCCACCAGCGTCGCCAATGTATGGGCCACTATCTTCTCCAACTTATAAACCACCAGCATCGCCAACGTATGCGTCACTATCTTCTCCAACTTATCAGGCACCAGCATCCCCAACTTATAACCCACCATCATCTCCAACTAATAACCCACCATCATCTCCAACTAATAACCCACTAGCATCGCCAATGTATGGGCCACTATCTTCTCCAACTTGTAAACCACCAGCATCGCCAACGTATGCGTCACTATCTTCTCCAACTTATCAGGCACCAGCATCCCCAACTTATAACCCACCATCATCTCCAACTAATAACCCACCAGCATCACCAATGTATGGGCCACTATCTTCTCCAACTTATAAGCCACCAACATCTCCAACTTATCGGCCCCCAGCATCTCCAACTTATACCCCACCATCATCTCCAACTAATAACCCACCAGCATCGCCAACGTATGCGTCATTATCTTCTCCAACTTATCAGGCACCAGCATCCCCAACTTATAACCCACCATCATCTCCAACTAATAACCCACCAGCATCACCAATGTATGGGCCACTATCTTCTCCAACTTACAAGCCACCAGCATCACCAACGTATGCGTCACTATCTTCTCCAACTTATCAGGCACCAGCATCCCCAACTTATAACCCACCATCATCTCCAACTAATAACCCACCAGCATCGCCAATGTATGGGCCACTATCTTCTCCAACTTATAAGCCACCAGCATCGCCAACATATGCGTCACTATCTTCTCCAACTTATCAGGCACCAGCATCCCCAACTTATAACCCACCATCATCTCCAACTAATAACCCACCAGCATTGCCAATGTATGGGCCACTATCTTCTCCAACTTATCAGGCACCAGCATCCCCAACTTATAACCCACCATCATCTCCAACTTATAACCCACCAGCATCGCCAATGTATGGGCCACCATCTTCTCCAACTTATCAGGCACCAGCATCCCCAACTTAACCATTATTATCGACTAATAAGCCACCAGCATCTCCAACATACAGGCCACTATCTCCTCCGACTTATGAGTCACTAACATCTCCATCTTATGGGTCACTGTCCTCTCCAACTTATAAACCACCAGCATCTCCAACTTATCAGCCAATATATGCTGCAATTAAGAAGCCACCAGTATCTCCAACTTACAGGCCACTATCTCCTTCGACTTATGAGTCACCAGCATCTCCAACTTATCAGCCATTATCTTCTCCGACTAATAACCCACCAAAATCTCCATCTTATGGGCCACTATCTTCTGAGAGTAATGAGTCACCAACATTTCCATATTATGGGCCACTGTCCTCTCCAACTTATAAACCACCAGCATCTACAACTTATAGCCACCAGCATATCCAACTTACTGGACACTATCTCCTGTGATGTGTGAGTCACCAACATCTCCATCTTAAGGACCACTGTCTTCTAAAACTTATATGTCACCAGCATCTCCAACTTATTAGCCACTATCGTCGAATAAGAAGTCGTTAGCATCTCCAACATACAGTCACCAACATCTCCATCTTATGGACCATTGTTTTCTCCAGCTTATAAGCCACCAGCATCTCCAACATACAGGCCACTACCTCCTCCAACTTATGAGTCACCAACATCTCCATCTTATGGGCCATTGTATTCTCCAACTTATATGCCACCATCATCTCTAACTTATCAGCCACTATCTTGTACAATTAATAAGCCACCAACATCTCCATCTTACGAGCCACTATCTTCTCAGTCTTATGATTCACCAACATCTCCATCATATGGGCCATTGTTTTCTCCAACTTATAAGCCACCAGTATCTCCAACTTATCAGCCAGTATCTTCTCCGAATAATATGCCACCAACATCTTCATCGTATGGGCCACTGTTCTCTCCAACTTTTAAATCACCAGCATCTCCATCTTATCAGCCAATATCTGCTCCGACTAATAAGCCACCAGCATCTCCAACTGACAGGCCACTATATCCCCCAACGTCTCCAACTTATGGGCCACTATCTCTTCCGACTTATGAGCCACCAACATTGCCATCTTATGGGCCACTGTTTTCTCCAACTTATAAGCCACCAATATCTCCAACTTATCAGCCGTTATCTGCTCCCACTAATATGCCACCAGCATCTCCAACTTACAGGTCACTATCTCCTCCAACTTATGAGTTACCAACATCTTTATCTTATGGGCCACTATCCTCTCTAACTTATAAGCCACCAGCAGCTCCAACTTATCAGCCACTATCTTCTCCAACTAATAAGCCGCCAGCATCAACTTACCTTTCACTATCTTCCCCAACTTATAAGCCACGACCATCTCCAAGTTACAGGCCACTATCTTCTCTGACTAATAAGATACCAGCATCTCAAAGTTATGGGCCACTCTCTTCTCTGACTTATAAGCTACCAGCATCTCCAAGTTACAGGCCACTATTTTCTCTGACTAATAAGATACCGGCATCTCCAAGTTATGGGCCACTATCTTCTCCGACTAATGAGCTACCAGCATATCCAAGTTATGGGGCACTCTCTTCTCTAACTTGTAAGCTACCAGCATCTCCAAAGTATGGGCCACTATCTTCCCTGACTTATGAGTCACCAATATCTCCATCTTATGGGCCACTATCTTCTCCAACTTATAAGTCACTAGCATCTACTTATCAGCCACTATCTTCTCCAACTAATAAGTCACCAGCATCTCCAAGTTATGAGCCACTATCTTTTCTGACTTATAAGCCACCAGCATCCCCAACTTGTCAGCCACTATCTTCCCCAACTTATAAGCCACCAGCACCATCAACTTGCCATTAACTATCTTCTCCAACTTATAAACCACCAGCATCTCCGAGTTACGGGCCACTATCTTCTCTGACTAATAAGCTACCAACATCACCAAGTTATGAGCCACTATCTTCTCCAACTTATAACCTACCTGCATCTCTGAGTTATGGGACACTATCTTCTCCAACTTATAAGCCACCAGCATCTCCAACTTATGGGCCACTATCTTCCCTGACGTATGAGTCCCCAACATCTCCATCTTATGGGCTACTATCTTCTCCGACTTGTAAGTCACCAGCATCTCCTACTTATCAGCCACTATCTTCTCCAACTAATAAGCCACCAGCATCTCCAATTTATGGGCCACTATCTCTTCCGACTTAAAAGCTACCAGCATCCCCAACTTGTCAGCCACTATCTTCTCCAACTTATAAGCCACCAGCATTTCCAGCTTATCATCCACTATCTTCTCCAACCTATAAGCCACCAGCATATCAAACTTAGTATCTCAAACTTATATGCCAAAATTATCAACTTACGAGACAGTCTCTCACTCACCAGCCACTATCCAAATGTTGCCAGACACCATTACACAATTATCAACCACCTTTGCTAACTTACAGGCCGCTCTTCTCTCCAGCATACTAGCTATCTTGTCCTATATATTGGCCACCATCTCCAACTTATAACCTAACAGACAGTCTCCAACTTACCAGCCACCATCGCTGACATACCTATTATTAAAAACACCCTTTTCAACATTCTGGTCTGTCTCTGCACCATACCAGCCACCCTCTCCAACCTATAGGTCGCAAAAATCATAGCAGACAGGATCTCCCAACTTCCAGTCAACATCACCAACTTAATGCCTACCATTGTCAACATTCCAGCCACCCTTTCCAATTTTTAGGCCACTTCTGATGACGTACATCCCAGAAAAGCCAACCAACTGATAAATACCAATGATATGGTGACATTTAACCTACGTATACAATCTGTGTTGCCAACCTGCATTACATTTGTATTTTTTTACTGTGATAATAAATATTTTACGCTAATCTGTGATATGGATATCCTCAGCCTTTACCTTTTTATTTGATAGATAAATTTGTGAACAGAAAACCAAAATTAAATCGGTTCATTCTAATAATAAGTTTTAAGAGTAATAGCTTCAATAACTTAGGACTTCCAAAATACAAAAGATATGGAGTTTTCTATTTAGTTCTCTTGTAAAATGTTTATGTAATGAACTGGTACATATAACCTTTGCAGTGATATTGATTTTGTCTTTAATTATGTCATCATCCATGGCACACTCAGACGGCACTTAATTACTGTCCAGACCTTAACCTGGTTAGTAGATGGACTTGATATATTTGGCGATATATGAAATTCCTGCAAAGGTTTTTCAAAATAAAATTTTAAGGTGTGTCTGTCAGGTGGACCAAAGTTGTTAAATAATCAATCTAATCTATTGCTTTCTTAAGCTTGAGTCATAAATTGCCTATTTTTGTAAATATCACAAGTGCATAAACATACGAGTGTGCTGAATTGGAATTACTACTAGGTAAAGAAAGGCACAGGGTGAGATATATCAAACCTTGAAGCAACATCACCAGTGAAGATTTGCTGATAACTGGCTGGTGCTATGACCCATGCATACATACATAGGTTACACACATAAACATATATATGATTGTTATTAAAAGCCGAGCTACAACCCTAATTGGAAAAGCAAGATGCTATAAGCCCAAGGGCACCAACAGGAAAAAATAACCCAGTGAGGAAAGGAAATGAGGAAATAGATAAGCTACAAGAGAAGTAATAAATAACCAAAATAAAATATTTTAAGAACAGTAACAAGAGGAAGAGAAATAAGATAAAACAGCGTGCCCAAGTTTACCCTCAAGCATGATAACTCTAATCCAAGACAGTGAAAGGCCATGGTGCAGAGGCTATGGCACTTTATTAACATATTGTCTAGGGTACACATATATATATTATATTTATATATATATATATATATATATATATATATATATATATATATATATATATATATATATAATTACTAACTAAGCTACAACCCTAGTTGGGAAAGCAGGATGATATAAGTCCAATGGGAAACAGCTCGGTGAGGAAAGAAAATAAAAAAATCTATAAACTACAAGAGGAGTACTGTAATGAACAATTGATATTAAATATTTTAATAACTGTAATATCACTGTAATAGATTTATCATAAATAAACTATAGAGACATGTCAGTCTGTTCAACATAAAAACATTCACTGCAAGTTTGAAATTTAGAAGTTCCACTGATTCAACTGCTTGAATGGGTAGATCATTCCACAATTTAGTCATAGCTGGAATTGAACTTCCAGAATACTGTGTAGTATTGAACCTCATGATGGATAAGGCATGGCTATTTAGAATTAATTGCCTACCTAGTATCACGAATAGGATGATACTGTCTTAGAAGATCTGAATGCAAAGGATGGTCAGAATTATGCAACATGCATAAAGAACTAACTTAACAAAGGTACCAGAGACTGATATCTGGCAGGAACGATAAATTTGATAGACTGTAAGTGCTTCTCCAACAAATTAAGATGAGATTCAGCAACTGAAGACAAGGTAGAATGAAAGGATTAAAACACTTCTTCAGAACAGATTGATCACTGAAAATCTTAAAAACTTTCTCAATACGGCCATTTTTATATAATTGAAGAAGAAACAAAACGAATGTGTTTCTCAAAGGTAAATTTGCTATCAAGAATCACACCTAAAATTTTAATTCACACAGAATTAAAGAAACATTATCAATGTTGAGATCTGGATGTTGAGGAGCCACTGTCCTTGAACTACTTGTAATCATCCTTTGAGTTTTGTTAGGACTCAACTTCATGCACCATGCACTATTTTTAGCTAGATCTCTATGAAGGAGTTCAGCAATCACAGTTTTACATTCAGGAGACGGAACTGATGCAAAGAGAGTAGCATCATCTGCATATGTAACAAGCTAATTTTCTAGTAGACCAAACAATATATCAAGTGTACTGCATATAGTATGAAATGTAATGGGCCAAGAACACTACCATGAGGAACACCAGATATCACATTTCTATACTCACTATGGTGAGTTTGAAAATAAAAGGAACCCGTGATTAACACGGTCTAAGGCAACTCTAACATCAAGGCCAATTATACAAACCTCCAGACCACAATCAAAGGATTTCTGTACAGCATTGGAGATTGTAAGAAGGGCATCACATGCTCCAAGGCCTTTACGAAAGCCAAATTGCAAACTAGGGAGCAGGTGATTAACTTTAGTAAATATATTCAGACGTTTTGCAAAAGACTTCCAAAACTTTAGATAACATAGGATTTATAGACTGGAACTACCACAAACACATTTACATAATGGAGTAACATTACCAATTCTCCGAGTGCTTTATTATTAATATATTGTCTGGGGTCTGGATAAATACACGGGTGTGTATGTATGTATATGACTACATATACGTGTGAGTGGGGCTCATTATAAAATATTTACCTTAAGCCACAACCTCTAACTTTAGTTAGTCCTGGTAATGTGTATTCCATACTAGTAATTATGTATGTTATTGATTTGATTCTATTCAGTCACATCAGCCAATAAATACGTGAAATTTTTTTTGAAAGATGTATCGCTACAAACAACAATAATAATAGTAATATGGAAGTGGGGAATATGGGGAAAGGAAGAGTACCCCTGGATACAATCCAATTTATAGCTCAAAGGCAGGTACTCGGGATGGGAAAGATTAAGGAAATGGGGAGAAAGAGAAGTACAGGAGAAGAATAAAAGAGAGGGCAGACCCTCTTGCGATATTAAGGAATTGGTATTATTGTGGACGTATTCAGACGTATCGTATTGATCACTATGTCACGAAGTGGCTAAGAGTACTTTTCTATGGAACTGGAACCTAATAACTTTTTTTTTTCTTGTAAGGTTATGCCTGCACGCCAAGACGTTGGGTATTTTTGCAGTTCGTCTTAAGTTAGATACAATTGAAAATTTACAACCTCAACAATGGTGTTCAAAATCCGTAGATTTGTCGCCAATGCGTAACGTCTGTGTTATTATCATTGACATTACTTGCCAAGTTACAACACTAGTAGGAAATACAGAAAAACAAGGAAAGCAGCCTAGTGCAGAAATGAAATAGAGAGGTAATGAAAAACTATTTATGATAAATAAAAATAAAATATATTAACATCAGTAACAAAGTTAAATATATGAAAATGAGACATATGTTAACCTGGTCAACAGCAAAATATTTGCAACAAGTTTGAACTTCTGAAGTCCTACCGATTCAATTAATATATTACAATGATCATTCCACAATCTGGTCACGAATGGAATAAAACTTCTAGAATAAAGATCAGGGATAAGGAATGTAATAGACAGCAAGTTTCTGTTCAACAAATTAAGAAGAGAGTTGGCAACTGCAGACCAGGAAAGAGAACAATATTTAAAATATGGTGTAATAAAAAACACCTCTCTAAGATAGATAGGTAACAAAGAAAATACTTCCGATATGTCCGGTTTTTTTTTTTTTTTTTTTTTTTTTTTTTGCAATTGAAGAAACTAGACTAGATTTATCTCATAAGTAAATTTTCAATCAAGAACGTTAAATGAGTTGTATACAGTTAGAGACATTATCAATTAATGAATTTTGACGTAGGACAAATCTATTTTTGGGTGAGATAGCCATGTCGTCCTAATGGAAGTTCCCTCCAGCAACTTTCTACAGTATAATATTTCTGCGAGTGATATTACAAGAGAATTGCCGTCAGGTATCACGGGGTTCTAACCCCCAGAACGACTATCCGAAGATATCGTGTATAATCAGGGATGTATCCGAAGATAACTATAGATATCTGCACCCCCAATAGACTTTAATTGAAGAAACTAGACTAGATTTATCTCATAAGTAAATTTTAAATCAAGAACATTAAATGAGTTGTATATAGTTAAGAGACATTATCAATTAAAAGAATCTGGTTGATGAGCGACTGTCCTTGAGATACAATAATACTTTGAGTTCTGTTTGGGTTCAACTTCATTCCCTAAAGTTTGAGTTCTGTTTGGGTTCAACTTCATTCCCTAAAGTTTGCACAATTCACTAATATTGCCTAGATTTAAACTGAGGAATTCAAAAGCCACAGAGGATGGAATTGATGCAGAGAATAGCATCATCTGCATATGCCATAAGTTTGTTTTCCAGGCCAGACAACATAACATGCTGTGGCCTGATTGGTAACGTCTCAGACTCGTTAGTGCCATTAATGTCTGCAACCTTACCATCCTTGTGAGCTAAGGTCGGGGGGGTTTGGGGGAGCCTATAGGTCTATCTGCTGAGTCATTAGCAGCCACTGCCTGGCCCTCCCTGGTCCTAGCTTGGGTGGAGAGGAGGCTTGGGTGCTGATCATATAATATATGGTCAGTCTCTAGGGCATTGTTTTGATTTCTAGGGCAATTGTCACTGTCCCTTACCTCTGCCATTCATGAGCGACCTTTAAACCTTTAAAAGTAATGGACCAAGAACACGACCCTGTAGAACACCAGATAGGACATTCCTATAATCCCCATGATGCCCATCAACAACTAATTCATACAATCTATTACTTTAAACCTCAATAATGATGCTAAGAAAATACTCACATACTTCCATCTGTTCAAGTTTGAAAGCAAGAGCCTCATGATTAATAAGGTATAACACTAAAATCAAGGGCCAATCATACGAACTTCATCAAAATCAAGGGATTTCTGTACAACATTGGAATTTGTAAGAAGGGCATCACAGGCTCCAAGAACCTTTACAAAAACCAAATTTCAAACTAGGGAATAAATTATTACTTTCTGCATACTTAAAGACTTTAAAAATTAGATATTATGGGAGTTATTGAAATTGGGAGGTAATCATCCTATACCCAATGGAGTATCATTACCAACAAGTTCAAAAAGAGCCCCTTGTAAATTTGAAAAAGAAAAATAAAATAACTGACAACTCCAGCTGTCTTTATAAGAAAACAAATAAAAATACGATACTGGTCTACACCTTAATAAACACCAATGTCCAGTAAAAGTGTTTTAATTTTACTGGACCAAAAAGCTAAACTAATTAGTTTAGCTTCAGGAAAACAGGAATGGGGAAGATTGAGATTTTTATTACTTTGTTTACTGTCAAACACATTGACAGTG